>NC_086230.1:30490000-30842500 GCF_036321145.2 Pelmatolapia mariae | reverse complement strand
GAGGGGTTTCCACTCTGATTAAAATGATATACTGTGTGAAGGACAAACAAAATACTGATATCAATATATATTGCAAAGAGCAGCCTCCAGGGATAAAAAATAGAACCACCAAGAAAACAACCAGACACCTTAAATACCCACATTTACAGCAAAGGTTAGCATGTTCATAACCTATTGATCTGGAAAGAGTATCCTGAAAATCAATGGATGGTATCCATCTTTTATATACAGTCGATGATATATTAGGGTCAAGGTTTCTGATGGTGTGCAAACTCACAGGAAGGCTGCTCCTGTCTGCACTGCGATGCATCCTCTCCATGTTCAGCATGGGTCTGAACAGACGGATGTGGTTGTCGACGCCACGGTACGCCTTCATGCCTTCAAACAGCTGGAGAAGGTAGAAACAAATAACTTTTGTTAGTTACTATGTAGGTATAGATGAATGTGGCAGTGTTTCCCTTTTACTGAATGGTTATGGCGACTTTAAGCCCATTCTGGCACTGATATTCATCAAATTATCGGGTGAGAGGACAATACCTAAAAATTTCATTGGCCAATATGTGTCAGCCATTGGCTATTATTACAAGTTCCTGGTCTACTTTATGTTACACTACAGCAGAGGGTGCTGCACCCAGTGAAAATATCATGCATGTTTGTGTACTGCACGTTGGCAGAGTGCTCTTTACCTCTACGGAGTAGTGCAGGGCAGAGGTAGCTGGATGCAGCGACAGATTCTGGAAAGGTTTGACCTGAGGAGATTCCCAGCCGCCCTTCTCCGACCAGTTGATAGTTAACATGTGGTCAGAGAATTGTTTGCCGAAGAGCAGCGTGGAGGGCTCGGGCTTCGGCTTGCATTCTGTGTTGCGTTCAATGGTGAGATCTGCTGCCTGAGATGGAGACGGACACGGGTGGAGAAAAAAGAAGGAAGGAGACGGACAAGAGCAGAGCAGGCGACGAAAACAGTGATTTTTTTTTTAAAATTGCTGTTATTGACACAGCATGCTCAAAAGGACAATTGGTGGTGGTTAAACATAGTCAGGTAAGGGTTAACAGATCATTTGGACACAATTAAACAGGTTAAATTAAACTGAATTAAATAATTACAACAGGCAAAGAGTGAGGGGAACACAGAAAAGGAAAGAAACTGTAAATAAAAAGCAACTCGACCAAGCTAAAGAGACAAATCCCTCTAATGAAAGTTACTTTCTTCTTTCTGTTACCATCATGTTCTCCATACCAAACCAGCCATTCACAGGCTCGCCAGACTGTAATTCAAGCTTTGAGCTAATGACACAGGTATCACCTGGTGAAAAAAGAAAATGTTAACGTTTTCCTCATTACCTTAAAGGAGCTGGCGAACCGCAGCGAGCCAAAGGAAAAGGGGAAAGTCTGAAGAAGTCGTCCATGGAGTGCCTGCAAGGAAAGCATGATGAAACTCTTTGTGAGATGATGTGGCAGCTTTCTTTAAATACCCATCAAAAAGTTTCAAAATGTTAACAGATAACAGTTTAAGCTCTGATTTCCAGGTGACAATCATTGATCCAGGTTTGGGAACACACAGGAAGACTATGTGCAATATTGTTTTTTTTCTGAGGGGTGTGTGTGACTCAGCACCAATCATATTGTCTGCACATTCCAGAAGGAGACAGTCCTAAGAGCTGCACTGTAAATAGAATCAGATCACATGTGTAGGGTGCTCTCTGCAGAATGATATTATGTGGGCGACAAAGGGCTTTAAAATAAGAAGATAGCAACAGCCAACCATAAAAGCTTATTTCATAAAAACATATCATTAGTTTAGGTACATAAATTATCAGTGCCACTCCTTAACTGGCTTTGTAGATCTTGGCAGTCATACTTGGAGTTCAGGCAAGGTAACATGAGAAATCTAAAGGTAATTCAGCCCTGGGGTAAGACAGGATGGGATATTATACTTTTACTTATTTAACCCGTATTAAGATCAACTGTCCTGGCAGTTTAATACTTATGAAAGCGTTTACGCTGGAAGCAATCTTCTAATTAATCTCTTGAAATTTCACATTTTGGTTAACCTTTCTTAATATGGTGCTGGGTTTCCCATATTTTAACTGATTTTAATTTTGCCAACTAAAACAGCACAGAGTCTTTTAGATATAGTCATCACACAAATGCCCCTCTGTGGTATGAAGCAGCAATTTGGAGCCCTGAGTAATTGAACCACTGGGAGTACATCTACAGCTTCCATAGACTAAATGGAAATAATTAGCCTGACAAGTTCAGGGAAGAAAGAAAACAGAAATTACAATTTGACTGCTAAAACACAACTAGGAAAAAGTTCAACCAGTTAGTAAATTATTGCGTTTGAAGTTAACAAGTGTGTTGAAATAAATGATTAAATATCAGTTAAATATTGGGTAAATAATTAATATACACAACTAGATTCTTTCTAACAATAAAAACAATGTTAAACAGTAGAAACATTTGGAAAAATAGTTAAATATTTAAAAAAGCAGAATGGATATAGGGCTAAAACATCCAGGCTGTGCTTCTAAATGGTTTTAACTTTACCAAACTAATAAGTACTGGCCTGTTAATTGTATGCATACAATTCCAATATTTGGTAGACAACAGCTGGCGTTGATAAAGGGTTACAGGGCAGCTCACCTGACAGGCCAGTTCTGGCATGTTTGAAGGTCAAAGATCTAAACCACTGACATTACAGACAGACAATATAATTATCACCTCGTGTCCATAATTTCTGCACAATGGAGCCCAGGGAAGCATTTTGGCGGAAAGATGATGCAAGATTTTGTCTTTATTGCACAATGAGAGCGTAGTTATATTTTTTTCCCCGAGTTGATTTTTGCCACACACAAATCTGATGAATGAAATATATCCCTATTTCCCAAAGCAACATTTAGTTTCTTGCATTCAATTGTGGCATTTAATACAGCAGGAAAGTAACTTATTCTATTCATTCTAAATGTAAAACACAAGAGTAATAACGTGGTAGCAATGTACACAGACACTTTACATTTTCTGTAAATGTGCATCAACTAAAAGCCCTTTAATATTTAACTCGACGCACAAGACAGGCTGACCAAAAACGTGACGTCACGCATGAAAATCTCAAAGTTCCTAAGCAGAAACAAATAAGATAAGATAAGATAAATGATCCCAAAAAACATACAATTTTTTCGTCTCTAAGTGAGCCGAATTTGTTAACCACCTTTAAGATTAACAATTGCATCTTCTTAGTGTTTTTGGCGTGTTTTTATTTTGACCATAAGCAGAAGACATAAAATCTCCACATTTCTGCATTAAGTTTGGTCTTTTCCATGCTGTACAATTTTGCCACGCTCCGCGCTCGCGCCGAATTCTCCAGTAGCAGTGGACAGGCATGTTTTACTGGCCTCTAATCTTCTTTAATGATTACCGGCCACCTTATCGCCCATTCAGGTTAATCATTTACCCACAACATCACAGCAACCTGGTAATAAACAGCACACAGACACTCAATGGACTCACCGTCCGGAGGGCTGCCATCTCCGCTACGCCAGCGATGATAAACAACTTTGTTAGTCCGTGTGGAAACAAAAGCTCCAAGTCAGCTTGCGTTCCGCTTTGAAATACGAGACCTTCTTGCTCTCCCTGAACCCAGAAACGTCAGGATACGAGCAGCGTGTGCCGACTTTGAAATATTCAGGATCTTCTATTCAACTTTTCTACCAGTTTAATAATTCAGAAAAAATTACACGTCTCAGAATAACGACACAACGATGTATTAAAAAAAAAATCAATGTAATAATTAGCTCTGCAGTTGTAGTGACCGGTTTTATTGGCCAGCAGTCTCATTCAGGAAGTCCTTGGAAGCATGAGGGAAGAGAAAAAAAAGAAAAGAAAAAAAAACCAAACCTCTGATTGGGGTAGGCGAAAGCAGGTTATTATAGGTCAGAGAGGCTAGTGCTGATTGGCTAATCATAGGGGAGTGGTGCAGGTCCAGTTACAAAGTTAGGATGCCAAAATTCTAAGCTTTAAATTTTCAACTTCAAGCACCAAGCTAGTTGAAATCAATTAACATAATTTCTTTCCTTATATCCAAAATTATTTAGTATTCATTTTAGTCATGTAACCAGCACATTTGCACATATCTCCGCCACAAGGACACTCAGGATTGTGAGGACTGGATCTGACTCTTGAAGCCGTAGTTCAGTTCAGCTCCTCCACTGAGCAGCAGGTCAATCCCGGTGCAGAAAGTGGCCTCGGCAGCGAGATATAAAGCAGCCAGTCCACACTCAGCCTCAGTCCCCATTCGACCCATGAGCTGTTGGAGAAGAAAGTGTGTCACTTCTCATTCCTAGACTGCATATTTCTGGGTGCACTGGGTAAATTCCTTTTGTTTTTGTGCTTCTACAGGCCTGCAGCTGTTCCAACTGTTGCTGCCTAGCTCACAAGTATTTGCCAAGAAGGAGAAGCTTTTCAAAAAACTCCTGTACGACTTCCCATGCACCCCCCCCCCCCCCCCCCCCCAAAAAAAAAAAAAAAAAAAAAGCCCTGGAGATTTCATAATTTCAGCTTTCTCAACTCATGAACAGGGAAAACTACAAACTTCCTAATGCGACAGAGGCTTAACAGAGGGTCTCCTATCCTCCATTATTTAGATAACAGGCGTAATAAAAGTGTGAAAATGACAGATCCTGATGTCAACAACATGTAAACAACAACAATGCTTAAAGAACTGAAACAAATTTGTCTTTCACTCTTTTTCTATAAATGCGGAACTAAAGGAGGTGGCTGTCTAGTTTCTCCTCTTGTATTGCGTCAGCTTCAAACAGCTTTTCTTGCCTGAATCAAAGGAAACCTCTAATTTGCATGGAAAAAATGCAGCCTGTTACACAAACTCGTTCAGCTGCAATCCAAGACTGAAGGTGTCGATGCTGACTGCCTGATAGAGAGATTCCAGTGTGAGGCAGTTTAGTTTTGCTTTTTCCAGTATATCCAGTATTCCTCTTATGGGCATGTCCAAACCATCTCAGCCTTGCCTCTCAAACTTTGAGTTGTCCCTCTGATGTATTCATTTCTAATAATGTCCATCCTGGTAATTCCCAGTGAAAAATCTCAGCAATTTCCACTCTCTGTCCTGTTGCACTTTCGGCTTTCAAGCTCAATCTCTCTGCCTAGCGAACCGATAAAAGTCTCCTTCCTTAGTGTCCTGCCTCCTTTTCCTCCTTTGCTGCCTGTGTTTGCTGTACACCTAGCCTCCAAGTACTCCTATCAGCTGTCTTCATCTTCTTGACTATCCCACTTTTTCTTTGCCAAACTCTTTGAACACTTTCCAATACTTTCTCATTCCTCTCCCAAGTGTCCTTGTATTCATTCCCTCATCACTTCAGCTTTCCCCATCATCTGGTAACTCTTCCCTACCAGCCAGAGCTGTTGATATTCCTCTCTGAATTCTTTACATTTTTCCTTTTTCAACTTCGACCATTTGATCCTCGTCTCTATCTCATGCTGCCTAGCTACAATCTCCCATGACACCACCTTGCAAACTCTCATCTCTGTCAGATTGCAAAGGTATAGTGGACCTATGTGCACCTTCCTTCACTCCTATATGTGCTATCTGTTCTTCTGCAGTCCTCGTACCTTCACTTACATGTTAATTGAAGTCTGCTCCAATTACCACCCACTCCTCCCTGGGGACTAAATTTAGTACTTCATCAAACTTCTTGCATCTCTTCTAACTGACATCCAACCTGCATGGCATTCACGCTGACAACATTCAACATTACCTCTTCGATTTCCAGCTTCAAACTCATTAACCTGTCAGACACTTGCTCTAAAAAATATCCGCCTTCCTTCTCTCCTTCATATCAGCTAGCTCCTCACATTAAGCCCCTATCTCTGACCTCCACACTCCTGCCTTTCCTTTGCTCACACCTTCCTCTTCCCCTCTTCCATTGTTTTCAGGCAACAGTAGCACAGCCTGCTGACCAACAGCACCAGAGGCGTTCGCTGCCCTGATCCAATGTGGAGATTCTTTGTGATTTGATGATGACACGGATCATTTTTATTACATTTTAATAACTTTTCATTAATGACTTTGCATAACTCAACTCTTCACTACTAACCAGCCCCCATAATCTGCATGGCTTCTGAACACCTTCCTGAACATACCTGAGCATTTTCCCCCATTTTAATGGTGGCAGCTGCATCTGGTGTCTGTGCTGCTAGTTGCTCCCACAGAGGTGTCATCACGTTACCTGGTGAAATGCTGCAACAAAAACCAGACACTCCGATTAGAAAAAGAAAGGCATTATTAGATTAAAGGAAATGAAATACTTGTAGAATCTCTACAGTTTTTATATCTCACCGGAATTCTTTTTATTTATCAGAATCACATTTTTTATTTCACTGCGTAATTACAGTTGTTTGGTATCTTAGTCTTGTGGATTTATGAGAATAGAATGTGTAATTTTGAACTGTCTACTGTAGAAAAGCCCAAATAGTGAATCAGAGCTTATCAATGGCTACGAAATTAAATTTAAAAAAAAAGGGGGGGGGGGGGGGGGAGCTGGTATAAGAAAGTTGGGCTTTATGGTTTGTGGCAGTTATCACAGACAGCAGTGACTGAAGAGAAGTCCAAATAAGAAACACAGATTACGTTTTTCTAACTTCTGTTCCTATCAACCATCTCACAACCCCTCAGACTGATACTGGGACCATTTTAAAGAGGCCAACCCTTAGTTTGGGAACCACTGGCTGAGACTAGTTAGCTCACAAAGTACACAAAAGTAACTATATTAGTCACAAGCTGCCCCCCCGCGATTCATTAATAGCATCAACACATTTTTATATCTTATCCTTGTGATTAAAGTGAAATCCAATTAATTTAATCTGGAGATTGAAAATATATGTTCTCCCTAGGAACCTTTTTTTTTTTTGGTGATTTTTTTCAGACGCCAGTTTGCCTCACCAGTTGACTCTCACATTGTAGCGACTCTCATCCACTGCCATTGCCTTTGTCATGGAAATGATCGCCCCCTTGTGGAGAAAACATCACATTACAGTACTCTTCTTTTGGGCAGGGGGCTGAAATTTAGGAAACGAGGAAAGAAGCTCACCTTTGTGGCAACATACGGCGCAGCATCTTTCTGACCGATAGTTCCCACAAGACTGGAAATATTGATGATGTTTCCTTGGCGCTCTCGTAGGTAGGGTAACACATACTGCAGAGAGAGCGAGACTTTCAGGTGGTGCAAAGATCCTCTATACATAATGTTTAGATTACTCCAAGAGCTCAAACAGAAATGAAAAGTGTGAAGGGTTTATGTGTTATTAGTTAGTCAGACTGGCTTTGGCTAAAATCAATCAGTCAATGCAAAAATCCTGGAAACTCAAAAGTGATATCACAGGTGGTCTATAGAAACAAGGAAAGGGTAGATTCCATGTTAGGGGTATTATTGTGTACTTTTAAGACCACTGAAAATATTTTTTTTCCTATATTGTTTCCCCATCTGTCGTTTTAAAATACAGTTATTTTTTATTTATTCCATTCATCAGTGTTTAAATGTATCACTTTAATCCTTATGGACTGTCATTGTTTCCACAGAAGACAGAATTTATTTGCACCTAAAGCTGTGAAAATTTACTTTAGATGTCAAAAAGTAGCTGACGAGGTTCAGATTCAACAAGTCTCTGAACTCCTCTGCTGTGGTGTCGTCAGTGGGTTTATGAGGAGGGTCTGAAGAGAAAGATTTCACACACAAAGACAGAAAGTAAGCAACACAGCCTTGTTGTCATGTCTCCTTGGAAGTAAAAAAACAAAACAAAAAACCCCCCAAAAAGCATGTGTGACTCACGCCAGCCTGCGTTGTTGACCAGGCAGTCGATGTGACCAAACTGCTCCACTGTGACTGCAATCAGCCTCTGCAGAGACAAGAGAAACCAACAAATGACAAATACACATCAGCAATGACTGCCTGAGTCACTCCCTGAGTTCAGTGAGCTCATCATGTGATCATCATATGATCATCATGTGATCATCATGTGATCATGTGACTCTTTCCATTTCAGACCATACACCCACAAAGCTGCACTTCACCTTTATGTCTTCTTCCTTGGAGATGTCATTTCTGACAAACTTGCACGAGCCTGGTCCGGTCTTGTTAAGTTCCGCCTCTAAAGCTTCACCTGCTGCACCTACGAGACACGTCTGATCATGCCGCAAAACACTGCACCCCATTATTTTTCTTTTCATATATGCTGCCAAAAGTGAAGTCGTGTAACTGTTTTACAAAGCAGCAGAATAAAAACAGCCTTACTAACTTTCTCTTCCACAAAACGCCACTTTGGCTCCGTTTTCCACTATAAAAGAACAAAAAAAAAGACCCAAAAATGTTCAGTGCGCCACTCCTCGCTGCGTGCGCAAACTGCCAGCATAAATAAAGACATTTTCATACCAAACACTCTGACAATCCCTCTGCCAATCCCTTTGGATCCTCCTGTGACAACAGCCACTTTGTCGTGGTAGCGGAGGGACATTTTGTCTGCGGTTACGATGATAAATGTGACGCAAAGCGGCGCTGCTGTCAAACAGCGGACTAATAACGGTTAGTTCTTACTTTGTCTGCTCGGAGTAATTACAGCAGGACTCCTCTGTGTCTTCGCCGCCAGCAGAAACGATCAGCCGCTGTCAGCATGTTTGTTTGTAAAGTTCAAAGTGCCACAAAATCATGCGGTTTGCTTTGCTGCATTCAGGAGGACGGGGATAGTAGGAAATCCCTACATTCACAAGAAAACTAGCTCTAGAGAGGGATCCTGAACGTTTATAATAATTTCCTTTTTAATGCAACTGTGTCTGGACATCTGTGCTTGGGTGCATCTGGACATGGTTAGTTTCGTTCTGTAAAAGGAAGTTCTTTCTTCTCCCCATTGTCAAGCACTTGCAAGAAGGGGATCGTCTGATTGTCTGATTTCCAATACTGTAGTGTCTTTACCTGACAGTATGAAGCGCTTGCTTTTCACTAAAGTTGCTGATGCTATGTTTCTAACGGTTATACAGCAGCTCTGCCACCTTTATAACATTTGAATCATGTCCGAAAGCTGATTTACTCTGACAATCCTCAGATGCCATTAAATATCTCAACGCTGCTTCAACTAAAAGATCAAGGCGATCTGGCCTTTTGCTAGAAATATTAATTTTTGTATGCTTAATATAAAACGTAATTATTTCATTTCTTCATTTTAATGCCTCACTGGTCAACATATTCATGTGAAAGGGTGCTGGGTCGACTGGAGGTAAAAATCAGAGACACTAAACCTTTGAAGTTGGCTCAGGAAGGGCATCTGACTTAAGACATGTGGATAAGGTAGAAGTTGAAACGAACTTTAATCTAATTTCCTCATTTTACATGGTAAAACATTTTGTGTGTGTGTGTGTGTGTGTGTGTTAAACCAAACATTTGGAAATCCTTAAACTTCCTGATTTTTTTTTTCCAGGGATTCTGATTTTGGACACCAGCTTATAGAATTTTATTTTTTAAGGAACATTGTGCTTTATTAACTTAAGAGTTAAACTAGCATTTGAGGCCATAAACTCACCAAGAAATTATTTTAAATTGGACTTCTTTCTGCAACCCGTGGCGTCTGCCCCCTGCTGGCCATTACAAAGAATGCAGTTTAAGGCACACTGCATTTGCTTCACTTTTCAAACCTGGAAGCTTTTTTTTAATACAGAGCATAGCTTGCATGCTACAATACCACTCACTATGCCAGTAAAGGATTCAGCACATCTCATTACAGAGTTTAATAAATGCAGTGAGCCAAAAATACCAGGATGTCCAAGTGCCTTCAGCTGCAGCTTGCAGTAAACAAGCCAGCAGGTTTTCCCACACATTCCGACCTACAGTCCTCTGCACCAGCTACTCTTATTCAAAGGATCAAAATTATATTTGGAGATTTGGAATGCAAAGAGAAAACGTTACAAATCCTTAATGAATATAAACACTTAAAAGCTGTAAATTACTTGAAGTATTTGAAGGCAACAGTACATTTCAGTAAAGTCTTCCTGCACACAGACCCAGAAACTCAGAGATGTTTTGGTGTATAATTTAAGATGTGTCTAAAATAACCACAGAAATCAAGTTTTATATTTAACATGAAGTGAGTAATGGTGTGGGCACATTTCATGACAGATTTATCACTGCTCTGATCTAATTTGGGGATAAGTCTGCACAAACCACAGTAACTTTCAAGTTTTAATTTATATCTAAGCTGTAAGAGAAGTTAGAGGGAAAAAACATAAATACCAACCAAATGTTTGTGGTATGATTCTAGAGTGTAAATCATGTTCATCAGTGCAAACACTGCTCCCTTATTTTATCTTTTCTTTTCCTTTTTAAACTTCTTACTTCAGGCACAGATCAGGCTACAACTGCAGGTAAGAATGCACAGCATGTTTAAGACAGACTGAGGGTTGTAAGAGGTTGACATTTTTGAGTGAGGAGGCTTGTTGGGGTCAGAAAAAGTGGACGAATAGGCGGCGTGCTCTTGGAAAAGGAGCAAGTCCAAGATTGAATTTCCGCCTAACAGCATTCCCCATGCTGAGAGCGAGAGACAGCGCAAGGGTTCAAGCACAGACAGCGAGTGACCTATAAACAAGCTTAACAATTTTAACTTTACCCAGGGTGGCAGATTAACACCACAGCAGCCCCTGAAGAAGCTCCCTCTATCTCCTCCCCTCACCTCCTAAATGTGACTCAAGGGAGAATTAGGAGGGGTTGCCTGGATGGTGTAATGATGGGTCGGCCCAGAAGGCACATGGAGGTGAAGGAACAGCAGGAGGGTCATGGTCACTCGCCTGGGGTTTGAAGCATTAGCTTGAAGCATTAGCTGCCAGGCAGGCAGGTGAAAGGAGGAGCTCAACTAAGGTGGGTTTACATTAACAGCATGTCTTGGAATTTGTGCATGGAGTATGAAATCAAATCTAAACAAACACACTGTATAGCATGTTTTAAGAAAAGTGGAGCTGACAGCAGTTTCTCTGACGGTCTATGGATTATAGACAGATAAAATCATCTTAAAATCCATTTTGATTTAACCTAGAAGTCAGTTCAGGGAACGGTGTACAGGTGTAACATTTTCTGGTGTGTTACAATAAAGTGTAACAGTAGAAAAATATGTAAAAATTGAAGAGATTTGCTAAAAGAATCAACTCATAAATGCTGAAATACTGATTTTTGCTCACAATTTATTTGTTATACACCTTTTATACACAGTTATTAGGTTGTTGTAACTGGTTGCTGGAAGTATGATGTGAAAAGGGTAACTTTGATTTTTCATCTTGCAGAACAAAAAAAAAAAAAATAATACAAACAAAATAACTTGGAACTATTCCAGGCTGAGACATGGACAATCATAAGGGGGGAGGTACAGATAGAGGTGGAGGCGAGACAAAAGATAAACAAAAAGCTGAGGAGGTCAGTGATGAAGATAAGCAGGCCAAAAATAAGCAGAACAAGTTGGAGAAAGAGAGCAGCAAGAAGGAGCCGAGAGCCCATCCCAGAAGGGAGAACCGCCGGCGGTGTCAGTGGGCTCTGACGGAGCGTCTGGCCATCAACGTGTCAGGGATGCGTTATGAGACCCAGCTGCGCACCCTCGCTCAGTTCCCAGACTCCCTGTTGGGTGACCCCCAGCGTCGAATTCGCTACTTCGACCCTCTGCGGAATGAAGTCTTCTTGGACAGAAACCGCATCTGCTTTGACGCCATCCTCTACTTCTATCAGTCAGGTGGGAGGCTGCGGAGGCCCGCCAACATCCCCCTGGACATGTTCCTGGAGGAGCTGCGGTTCTATGAGCTCGGAGAGGAGATCATCGACCGCTTCAAAGAGGATGAAGGCTTCGCCAAAGAGGAGGAAAGACCTCTACCTGAAAAAAAGTGGCAGCAGCGAATCTGGATGCTGTTTGAGTATCCGGAATCTTCCAGCGGAGCCCGGATCATCGCCATCATCAGTGTCATGGTCATTGTGGTCTCCATTCTCATCTTCTGCCTGGAGACCCTGCCTGAGTTCAGAAATGAAAAGGAGCGTAGGGAGGTGAGGATGCTCATATCTACAAAACCGGTATTCACAGGGCTGCACGTGGAAGTTATGTCAGTTGCAATAACCGCATGAGTGAGGGAGTAGGCTGATGACAGGGTGCTTAGAGAACACAGCGTAACACTGCAGGAAAGTGATGAGGTGAACAAAAAAGCACAGATGTCACTTTGCAGCACAAGATGAAAATGTTTTTATCTCCTGAAGCAACACTGAGTGAAAAATGGAGAGGAAAGCAAAGGCTGAGGAAAGAGAGAAAGTAAAGGAGACTTTCTGCTGAAATTATTTTGGAGTTGCCATTTAATCTGATCCAGTTAGACTGAGAGGAAAGAAGTACGAGATGAGGAAAGCAGTTAAACCACTAGTGGAAAAATATGAGGGATAAAAGAGAGCGGATAAAGCGGATTGGGAGTTTTACTTATTAGTTGATTAATTTAGATGAAGAAGCACTAGAGAGTGGAAGGACTTAGACGAAGAGAAGCCAGCATGAAAAGCAGGAAAGGAGATGAGCTTGTCTCAGGTTACTCCTCTGAGATCTAAAGGTGCTATATATAGAGGAAGGACACCCCAAAGAGCCCATCAACACATAAACCAAAGCCTGTATTAATAAACACAGTGGCTCATAGGCTACACACTGAAAACGGCATGGAAAAGATGGAGACAGATCGGTTTTTCTGATGACTACGGCAAAATTAAATTTGTCTCGCATGTGCTCTGGCAGCCTGGAGACGAGATGGATTGTGGCGGTTCAGGTAGCAGACGTGCATGCTCCCAAAACACCACCACCACTCCCTCCCTCACTCCCTCCAGTAAACAGAGATAGATATGTTGATGTATGGAGGACAAAAACTGCCAAAACAATTACAAATAGAAAAATAAATGAATATTCCATGAAAGTTGTGAAGGAATTTGGGCCCCTTTTCTTTACAGAGTTGCTTCACTTCATTGCGGGTCGTAAGAATTCATTTATGCACAGCTCTTTGAAGGTCTCGCCACAGGATTTTTAATTAGGTTGACATCTGGATTTTGACTGGTCCATTGTAACATCTTGTTTCTTATATTTTCAGCCATTCTGTTTGCAGACCCAGATTATGTCCAGAGCTCCAGTGGTGGATCTGTTATGTTTGGTATTCTATGGCAAATGCTAATCAGGCTCCACTGGTGGGGAAGTAGCACAGGGCCCATTTGAAGATGTCAGGCCCTCAGGCCATCCTCACAAAGTCTGTTACTGATTGTTTGGTCAGAGACATTTATACCAGTGGCCTGTTGGAGATTACTTTGTAGGGCTCTGGCAGCATTCCTCCTGTTCCTCCTTGCACAAAGGAGCAGACACTGGTCCCACTGATGGGTTATGAACCTTCTGTTGCCCTGTCCAGCTCTCCAAAAGTAACCGCATGTCTCCTGGAATCTCCTCCATGATCTTGAGACTGTTCTGGGAGGCAGCCAAATGCAAAACTAGTGAAAAGAAACAGAAAAGATTAGAGGTGGAAAAGGTGTCAGTAGCCTCCACCACAACTCCCAAACCATTCTTGTTTTGGGGGTTCTCTCATTGTTGCCCCTCTAGTGCACCTGTTGTTCATCCCATTACCACCAAAGCAGCTGAAACTGATTAACAACCTCCTCTGCTACTTAACTGACCAGCAGATTTGGTCTTCCATACTAAAGTGATCAGAGCCTGCAATACTCTCGGATACAATGCAAGCCAACATAAACATACATGCACAGCCATCTCCACGTTATCAGTCACTCACCAGATGTATGTCCATGCATGTTATTGGTTTTATGTGACATTTCAGCCTGGAACTGATGGACACTAACTTCATTCGACCTGCTTGGGGGGTAAATATCCATTTAATCGTTGACTCTCTCCGTCAACAAGTTATATCAAACCAGACATCAAAAAAAGTCTGAAAGGCTGGATTACAAGAATCATAACAGAGATTTGGGTGAACTTCGCCATTAGTATATTTCACCTTAATCTGAGCAGTGCCTGTTTAGAATTTGCTTTGCAAATGTCACAGGCATTTCAAAGTATATATAAAGCAGCAAACACGAGGACACAAGAAACATATGTTGTTTCCAGTTTATTAGGTCAACCTAGCTAAAGATAATGTAATTTAAGACGAGCAGACTGCAGTAAATCCTCCCTTCGTGAAGGTTACAGTGTTCGGTTTGGTTGATGTGGAATTAGGGAGATGCTGGTTGAGCTGAATGGTTATTTTAGGGGATAACCAAACATCTATCAGAATACAGTTCAAACCCACCACAAAGTAGAGCTGAATCAAAACCAACCCTGAACATTTTGACCTTGACGGAAGCAGGATTTACTGCAGGCTTGTTATACCAGACAGCAACATTTTCAGCCAGGTGTATCTAATTAACAGGAAATGGGAAATAGCACAGTTGAGCACAGTATGTACTGCAAGGCCATCAAATGCTTAGAGTAACTTTAAATAAGTTGTTAAAAGACACTACTGTCCAGTTATTCCAAACTTGCACCTTGTTCCCAGAAAAAAAAAAGCAGCTGGGTTAAATAAAGTGTCAGGTGGCTGTAATACAATCCTGAGTCACATGAACTTGATGTTTTATGTTTAAATATAGAGAAACTGGTTTATAAAAGTCTGTGAGAGGGAAAAAAAAAAAAAGCATTAAAACTAAGAGAGCGAAAATGGAGAGGAGAGAGAATTTAGCACCGTATCAGAGATCTCACAATATCCTGGTGACAGATGTCATACTTCAAATGTGCTGAGGACAAACTTTGATAATAATCACTACTTCTCACTTTCCTCCTTCTGTTTACTCTGTCCTTCTTGATTTCTCTCTGTTTACATTCATGCAAACATCATCTCCATGGAGCTGTTTACTACTGCCCTACCTTTCCTCTCTCTCTATTCTCCTATTTCTTCTTCCAAACCAATGAGTGTGTGAAAATAAATTGAATCTTTTGGGCAGTGCAGGTTATATGTTTGGATTTTTCTTTTAATCTAATGTTTGAGTTTAATCTCTTCTACTTCCTTATTTATCTTGCAGCAATACTCCATCACTCCTCACCCCAACATATCCAACAAGACCATCTTGGTCTCACCTGGATTCACTGCCTTCCAGGACCCATTCTTCATAGTAGAGACAATCTGCATCTGCTGGTTCTCATTTGAACTCATCATGCGCTTCATTAGCGCTCCCAACAAGATGCACTTTTTTAAAGACATCATGAACATCATAGACTTCTTCGCAATCCTGCCTTATTTTGTCACGGTGGGCACGGAGCTAGCAAAGGACAAAGGTACGCAGCCCTCCGTGTCTCTGGCTCTCATCAGAGTCATCAGGCTAGTGAGAGTCTTCAGGATCTTCAAGCTCTCTCGTCACTCCAAGGGCCTCCAGATCCTGGGCCAGACGCTGAAGGCCAGCCTGAGAGAGCTTGCGCTGCTCATCTTCTTTCTCTTCATCGGCGTCATACTCTTTTCTAGCGCCGTCTACTTCGCTGAGGTGGACAGTTCTGGAACAAACTTCAAAAGCATCCCAGAGGCCTTCTGGTGGGCAGTCGTGACCATGACTACAGTCGGGTACGGCGATATGTGTCCAGGGACAGTTGGGGGAAAGCTGGTGGGGTCCATGTGTGCCATTGCTGGCGTGCTCACCATCTCTTTGCCTGTGCCTGTCATTGTGTCCAACTTCAGCTACTTTTACCACAGAGAGATGGAGTGTGAGGACACCAGGGTGTACCAGCATGTCTCCACATCGCTCTGGGAAAAGGAAGGAGATGATGATGAAGATGAGGAGGACGAGGATGGAATGGATGAGTGGCCTGAATATATGAGGGATTACGCACCACTGTATGGGCAGAACAGGGCTATTTGCCCTCCGATCAATGGGCCTCTTTTGACAGGCCTTTGTGCAGGACAGGTAGATGGGGATCAGAGAGGCATGGAGTTCCTCTTTAAGGAATCTCGCGTCACTCAGGTCTGACAGACTGCAGAGTGCACACCCATGGCAACACATCAAGAAAACAGAGCCAAGATATAAAAAGATACTGCTGAAAGGACACACAGAGGGAGACATGAAAACCAAGAAGTGCAGTGACATGTGAACATAGTTTTATATGTTAAGCTTTTGCATGATTATACTCGACTCACAGCTACTCACGAAGCATCCGTTTTCCTCAGTAAATAAACAGAAAAAAGTAAAATGTTTCCAGATGCCTCAAACATTTTCTGTGCATCTCACATGAAAAATATTCCACCAGCTGCAAAATGATTTAAATTATAACCACCCCCTCTGGTTCTTTAACCAAACACAGATGACAGTTACTTACATGTTTTGGTCACAGGAAGAATGAATGTAGAATGACTGTAATGAATGGACCTAGAATTTCCTTTAACCAGATAATTTCCTGAAAAAAACTTTAACACTAAATTCTGCTTCTCCTCATTTTCTGCCAAATCACTTTTATTTCTACAGCTCATTTAACCCAAAGTGCTTTCCAGTCAATATGTACGCTGTCATGTGTATAATATTACAATATCTTGTCTTAAATTATATGGAAACAGTATTCGACTACAGCTGTCTGAATTCAATCCCATTGACACAGGTGTATAAAATCAAGCAACTAGCCATGCAGTTTGTTTTTTTACAAGCATTTGTGAAAGGAAGAGTTGCTTTAAAGAGTTCACCGAATCAGAGCATGGTACTGGCATTAACATCAGCACAAAACCTGTGTGCTGGGAGTTTCGTGGAATGGGTTTTCATGGGCAAACAGGGGTGGCCCAGTACTTTTGTCTATATAGTCTATATACACGTTACATATTAAGCAATCGGCCAATCAGATCAAAGTATTCTGTACAGAGGATGAACTGAAAGGATGCACCATATATAACAAACAATGACTATTTTAGTCTATGTTTTACCTGATGGGGTACAATGTTGCTGTTGAGGGGTTGCTGCTGCTCCTGCTGCTGATAGTGCTGGAAGGCAGGGCTCTACTGCTTTGAGACTGTAGATGTTAAAAAGTCCATAGGAGAGATGGTAGCTGATTAAACAAGTGTTATGAGATAATATTAAAATGCAAAGATTGGTGACAGTGCTTGAAATCATAAGGCAAGAATTAAAAAAAAAAAACTGTGGGAAATAAACTAGGCTCTGCCTGTGACTCACTCTTCGCCTCTCTTCCTCCTTCCATCTCCTCGTCTCATCTATCACTCTCTACTTGCTGTCCATCTGAGAACTAGGCATAATTTGCTATTGCATTAATCTATTATTTAATTGTCCACATTTAACAACTCTTGCACCTATTCCATGCTAAAGTAATGATAGAAAAATGTTATAGAACCAAACATTGCAATTGTGTTTATTATAGTTTTTATACTTGAATACCTCTGCAATGCAACAACTGGTACATGTGTTATTGTTACCTGTGCCCTTTTTAATCCATCTGGTGAGGGACATACACATGCAGTGACATTTTATACCTTCTCCAGAATACTGTGTTTACAGTACTGTGGCCACAAGTTTTCATCATGGTGCTGATTCAGAATCCTTCTCTTATTATTTATTCCTAGTGCTATAATAATAAAGTAATGAGAATAAAAAATACATATATAAATATAAAATAATATAAAATATAAATCCATAATTATGTGGATGTGCATGTTAGATCAGTTTTAGTGAAATGTAAGCCCTCCAGAAACGCAGGGAAAGCCCTATAACTTACTTTAAAAGTAAATATGTTCACTAAAACGGTGGACAGAGCTACAGACCCATGACACCCTTACCCAGTTAGCTGGCAGCTAATGACCAGACTACTTGTAAAGCTACTAAAAGGACAGGTAATGTTTGTTGCACACACAGCACGCTCATTTGTTTCAATTCGTCAGTGGCCACAACACAACTTACCAACGTGTATATAATAACCTACTACTCCTGTTTCGTACAGACTACAGTGTATAGGCTGTACACCATACTTACTGGTTTCCTTTGAATCAGCCTGTGTCTCTTAATTAATTAGTGTTTTCCCTACAGCTCCGCACTGCCCAGGTAGCAAAAAATGCACGTGCTCTTTCTGAGTTTGTTTCCGGCTCATAACCAGCGCGCTCTGCCGTCAAGGGTGAGCATTGGTTAATGGTGGTCATGTGACTGATGCAAGCCAGGTCCTTTTATTTAGCAAAATTATGATTAATAGTTAAATGATATTGTTGAGGGGCACAGGCAGGACTCCACATGCAGACACAAATTACAAAAAATAATTAAATTAAAAATGCCTCAAGAAAAGGTCACTTGGGGCACTCATCAGGAAAGGGGCAGGTCTGGGGTCTAGTATAGACCTTCCCCTTTACTATATATATTAGTATAATATTATAGTAATAGTAGTAATGATAATGTATTTTAGTATTATTTTCTGACATTGACATTTTTCTAATGTTATATTTTGCCAACTTGTCTACTGGAGTCAGGAGAGAATGAAAACTGTGCAGTATTGTTGATGTCATGATGTTACAGGGCGCTCACTCAGAGGTGTTGTAGCCTAAATCATTAGAGATTATTAGCTAATTTTAGCTTTCTGAGCCACTAGTCTGCTGGTATTACCAGCAAATGAGCTGATGTACTTTATTATTTTAGTTTCATTTCTATTCCTGTTCTGGGCCTGTTCTGTTGTTTGTTTACAGTACCGATCCTGATCCTGGTGGGAGCAAGTCAGTTCATGTTCAGTAGCACCCTGCTTTCAGTCTGAATACTGTTATAAATTGAAATGGAGCAGTTTATGCCTTTTATTCGTTTGTAAGTTGTGTTTCCCTGTTACATTTAACTTTTGGGTTACAGCACAAAGACTGAGAGGATGACAGCGTGGGCGAGAAAGGGAGGGAGCAGGATGAAGACAGGAAAGAGAGAGAGAGACAAATAAACAGGTAGGAGTGGACATGTATATTATAAAGGGAGTGTAGTTTCTGTTTTACCCATATTCATGATGATGATTTCACATAACCAAGCAGTGTGCTATACTCATATCAAATATGGATTCCCAGCCTGCTCTTATAATAATTATCACCAGATTATATTGTTATGTATAGCTGAATATAAAGTGTTTGTGTATGATTGTCAGTGCAAAGGAGGCAAGGACAGAGTGATTGCACAAGAGCAGGAAGAACCAGCTGAGTAAATGTGCAGATAATGAAGTTAGCTATAACAATATTTATTTTTCACCAAATGATTTTAAAATCTTTTCACATATTTTGCTTGCGCAGCCTTTCTGCGTGGAGTTGGCATGTTCTCCCTGTATCTGGATGGGATCTCTCCAGGTACTCTGACATCCTCCCACAATCTAAACACATGCAGTTAGTGGGGTTACTGTAGGTCAGTTGGCGATTCTAAATTGCTTATAGGTTAGACTACTTTGTCTTTTTAATGGAGGAATAGATGCAACAGCAGCACTTGCTGCATGTCCATTTGCTGCACATTTGTCTGAGTAAATTGGATATCCCATGAAGATAAAACTATTATACAGCAGCTAAAAGTGGCAGGAGTGTTTAAGGTGTCGATGCCCTGCATTTGTCAGAGTTATGGCAGAAATGTGGCGCTGCAATCTTATGCTTACGAGGATAACAAAGAGCTTGCTCATCGGCTGGCAGTGGTGCAGACAGAGTTCATGTAGTTGGTCCGGAGCCAGTTTATGCGTTATGTGTAACCGATACAGGGCAGAGGGGGTGGGTGGCAGAAATGGTATTTGCTGGGGGCAGAACAGCTCTCTGTCACAGGGTGTTCTGGATGAAGTAGTTACCGCAACATAATCCTTGTGTCACTGACTTTCTTTGATACACTGCGCTGCGCAACGTCAGTTTGTCTTTATAGTAAATCTAAAATCTGTTCTTTGTCTCAAACACTCTTCGGGACTGAAGGGTGGCTGTAATAAAGCTAAAAGCATGACGTGGGTACAGAATAAATTTAGTCACAGCAGAAAGCAACAAAGAGGCAGTTGTTTAATAATCAGGGGATCATTCATAGACTGTTTACAGAGAATCTAATTCAATGATTGTGATGTTAACTGCAACCAAAAGAAGATCAAAATACCATAAAAATATAATGGAAACATGAATCAGGTCATAAAATGTTACAAAGTTTAAATTTCTGCCTCAATTTGCCTCTCAAGTATTTTTCCTTTCTTATTAATTCACCAATTATCTTTATTTATCAAAATGTTATTGATTAATTATTTATTTATGTTTTGCATTGTTCCATCTTTTTATTTTCCCCAAACTTTTACTATTTTTCCTATGACGGTTACATGAATACAGAAGCAATTCATTTTGTAGAATGTTTTATTTATGATTTTGGCTGGTTATGTCTTCCATAGCTGCTCGGCTTCAGCTCATTATTAAGGACAAACTAAATGTATAGCACTTGTGACACATGGGCTCGGGTCACAAGAGATCCCTCTCAGTCACATAATTTATATGGTATTTTTAGGTTTTAGATTCCTTTTCCTGTATTTTTCAGTCTATTCTTTTAACATAACCTTAGGATCGCAATAATAGAAAGCAACTAAAAATAAAAATAATACAATGAGATATGGGTGAAGAGAGAGCTGAGTGTAAAAGCGAAGCTCTCAATTTACCGGTCCATCTACGTCCCTACCCTCACCTATGGTCACAAGCTGTGGGTAGTGACTGAAAGGGCGAGATCGCGGATACAAGCGGCAGAAATGAGCTTCCTCCGAAGGGTGCCTGGCCTCTCTCTTAAGCTGGGCATACACTGTACGATTTTTTCAGTCCCGTTATTCAGTGCCTGCTCAAACTGTACGACTGAATCGCAGGGGTTAGAAGTTCGTGGGTCACGATGCATGGTCTCACACTATACGGCCCGATGCTCTGATGCGACCTGAGTGCTCACACTGTGCGTCCATAACATGAAGCTTATAACACAAAATCTGTCTCTTGCTCTCCCTCTCTGTCTTTCACTCACACAGACACACGCACACCACCACCATCAACTTTGCTAAATTGCTAATGAAAAACATTGACCAGGCAGCTGCAATTGAGCAGCAGTGTCCATCCAACTGTTTTCACGGTTGTTGCGGTCGTGATAATTTTGTTAGGCCACATTGAAAAGGCTCGGATGAGCTTGCCAAAGTTCTAACACTGCGCTGCCATGCTACTCCATCTTTTTCACTTCCATTTCTGTGTTTGCGCATGTGCAGTGTGAGAAGTTGCGTTGATATCCTCACGAGGGGCGACGGGATTTCAAACAGGTTTGATTTTCTTGCGACCATACGATTGCTGATCGGGAGCTGGTCGTGAGGTGTTAATCGCTTCTCGTTACCCCATGTATACTACGCGATGCACGACACACGATAAAGGCGAAACTGGGGCCGATCCCCAAAACAGTCGCACAACTGAAAAATCGTCTCAAAATGGCCCAAAAATCGCACAGGTTATGCCCAGCTTTAGAGATAGGGTGAGAAGTTCGGCATCTGGCAGGGGCTCAGAGTAGAGCCACTGCTCCTCCACATTGAAAGGAGCCAGTTGAGGGGGTTTGGGCATGTCCCACCAGGAGGAGGCCCCGGGGCAGACCCAGGACACGCTGGAGGGATTATATCTCTTGGCTGGCCTGGGAACGCCTTGGTGTTCCCCCGGACAAGCTGGAGGAGGTGGCTGGGGAGAGGGAGGTCTGGGCTTTTCGCGACCCGGCCCCAGATAAGCAGAAGAAGATGGATAATACAACGCGAAAGTCATGAAAATGTCTGTTTTTTTAAATGATAGACTTTGATTTTATTGTAATTTTACAATTCAAATCAGTGCATTGCAATGATGTGCAGTGAACCATGGTTAACACACCTAAACCTAAACCAGGAATCACCTAAATCTTGAAGTATATGTGGTTTCACAACTGAGTAACCACACCAGACAGGCTGGTTGGCCACATCTGTACAATGTTTGTAGCACACTGACTCAAATATTGTCCTCTTAGCACTGAGTGGATGAAGAGTTGGCAACTTTCTGAGGCAGGTGCAGTTTCAGGAAATGCTTCCTCCCTAAACCAAGTATGGTATAAAGATCTGATTAGAACATTTTAGATGTAGCAAATTTAAAAAGGTACTCCCGTATGAGTTTAAAGAGGACATAAAAGGTTGTTTCAGCTGCTAAAATAGCATGGTTTCCATTCATCTTTATGTTTTTTTTTTTTATCAGTATAGCATTATGAAATGAATCTTGTGTGAATGGGTCATTTGACCCACAATGAAATCAGCTAATGTCTTACACAGAAAGTCGTCTGAGAAGAATAGAGAACAGCTGACGCGAGCTTACACACTTAAGGCCAGCGTCGAATCAGAAAACCTTTGAGATAACAGGCAGTATTCACACAGAAAAAGGCATTCATGTGAACCGTGCGTTCCTTTCTATACGTCAGTCTCAAAGGCATTACGTAAGTGGCAGATCTCAAACGACAGACAGGGCATGTGAACTATGCAAGGTCTTTCCTCTAAAATTAGTAAAGAGGAGTTCTGGAGGAGTCTTCAGACGCCAAGTCATTACATTCTTACAGTAAGGCACCAGTGAGCAACCTCTGAGAGTGCCCTCTTCAGAATGACTGCCCGTGATCCTGCGTAGAAAAAGAAAAACCTTCATAAGTATTTTGGTGTAATCTATTGTGACATGTGCTCGTGTGATGATATACAGTCGTACAGATTTCAGACTGTCTTCTGGCCAAAGATGTGGAAAACATATATTCAGAAATATTTTGTCTTAAACATCAATCTTAAGTATCAAGATGCCAAGATTACAGTGAGAGAAGAGAGATATGGGTCCTTGATTTTGTAATGAGTATTAGCTGAATAGAACAAGTAAGAAACATGAATCATTTCAGACTTTAAAAGCTGGTTTTGTAAGTTATCTTGAGCATGTGGGCATAGTGTAACCTGTTTGTATTCTGAGGGCAGATGATCATGTATACATCTTTCCTTACTCAACAAAGGTCACATTTTATCACTCACGCATTTTTGAATTCCTTCTGCGTGACTCCGTGTGCAGCGACTGTGGGAAAATGTGATGACGAGTGCTCAAGTCTAAACATGTTTACAGAAGCATCACGAGGCACGTGTACAGGAGAAGATGGTACTGGACAAAGTGTGAGTCAGGTTCTTTGACTTTTTCCAGGTCAAAACAAAATTGTGAAATCTCAGAAATGTTCTGAGTCAGAGCTGCAGGCTGATGTGCCGAGCGATCCAGCCTCTAGATGTCAGACTGAGTTTTAAAACCAAACCAGGCTGCCAGGCTCACTCCTGCTTCTTGTGGGTCTGATTTAGAATATGCCAGAAAGACTTCAGATTAATGTGTTCCACCTTGAAATCATCACGTTCGTAAACCATCTCGAACTCACGGCATAAATAATCTTTTATTTTTATACTACGTTATCCAAAAAACAACACAATTTAGAATGTGAAGAGGGAAAGAAAATCTATCACTGATATTCTTATCATGTGTGAAACACTAGTAGATAAAGTCATTTATAATTTCAGTTAACCAGAAAGGGAATCTATTGAGGTCTCACTTGTGTCCTCTAGAGCTTGTAGCTGTCATATAAAATAAAAAATGGAATTAGTTTAGAGTTCAAGACAAAATCTGTCTCTCTATCCTGTTATGTATTTATTTTAAAAATTGTTTTTAATTTTTTCACACGCAGCTTTTTAGAAATTGGCTTTGAATTCAAACTGCAAAGCTGTGGGCTTCAACTTGAGCTCTGGAAAACTTTCAGGCCACATGATATATCAGATCATTATTTCTCAGAGCACTCAGCCATGAAAATAGTTGCGAGATTCATACTTTGATTAATGTAATCATATAATTCTTTGTATTTCTGTTTATACTATAAGGAATACCTCTTAGCACCTGTAATTTTAAATAGTGATTAGTCATCACAGACTGCTTTAAATACATCCCTCTAGTTTGTGAAAATGGTTTCTGCGTCTTAAATTTTTATCCTGATGTTATGTTGAAACAGAGCTGGAGTGAAGATAATAGAAAGGAGCAGATGATGCTCCTTGTGACCCTCCAAACCCCCAACACTCACACACAAACTCCTCTGAACAGTGATAGCTGCAGTGATTAAATTCCTGACCCTCCTGTCCCTTCAGATGGTGCGACATGATATCCCCACGTCATGCGCTGAAGGGGCAGCTCTCTCATGCCACAGGGCAGATTAGCGCTTTCTTCTTTGGACGCCATCAGCCGCAAATGTCGATCGAGACAAACTCGAATTTTAACGAACCTAAACGAGAGTTTCGATTTTCAGTTTTTGCCGAGCTCTTGGGTGGTGGGGGGGGGGTTCACCTTTCTGCTCAGCTTTCCTCTCTGACGTGTCCCTAAGCTAACGTCAGCCTTGCTTGCAATCACCCACAAAGCCCTTATGCTGTCTGGGAAGAATGAAAAGGATTGACGTCTTTCTGGCCATCTGCCGCCTACCGATTCCTCTCCCATCCATCACTCTCCCCTGCCTCGCCCATCTCTAACTCTTCCCTGAGAGGATTAAGTGTGTTGGTATCTCTGTCTTTGTCTCATTACGTCCTCGTGTGTAATGTGTGCATTCTGCTTATGTGTGTGTTGCAATTTTTCCACTCAGTAATATCTTTGTCTGCAGGATTTTTCCACTGTCTTTAGTCACCAAACACTGACGCGTGTCCCCCTTTGACTGCAAATCCTCCCACAGATTGCACAAGTTCCTTTAGCAGCAGAGGAAACACAAGAGAAGTGCAGTTACTTTAAATAAATCTCTAAGATTTTATTACATACAGTATACACACAATCTGGACCTGTGACTCTGCATTGAGACTCAAGGATGTAGGGAGGCAGTTCATGAAGTTCAGTTTGAAATGAAAGGCAGTTCAGTGGGACAGAAAATGATATTTTACAGCAATTAACAAATTTAAATAATAAGTAAGAGTAAAATAACAAGTAAATTTAAACAAACAACAAAATTGAAACAGCTTCTGGCCTAAAATTCATCATTTCACACACCAGACCACAACAAAGAAAATACAAACCCTAGATAATATAGACAATATTAACATCAACGGTGACTGATGTCAGAGGGAATGAGGTAAAAGAGCACTGAGGATAAACATGTAAAGAGAACTGTATAAAAATACTGCCTGCCAGATGTAAAGTATCAGTTGGTATTTTTAAAGGACTAATTCAACATTTTGAAAGATATTTGCTGTCTTAAATAGGAAGATCTATTTGTCTTGCGGCTTTCACGCACAAACTCCTCGCACATGATGAGTTTTCACGTGTAGCACATCTGCTTTAGTCTGGTTCTCACTTTGGTTTGAATTCGAGTGGCGCTTGGGCATGCAGGAGGAAACCACATAACTTCTGTATTCTCATGCTGGCAAGTTATAGACTAATAAATGAAATGACTGAGATGCATTTTTATATTTCCACATTTACATTTGGTAACAGCTAGAAAAGCTTCATAGCTGCAGCCAGTTCACGTGTGAAAAACTCTACTTTCATTTCCGACAAGGTGACCCTGGAGCATCCGTTAGTTAAGTTGCAATAGGCTCAGACTGCAATGAGCACCTCGTTTTACTCCTTTGTATCCTTTTCCTTTTCCCCAACCTCCCAGCCAGTCACGGCAGATGGCTTTCCTCCCCGAGTCTGGCTCTGCTGGAGATTTCTTCCTGTCAGAAGAGAGTTTTTCCTTCCCACTGTCACCTGCTGCTTGTTCAAAGGGGATCATCTGATTCTGGAGTTTTTCGCTCCAAAACACCATAGGGTCTCAAACGTAGTCAACTCAAAGCACCTTGAGTTGACTACTGTTCTGATTTGGAATTATATCGATAAAGCAGAATTAAAATGAGTACTTTCTTTCAGTATACTAAATATAAAGCTACATTTTACCAGCTAGTTTTCTCAGCCAAAACACTAGTAGGAATCAGCTATCCTGGCTATCTCCAAAGTGAAGTAAATCCACCAGTACTGGTGACCACCTGCAATGCAAGGATTTGAAAGGATCAAACTGTCACTTTAGTGAAAAATTAAACATCCAGCAAAAGTGCACATTTTAAATTCAGCTTTTAAACTTATTAGAAAAAGACATCACCTGTTATTTAATGAGATTTAAAGGTGCTAGTAAATGTTTTTATGACCTTGAAAGAGAACCAGGCCAGCCATTTTCCACTGAAAGCTACCTGAAGTTCTACATATATTTACAGTTAATGATATTAGTCTTTAACTGTGAATACATTTTGTCATCACTGCAAATGTCCTCAAAATGTCAAATTTTTCTTTTAAAAGTACATTTTTTAAAACTTCCTTAAAGGGAAGCAAAGGGAATCTGAGCAAACTGAATTCCTGTTTGTGTGTTACAAGGCTGGTAAGAACACCAGCAGACTTTTTTCATCAAGAGCAGACTCACATTCTCTGGCATCAGTCGAATTCTTGGACGTTTATGCGTTTGGGAACATTTTAGGTTTGGGTGGATTTCAGAAGAAAAATTATAAATCAAGACTGGAGTAGATAAGATAAGGAGGAAAAGAAACTCTTTCAGCATCCAACCACAGAGCAAAAGTCTCAGGCCTGGTTTTTAAGGGCCCTTCTTGGGAATATTACACTGCATTGCCATCATGACATTTTAAGATCCGTGCATTGAAAAATTAGCAATGCAACCAGCTAGAAACCCACTCTGTACCTCCACTGAAGAGTGAAGCTGAAAGTGGTTAAAACCTGTCGTAAAAGTGGAAACAAATCGACTGTGAAACACGCTGGTGGTGAAATCTGATCACGGCAGGTCGCACGGTGGGATGGTGTGCCTTCGATCGTAAGCGGTGTCATCGCTCTCCTCACCGTCGCTCACTTCGCCCAGAACCCTCTCCCTCTCCTCTTCCTCCTCAGTTTCACTCTCTCGCCTCAGTCGCTCCCGCTCCCTGTCTCTTTCTCTCTCTCGCTCTCTCTCTCTGTAGGAGCGCGGCAGTGTGGGAATCTGAGAGTGTGAAGAGACCGAAATGAGATCATGCAGCCTGCACTGACTGACCAACATACTTAAATTTAACATGCTAAATGTTAAAGGTCTTTCCCAGGATGATGTCATCATAGTCATATTATTAGGATCAAGGCTTTGAGTTTATCTGCATCAAGAAATCTTTGATGCATTTTTAATATACATGATAAAGTGGGCATATTATATTAATTTCTCTGTAGTTTTGTTTTTGTTTTTTATACTCTATTAGAGTAGCTTTACATGATTTGCAGTTCAAAATACTCCTTAGTTATCTTAATGCATCCGAAGGTTTTAACAGCAGGTGAGTGGGGTTTCTGTGCTCCTAGCTGTAGCCGTGTGCTTCAGTGTATCATATAAGGGATAAGCACTCTCTGTGATGTCATACAGAGCTAAGAATTGAAAACAAAAGCCTTTAGAGTAGTGTCAAGCCTAAGCTTTTGGTATACTTATACTGAACTGGTAAAATGACCCCATTAAAACATTAAAACATCAGACATTTGGTCAATTACAAGTTATTAGGATCCTGCTATAGTTTAGAAGATGTGACAGAATGTAAGCCAGCTGCTGCTCTTTTATCAGAAAAAAAACTATAGACACATATTTGTAATATTCAACAAACTCTATGCTAAATAACAAGGATAACAAGAAGATTTAGATTTCTAATATATGTACTAACTGCCATCTGTCTTTAAAGTATAAGGTAGAAAGTACATACCTGATTGTCATGGCTGGGCAGGACACAATATCCCGGCTCTGTCCTGCGCAGGAGGCGTGGGGAATGAGTACGGAAAGGCCTGGGAGAGTGGGAACAGACGGAACGCGGAGAGGGAGAACTGATGGAGCGTGGTGACGGAGACCGGACAGAACGGGATGGCGAGTAAGTGATGGAGTGGGATTGGGAGAGTATGTGACTGTGGTGGTTTTGTTTGGGTGGGCGAGGGGAACGAGGAGGCAGCTCGGGCGGTTTGAGAGGGTCGACCATGTCCATCTCCGTGAGGATTGGCGGCGGAGGGACGAAATCGAGCTCCTCCTCTTGCGGGAGCGTTTGCATTTCGGCTGCATCAAGTTCGGTGAGCTCCGTCTTTGACAAGTGATCCACAATCCCGGCACCAAATGAGTCGCCAACGACATTGATGGAGGTACGCATTCGGTCACTGAGTGGACAAACGGCATCAGCGTCAGTGAGTGAAATTACGGCTTAGTGATACCAACTTTAAGTTAAGTGTCAGTACCCTAACATGGATTGCAGAGCAGTGATTTATTATTGCCTGCTCATCAGACACCTGACTCACAGCAGCCAGTCGACAGCGATCAGCAGACTGATGTCCTGGGTAGGCAGGCCGACAGCTGTCAGGATCAGTAGCATGGTTACCAGTCCAGCGCTAGGAATACTGGCGGCTCCAACACTGGCCAGTGTGGCGGTCATACTGGAGAGAAGAGATGGGAAAAAGGTATATTTAAATCATTCGTTTCCAAGAGTTTTAAGGAAAGACCAGGAAGACAAGCATCTATTAAAAGATGCACTTGAATAGTTGTTTATAGCTGCTGTTAAAGAGAACCACTATAGTCGCAAGAGGACTTTCGTTCCCATCTGGAGTAAATTATATTTTGTGACATGAAAAGAGGCAAGTTTCATATCTGATGATACTCGAGGGGGAACTGATGTGAATGTGGGTTGCAAAGCGGCTTGCAGTAATGTGCTGTAGGCAGGGGGAAATAATCAAATTGTAATTTCTGTGATGATTCTGGCTTTTTCACATTTATGCTCATTTGGCCTTTTCTAATCAGTCATTCAATCAAGTGCAACCCTTTCATCACTCCCTAATAGTTCAGCTCCAGTCAAGCGTCAGACATCCCTGTAACTACTGTGCTGCCTCTTTTTGCCTTTTTTGACTATTTGCACATACACATAAATCAGAGGACACACTGGCTGTCTTAAAATTCTGTGTCTAGTACTACCTCCCCTGTAAGAGTTTTTTTAAACTTAAATAATTTGTAATGTTTGTTACACTAATGGCTAATTGTGTTAAATAAACAAGCTTGGAATACTGTTCAAATATTTGAGATTATAATTTGTAACTAATTTGTCATTAGTAACGTAGCTCTAAGCTAAAGCAAATTAAATAGCATGGCCTCCATCAGTTTTTCCAATAGTTACTCTTTCTTTGATTACATAGCAGGGGTATCAGCTGAGTGATGTGGGCTGGCAATGAGATCAGCTGAACTGATCTGAAATTGAGGCTAACTTGAGTTCATGGCCTGCCTGAACTAATGGCATGCTGGCATATTTGGAAAGCTCTTGAATTTAGGCTTTTCAAGAAACAGAGTCAAAGCATGCAGACATTACTTTTTTTCATAGTTTTCTGAACACTCGCCAAAAATGGTAGACTGAAAAATGCAAAAGTGAATTAATTCCACATGCAAAAGGTGATGTGTGATGGAAAAAATATCTGAAAAAATAATTAAACCCAACTGTAAAACCAGACCATTGTGCTCAAAAACTGCTGAAACACCAGAAAAGGCTAAACCGAAACCACATTTAATATTGGAACTCACCAATTCATGCTTTCACTGCTGATTCAGCATGTTTAGTCAGTCATGTGGCAGCCAAAAGCACAATTAGCTTAAATTTAAAGACTTTTAATTGTAGCAGGAGGTGAGTTTTAGTTTTACGTGTTTATAATATCACCATATAAAAAAAATCAAAAACCTTAATCTGCCTCCACCCACTAAGATTTACACATGGAGTGGTCCAGTATTCTGTTTTTCAACATCACACACCAAAAGCCTCGGATTTATGTGAGCTCATTTACATGTATTTCATCAATGCAATGCTTGTATAAAGGAGAGGTACATGAGGATAGAAAGGACTCAGTTCCTCTGTCCACAACAAAAGATGTTTCCTGAAGTAAAACTTTAAAGACTCTGAAAAGTGCTGCTTGTCATGGCATGTCTGCAATTAGAGAATTATCAGTAACCACATGGGCCTGCAGGCCAGCCAGTTTGGATACTGCTCTAAACTGTGATATTTACTGCATGAAGCTATTCATATGTTATTAGTTACATCTCAATTGCGTCTGACAAACTGCAGTGCCAATTATCACCATGCTGTGACTGGGAGATTAAGTGGGGCAGATTTATGTAGCACATATGGATTTTATTTCAGTTTCATCACACATGATACAAAAACCATAGAGCATTTTCTTAAAATTAGATTTAGGAATTTTGTGGTAAACAGCTGTTGATGAAAGACACACAATAAACAACTTCAAAGTGCTGAGCGTTATTTGTAACCCGCGGCCACAACAAGCAGAATCTGATCCAAGCAGACTGGATCCAATCTCCTGCTCAAACCTCAGAAATGGGAGATGAATATTTCTTTACTTCCTTCCATATTTATTTCTATATCTCGTAACATACTTGATGCAAGTTGTTTGAAAATGCACTAAAGCATGCAGACTGTACATTTCTGTAAATGCAGAAAAGAAAATGAATGAACGAGTTCCACTGTGTTTGTGTTGCTGGTTTCTCGATAAAGATGCACCAAGACATTTGATGAGTGAAATTATTTGTATTTTATCTGAATGTTGCCTAACACTAATCAGCTGGTATTTGTGCAACCATAAAAGCTACAGATGCAGATTGCTAAACAAGTTTTAGGTGTTAGCTGGAAACTTAGCGCTCCTCTTGTTCAGCTGAAGTCACTTCTGGCTCCAAAACATGTTGATCTTTTATATACAGTCAAGTCAAACGTCACTTTCCATTCATCTATGTTTGACGCGGGATGAGAGACTTTAGGATGAGTCAGAACATAATTGATATTTTTCCCTTTTTACTAATATTTGAATCAGAATGAACTTTGACACAAAAACCTTACAGGACGGCGGGCTGACACGGCATTCAGGGAATATTGTTTGTTAATATCCTTCTTAGGAAAAATAACAGAGAGCAGGACAAAAAAGGAACCTGTTCTGGTGCAGTTAGGTGACAGAGACTGTGATGGAGGCTACTTACACTAATGTGCACAGCGGTTTATGTTTACATTCACACCCCCACAATTTCCTGTCCCATCCTGCTTTTGGCCACAGCATGTGAGTAAATTGTGCCAGGTGCTTTTTGCTCTGGCTAAACACATGACCTTCTATCACCTAGTTTACTCAGCTGATGGTGTAAACAACAACAAAAAGACAACAAACAGCTTGTCACAAGGGCCTCAAAGGTGCTCCAACATCCATGCTTAAGCATTATGAAGCGTTTCACGTCAATATCAGCACATATTTAAATTTATATGTAGAATCAGAATATATGCATACAGTTTTATTATTCATTTGCATCTCATGTTGTGTCAGTGTTCTGATTTTGGTGGTAACTAAAACATTCTGTGTGTTGAATCAATGCAAATGTTTGTATACTGGACACTTTCTACAAATGTCAGTCCATCCTCTTTATAAACTGCACACCCAGCTAGATTTGCAGGGTAGCTCAAGCTTCTCCCAGATGACACTGAGCGAGGGGTGTTGGTTCCTGCAAAGGTCATCAGTTCATCACAGCGCTACAAACCGGATAGACAAGACAACCATTCTCGCTCATATCCACACCCTGAGCCCATTCTGGGAGACCAGTCAACCTAAAATGCAAGCCTTTGCACAGTGGAAGGAAGTTGGAGCACTTGGAGAAAACCCACACAGGCACAGGGAAAACATGCAAACTCCACACGGGAAGGCCCCAGCTGACCTCGAGGTGCAGATCCAGAACTTTCTTGTGTGCAACTACATCGCGAACCACTGTACCGCTGTGTGGACTGGTTAAGGTCCAGTGTATAGATATTAAAACCACTTTGGTTTGTTCTGTTTCTTTTATGAAAAATGTAAATAGAAGAAAAAGCAGTGCTTGGAATCTGAGTAGGTTAAGTAGAAGATAAATGTTTTTTGCTCTTGGTTTTGGAAACGAATAGCTGGCTGGCAAAGATGCTGTAAGGCATCTTCAGAAGCAGCCAAGTAAGGAAACTATTAAAGGCTTATAGCTGATGTGGGAGAAAGAGCACTGGCGCCTCAACGGTGCTGCTTTCTGATAATGAAACCTGAGTTATGAGAGTCAAGTCACCATGTGGTTTACCTGACAGTGATGATCTGCCCACCGTCCAGGGTGATGTCATTCATTTGGGCAATAAAGATGGCGGCCACGGCTTCGTACAAGGCGGTGCCGTCCATGTTAATGGTGGCACCTATGGGCAGCACGAAGCGAGTCACACGCTTATCAATCTTCAGATTTTCCTCAAGGCAGCGGAAGGTGACCGGCAACGTCCCCGCGCTGAAAGAAGAAGGCCACACACGAAGGCAAGTTAGAGGGAAAAAAGGTGCAGATGTACTCGGAGCAGGCGCAAAGTGTCTGCTGAGGGATATAAAATAGGCAGACAGGTGGTGAAAGGCATAAGTGCAGAGGTGAGGACGAAGGGAAGAGACAACAATTAAAAAAGGCAGGAGAAATTTGAGTCGGCCGACAGCCTCGTCCTAACAGCTGGGGTAGGCCACTGTTTCAATCCTCCAACATGTGAATTAAAGGAATTTGATTCCCGGCCCCGCTGAGGTCGGGTCATAATATAATTAGAGAAAACGTTGATAGGATTACCCATATTCACTAAAGCCTCAGTAATGTGCCAAAATAACAGTTGGTTTCAGCAGCAATGCTGAATCCCAGGCAGGCTGGGCCAAGCCAAGCCGGGCAGGATACAGCGGGGCCAGTTTGGCTGGTGGCAACTAATCCGAAGGCTTAGATACTTACAACACAGAATCTGTCCGACATGGACTCGTCTATGATAGCCTGCGCTTTGGCTCTGCTGTCCTGATTTGTCAGTGTAGCTGCATAAATACAGATCTTTGCCTTCAGGCCTTTCAGATTTAACCCAAATAGCTGAAAGCGAGTAGCAGGCTACGCCGATCAATCACGGTAACTACAACAGCTGTCCGAGCAATACGTGTTGTAAAAGAAATATGTGACACACATGTGTGAACACATGCCCAAACAGACGACTTCCAAACATACATATGCACTTCCTGCAAGCTGTCATACCTGCTAGCAGTGCCCAAGGCTGTGATCCATGCCTGGAAGATCCCAGAGTAGAAAGCAAAGGGGCTTTTTCTGGTGATTGCAAAGAATATAGCGGGTAGGATCAAGCCCCCGTGGATCACCAGACCCACAATGACAGTCACCATGTACATGCCCAGCTGCCTGGCTACCACCTCCAGGTCCCCGATAGCTGCGATCTTTCCCGCAATCAGAGAGGCGATGCCGACAGGAGAGTACCTGGACACAGACATCACAGCAGAAATTATTTGATTGGGACTGATTGTGGTTTATGTTCCATTAAACTCCATTTAGTATACACTATATATGTGTATGTACATGAATATTTCTTTCTGCTTTTTTAAACTGTCCTATAAGCAACAAAGCCATTTAAAGGCAGAAATAGTTTGATTTGATTGACTGACTTAATCTATTAATTATGGATGAATTACAACAAAGGACAAGGTGTCTACAGGTCTTTTGAAGGCTACTCTTTCTACTTTACTATTCTTTAAAATAATATTTAAGATCAAACCTGCAATGGAAAGTACAGACTTTATATATAGTCAAGCACAAATGTTCACACAAAAGTAAAAAGACAAAAAATGGCTTTGTTTAGGGTCACAAGTGTGTGTAAATGTGAAAACAACATAATCATTGTCATCGTCCCAAACATTAAAAAAATGTTTCACATACAGTGTTATTGTTCTATTAAATAATTCTATGAACTGGCTTTAACCACCAAGAGTTATTGGTGGTTACCACCATAGCTGTTTGTCAGTGAACTCACCATGTCTGCATGTTACTGCCAGGATCACATTTGAGTATTTTAAGATGTTTTCTGACACAACAACCATTAAATAAGCCAATAATTAGCCTATAAGCGTCCTGTTGCCATTAACTATATTTACACATATAAAACACATTTAAAAGGGATAGCAGAACAATAAACAATGCCGCAGAAATGGTGGCACTGTGTTCTAGTAATCCATGTGGTGACATGACGATAAATTTTACAAGGCCTTTTATAAATTGATGTGAATTTAAGATATTTTAAGAATATTTAAGGAGCTGTAGCCACCCTGTTACTTTTTTTTAATGTCAGGCCAATGTTTTCGCCACCTCATCAATCTTTAGTCACTGTCAAAGAAGCACGTTTCTCTGCAAGGGGACAGGACACATGCTTGGATCTCCGGTTTCCAGCTCTGGAGTGCAGTTGTTCCCGTTCATGAATACAGACTGCAGCTATTGGGACACTTGAATTAAAGCGATTCCTTGTCCCATCATGAGACGGTGCATTCTCCCAGGTCAGCTGGCATCCAGTGACAGTTGTTTGGTGCAGTATGCCATGTATATGATTTGATAGATGTGCCCCTTGTATGATGCGTGCTTTTTGTATACACTGGATTCTGTGTTTGGCTCGCACCATAAGCCCGTGAGTAATCTGTTTACACTGAGTGAGTGATACAGACAATGATACAGTTCCTTTGGTGTCCAGCTGCACATGTAGAGGAGGCTTAGAGGAGCTGCGAGACAAGCATCCTGCTGTTTCTCGTCCAACCGCCTACTCTACTCCTCCTTTCCTTTCCCATCCCCGCTCCGAGTACCGCTACACTTTCTCTGCGCCACTTGCCAGGGTTCTGCGAAGCCTCAAGACGTGCACTGCTCTCTGAAGGAATGCTCTCACACGCATCTTTTTACGTCCCTCCTGCCCGCATCTGCTTTCTGCTCTGCCACCAAGTGGCTCCTCTGTCGTCGATGGATCCATTACATTCTGGAGATCTTCCACCGCGGCTCCCCTGGGAGCCCACAACGCCGTTCCGGGCCCCGGCTCCTGCTACTCCCCAGCATACCACAGACTCCAGCATGTCCCAGGGAAACCCTCTCCCTCTTTCCATCTGTCTGTGTCCTTCACTGACACACTTTCTCCCTCTTCCTCTTTGTTTTTTTTTTCTATCTGACCTTGCTGCTTGTTCCCACAATTTGCCTCAAGCACACAGTCATCGCCTTATCCATCACTGTCTCTGACCGTTGTATGCGGTATCTCCAAAATGTCAAACGTTGGCCAACAAGAGGAAAAACAGAGGCACGCACTTTTTAAACACAGACACACACAAATACGAATAAAGGAATACAAGACACCGACCACATGATCATGGACACCATCGTCATGATAATTTCATTGAGGATGTTGAAGAAGTCACACATGACCTTCCCACGCTCGCCCATCCGGCCCATGCAGATCCCAAAGGTGATGAAGAAGCCAATTAAACCTTGACGAAAACACAAAGCAAGCGCGTCAGTGGAACCACGCAAAGGAGTGAAACAGATGCAAAAATGAGGACAAATAAACAAAAAGAGACCTGGAAAACGCAAGCGTCTCGCAATACGAACTCTGTTATCAACTCACCGAGGACGTTCATGCCCCATTTGTATTCCAGTTTTTTTCTGTTCACTAATATGGGCTCAGTTTGGTTTGGTGCTGCGACCGGCACCTTTTTCAGCACCGTCTGAACCTGAAGGAAACACGGGGCGACATTCAGATTATTCTGTGGTTTGTGCTGGGGTGCTTAGATTTTGTAACTCCCATTGTGTGTGAACAAACAAAGTTTTGGCAGCGGCATGACGTGCTCTGATTTCTGTTTAAAGAAAAGGCAAAACAGAAACATAAATACAACATAGGGGAAGAAAAAGGAGACGAAAAGGCTGAAAGGGGGAGGACAACTCCCTGCTGCTAAAGCAGTGACTTATATGAATTTACTGAATTCCTGATGAGTACGAACAAAGAAGCAGTATAAAAAAAAGATGCAGACAGAAATAAAGCTCTCGGTTCACCAGCAGATGCCTTACTGCACTAAATAAGGATGTGGCTTTGCAGATGTAAAGAGATTAGCGGTAGCAGCAGGACGGCTGACCATCGCCCAGTCAAACACAGATAACTACTTCTAATCATTCAGACGAACACGCATGACAGAAAAAACAGGATTGGACAGAAGAAGGCAACTGCAGCATCATGAAAACACAAGCCGCTTCCTGAATTGTCCCTCTTCGACCGCACCATTAGCACTAACTCACAATCCATTACAAAGAATGGAAAAAAGCAACCCTAGATCTATTTTATAAATGACTTCAGTGCCATGACCACAATGGCACTGATTTATCTTATTTTAGTATGTAAAACGTGTTTTCAGTGGTTCACTTGATAAGCTCTATATTAGTATTTGTTTTAAACTAGATTATTACACTCTGGGCCCTGGGTGGGCAACAAACTCTCCCAGAACTGTTGTGGAGATCTGCACCAATGATCTGAACTCATTTCTGCTTAATATTAATTTAATTTTATAAGTTTATTACTGCAGCAATCCACACCAGTCCCAGTTTTTCATGTTGCCCCTTTAGAAAATGAGTTGCCCACCCCTGCTGGGGATGGGTTTGGCTTTGACTCCTGTGATCTTTCTGTGTGGAGTTTGCATACTCTCCCCACACCAGCGTGAGGTCTCTCTGAGTACCCTGGCTTCCTCCAACAGTCCAAAAAGTTGTGTGGCCTCTTAGCCTCTTTCTAGCCAAATGAATCTAGCCTTTGAATCAGTCCAGACAACATATGTAAAAATTGTTACGTATGAAGTTTGGGGAACAGCTAACCTCTCTGGAGAACCATAAGTTTTTAAGAACTCTGTCCGAGTCCTTCATTCTCTTAAACTGCTCAGTAATCCCTTATCCAGAAAAGCTCATGTCCTCAAATGTGGCCTGGGGCACAAGCAAGACTTTCCAATATGATACACTTTGGATAATAATTATTAGCAATAATAATTGTTGACAATCGCTGACAAAACAATCACAATCAGGATCCAAGTGGTAGCTGTTTTGGAAACTTAAATCTGTAGTTTGCAATGGTTTTTCTAGTGAACTATTAACATGAAGCACATGAAGCACATGAAGCGATGTCTGTGAACATTCATTCAAATTAAAGCGGAAATTTATCTTGAAAAACAAAAATACAATTTTAATAAACTTCTGACATTATTTATTTACCATTTTTTTCTCTATTCAGTGTAGTTTGATTATCATCACCTTAAAGCTGAATGATGAAAATTTCATATAAGGAATGTAGAGCCTCACCAAAATCTTTGATGCTGAAAGTGCCAGCAAAGCAATACTGGGAAACACTCGCGTTTTATTAAAAGGAAACTTATTAGTCAAGAATCTTTCTTTGCTATGTTTATATTAACATTTTCAGTTTGCTTGAAAGCTTATGGTTCAAAATGAGCCAAGATAATGAAGCACTAGATGGTTAATGTGGAGGGTACCTGCTGGAAGCAAGCTTGCACCAGGTTTTCTGGGAAGAGGTTTCGAATCAGGTCAAGGAAAGCGTCCAGACTGCTGACTTCCTGGTTTTTTGCGGATGTGGATGATGAGTTGCCTCCCCTCAGTTTAGGGTTCCCTGGGTGGATCCCCAGCACCAGGATGACCCCGAGGACGGCAGCGATTACAGTGGTGGACATGTAGTACACCATGGCTCGGCTACCCATCCTTCCACTGGAGCGCGCGTCTAGACCAGCAAGCCCTACAAGAGACAGAGAACAGATTTAAAACAATGTGTGTCCAAGTCCACAGAGTCAATAACAGTGTCTTTACCTCAAAGCTCGAGTCTCCCAGTACTTTAAACTGCAAATACTTCCTGTAGAGTGTTTAAAGTTTGATACATGTTTTTTGGATAAACCGCTGGCTTTTTAGTTTTTAGCTTTTCACATGCCAATTCATGAATCAACTCAGGGGGCTCTAGCTGGCTAGCTATCTGCTAGGTTTTCTACTTTCAGTCACTGAACTGGTTGTCAGTTTGATGATTTCTGGAGTATTTTTATCCAATTACATGAGAAATATAAGAGCATACATAACTGATATTATACGTCTGTTTTCCTCCTTAATTCGAGCATTTAAATTGCATGTTACTTACTTAAATCCTTAACACTTAACACGTGCAGGAGCTGTTGAGCCATGGAAACCCATACCATGAAGCTCCCAGCATACAGATTTTGTGCTGATGTTAATGCTGGAGGAGGTTTGGAACTCTGCAGATATTAAGACTTTTGCACTTGTTGACCCTGTTTCTGTTACTTTATAGGTCTGTGGCTTCATGACTGAGCTGCTGTGATTACTGAATGTTTTCACTTTGCAATAATACCACTTACAGATGCTTGTGGAATATCTATGATGCAAGAAATTTCACAAACCAACTTGTTGCGGAATCCTGGTGGAAAAGGTGGAATCCTGTTACAGGACAACAAGCAGATTCAGGGAGCTTTTTAGAAAAACCTATTTTTTCACAAGTGTTTGCAAAGGCAGACTGCATGGGTAGGTACTTGATTTTATACACCTGTGATGATGGGACTGAAAACACTTGAATTCAAAAATTAATGCAGCATTGCTCTTGCCTTGGAGGCTGGATGCTGGAGCTATCAGTCCTGAATTCACTGTGTTCCATCTGAAGTCCGACTTGAGGGGAATGTTCCAGTTGAAAAATCCAACTAGGAAATTCCAATTTCCAGCTTCAGATGGAACACACCATAAGAGGAGTGGCTCGATACTTTTACCTACATTGTGTATGTCTGTGTGACGCTCCCATACAGTCTTATGGGAGTAAGAGTCCCATACAGTTTGCTTGAGTTAGCTTATAACAGAAATCCACCCTTTTGTCCAAATATGGTAACTTCTGACTAATAAGTACACGTAGTCCTGTAGACTACATGTACAGCAAATGCAATAGTCCATTAGTTCTACTAATGTCAGAATTTACATTTTTCTACAGTTAACATATTAACATTTTTAGTTTAGTTTATTATGGTTAAAGTTCAGGAGTATGAGGTTGTAGTTGGTTAGTAATCACTGGGGACAATGAGTGTGCCCTAAATTATGCACACACTGGACAATCATCAATTACAGTGTTAACACAGTATTGGTTACTTTTTAACTTATTAAAAACAACATGATGCTGTCTATAACGGCCACACCTGTGATAAGGCTGGAGATGATAAGAGGCAGGATGAGCATCTTCAGCATCCTCATAAGGATTTCTCCAGGAAAGGAAACCATTGTGAGGGCGGCGCTGTCTGTCACCTGCATGTACCGCAGCGTCATCCCAAAAACAGCTCCCATGACGACGCCTGAGGAGTGGAAAAAAATAAGCTAATTACAGAGTTTTGTTTTTGTGCAGCAGTTATTTAGCCAATTATGTCTGCATTAATTTCCCAAACCATTAAAAAGGCATACTATGTTTCCATGCCTCAAAAATTCCCATAATAGCACAGGCTATTGTTTTAGTTTCCAGACAAGTCGAAACGCATGCCTAAACACTACCTTATGTGCACATTTAGCTAAAAATATAATGAATATTGGTTCAAAAAATGAGTTCCAAATGTCACAAATATGTAAAACTCGGTAGTAATATTAACCGTGTCAGAAATCAACCTCAGTTTATAACCTTTCGGCGGACTCATTAGCCTTTTTTGTGAGGGCCCCTAACACTGTGTTTAACCTTGGAGACTAATGAGAGCCATCTACTGTAATGTAAACAAGTTCATATCAAGGTTTAAATCTAAGTGACAAATTGCAGACAAAAATAACACACTCCTTGACTCTGCAGGCCTTTTTTTGACAAAACACACAGCTGTGGAAAAACATACCAAAGTGTTTACAGTGGCAGAGCAAAGACAACAACAAGCCTAAGACATCTCATGGGAAAATGATCCCGGAGTATTTACATCAAGGTTTGCGTGTGGTAATTTTTTCTGCAGCATAAATTGGTCCTTTTCTTTTTTTTTTAACAATAAAACTAACCTCAGTTGTAATTCTAGTCATTCAGTAAAACATGTGGGAATTTGGAGTGTTAAACTATGTGCATAAAAGCAAAACAAAGGCTTGTTTTGCTCCAGCATTTCTTCAAGTTATGCCCTCATCATGGCATCGCCTGAGTGCTTCTTTTCATGTGTACCCATAACCGTGAGTCCCAGCAGCAGGTTGTGTGTGTTGCGGCTACAATGGCCAGCATCTTTATACGCAATCTCTGTGTTGTCATCTCGCTGGTTTTCTTTCTCCTTCTCCTTGTTTGCGTTGGACTGGTTGGCTGTCGGCTGGTTTGTCATCCTGTCTGTGAGGACAGTGGAAAAGGTGGGTTTTAGTGCTGAATGACGACATGCTTTGGAAAGCAAACTGCAGCATCTCATAGCAATGCTGATTAGCTTAGACTATAAATGTTTAACATAGCAAGGGTAGACTAGCAAGGCTTCACACTTTACCGCTGGGGGTGGTCGAGCCTATTTTTCAAAGGGGATTAGTGAAAACCAGAAGCACCTAAGGCTCACACAACAGGAATGTCCTGTGAGTATTTGGTTTAAGTTCTAAATGGAGGTAAATGCGCATAACTGAAGGCAATCCAAACACAGCAGGCAAGGCCTAAACAGGACATGAAGAAACAACTCAAGAGATGTAATCTGTTCATCATCCTTTAAATGGAAAATGATGAAACTGCCAGACTCTAAATACAGCACAATATGGAGGTGATAGAAGATAGAGGAACAGATTTAGCTGATTTTTGAGGTAAAGTGAGGTAAAGAATGACCCCCTAAAAGCAATAGGATGTGAACCCTGGATGTGTTAGACGCTCTGAATGAAGCCCTGTGTACAGTGAAAGCATTTGTTCAAGTGTTTTTGATGATGTTTATCACCTACATTTCTCTTAAAGCAGAAAGATGAGTCAAATTCATCTATAACTTTGCTTAATGTGCACCATCTTTTCTGATAGATTTATTAAACTGAAAAAATTCTGTACAAAATAATACACAACTAATAATTCACTTTAATTCAATTCAGTTTTATTTATATAACACCAAATCACAACAACAGTTGCCTCAAGGTGCTTTATATTGTAAGGTAAACACTCAACAATAATACAGGGAAAACAGAGAAAACTCTAATAATCATATCACACCTCTTAAACAAGCACTTTGGCAACAGTGACAAGCACAAACTCCTGTTTAACAGGAAGAAACCCCCGGCAGAACCAGGCTCAAGGATGGGCAGCCATCTGCCGTGACCGGTTGGGGGTTATTCAGTTATATAGAATATTATCACGTGAGCATAACAGACACTTGGAACACTGGTGCTTTCAGACCAGCAAATAAAACAAGAAAGTTGAATCGTATCCGTTATCAGTTATCTGGACTTCCTAGTAACACCGAAGTCCCGAAGTCCTGTCTGTTGCCCAAGAAGTTAAGTTAGCTGACTAACCAATAAATTCCCAGACTGATCAAATATTTTTCTGGATAAACGAAAGTTTACCTGCTGGTGTTGCTACAAAGATAGCAGGAGGATCACCAAAGTCATTAATGTTCTGATGCCTGTCTTCATAAGTGATACAACTCTCCTAACCCTATATTTTGGAGAAAGATAAGACAGATTTTTTTGGTAAAAAGTCTCAATACTTTTAGATGTGCGTCAGTTAAAATGATTACTTTCTTTTTCTTCTTGATTAAGGGTTAGGGGTTGTCAAAGATGATGACTCGCAACTCAGAGGGTCAATATTAATGCTCTGGGCAACATTTGACATCTGAGTGAAAATTAATGGCAATACATCAAATACTTGTTGAGTTACTTCATAGAAAGCTGTCCCAGTCAGGAGCCTGCTGAATGAAAAGTCTAGGGAATACCAGAGCGAAGAGGCTCATCCTTCAAAGACTGTGAATGTCTGCATCCATCCAATAGATATTTAACCTGGACCAAAGTGCAGGAATGATGTCAGCATTCCCACATGGACAGCATTACTGAAAAGAGTAATTTGATAATAATGAAATCCAAGTGTGCTGTCTCTATAATTCCAAATCACACCGACAATAATTTAAATTATATATGTATATATATATATATATATATATATATATATATATATAGACTGAAAAACAAAATGATTTAACACATCTTCACCATTTTGAACAATCGCCTTAAAGCCAATTCTTCAATAAGCACAAGTCGACGAATTAGTCTCAGAGTTTATTTTAGCTCCTGTGCATTTCAAATTTCCCTCTAAAGCAGAGTTATTTCCATCAAAACAATGAGTCATGGAGGAAGAATGTGTTTACTGTCCAATAACACGACGCGTTTCCAGTCTACCAAGAAAATTTCAGAGACCCCACCGCTACCATCTCTCAACATTAATTGTACACAAACACATCTGGAGAGCAGCGCGGTCGTGCCAAATCCCTGTCACAAGTATGAGTGTCACATTTACAAACAGTCTGACTCAATGAGATAGCTGCAATCAGCCATGGTTATAATCCATCAATTTTAGCAGATGGCATACAGTCGTATACATTAACCAAAAGAACAGTGCACAAGGGAGGATGTGTAAAAAGATACCTACTGCTTTATGTGTTCACTTCCACGCTCTCACCTCCTTCTCCCTCTGGCCATATCGCTGCCCCTTTCTAGTCTGTGACTGTGTCCAGTCCAAGCACCAATTTGGATTTCCAGAGTTATCCCAAATTGGTGCGTATCAGGGCCGGAGCATGCCCAGCCAAGTTTCAATTGCAGAGATATAATCCTCGGTGAATGGAGTACCGAGGAGAGGAGGGGGAGGGTGTTCCTCTTAATAGTCTTCACAAATCCTCTTTTCAATCCTTATGTCATTCTTAGCATGAATATTGTTTGGTAATGTCAGCTGACCACATGCAATTTGCTTGCATATGCGAATGAGAATAAGAGAAAGACGTCTCTCCCCTTTTCATCAGTGTTTACGACAACTGTCCGCTCCTTGTGTGGATTTAAATGACCACAGTAGGCGGAAAAAATTGAGCCCAAAAAAGTAAAAGTTTCAAACTGAGATGTGACCGGGCTACAAAAGGGGCTACTACGAAGAAAATGAATGAGTAAAGTTTAATTTTTAAACAGACAACAAGAAAAACCAAAAATCCTGCTGAATGTGAAAAAGACTAATACTATGAAAATAACAATATCTCTCATCCTCTCCTTTCCTGATAAGAGACCTTGAAAAAACTAATCAACAGCATGTATCCTGAGATGAGAGCGGCAGTGATGAGTGTAAGCTGCAAAGACATCTTCAAGGACTTGATGCAGTGCTGCAAATCTGTCTTCTTTCCCCAACAGAGAGATTACTTTCCTGCTCCAGGAAATGTCAGCGCTGCCTCAAGACAAAATGTAGCTGGCCTCTAGGAAGCAACTCTTGTTGGGCTGACCTGCTGGCTCTGTTCAACAGAGGAAAACCGAGACCATTTACAGTGTGGGAAGATTAAATTTTACTCCTTAACTTTCTAAAGTCTTGCCTGAAAAGCTCTAAACAGAATACAGAGCAAAGGCAACGCACCACATGGAATTTCTGTTACATCACGAATAAAATGCAAGAATTCAAGTCAGTGAATTCAGTTTGGTCAGCCAGCTTACAGTAAATCCAGGATTTCAGAGCAACATGACACAGGTATTGCCAGTCTGCCAGGTAGGCTGCAGACACGGGGGCATATTCCCTTTGAAGAGAGAACACCTTTAAATTTTTGCAAGAGCTCTGGAAACACATGTTAGTGATAAGTGCTGAAACACAGGGGTAAAGGAAGAGGAACTTCAAAGCGAGTGAAGCTTAGAGCAGAAATAAAAAAATAAAAGAAGCACTAAACCCTGCTGGTACAGTAGTGATAGCATTGCTGTTTACATGCCCTCTTTGCCAAATACAGACACCAGACAGAAGCCTCCCACAGTGACTTTCAGAGTAATGGCGACTGGATAAACATGAGGTCCCTCAGTGTAAACACTGCGGTCATCCATCTGATGTGTGATGATGACCTGTGCAGCGCGTGACAACCATCACAATCAGTCTTCACATGCGGTCATGCACTTACGACACATCTTCTTAATCGTCATGGCTTCCAGGGCGACGGGTCACCATGCCAGAATGAGTTAATCTCCCCAAAGAGCGAGCTCTGATTACTGTAAATGAGCCCAAGCAGCTGTAGATAAAAAGGTGCGCGTACAACTCGAGAGAACTACCTCAGTTTCTGTCGCAGGCTCGTCAACCCCCCTCCTCATTTCCACCCATAGTCTTCCACATAAATAATCCGACCATTCGATCACAGACGTTGATCCAAGAGATCAAACAGATGCAGCTCTAACTCCCCTCCTTCCATCCAGTGTGTCTGACTGTCACTGAGCTTAACGTTCACTGCGTACAAGCTTTTTGATTTCTTCTAAAAATCAACATACAAACGTGGCTGCCACTAGATATACACAACAAAAATGTACATTTTTAAATCTGAAATCATCAACAAAGGACCGTGAATAATCGATTTGACCATTTGACATGATAAAGTCGTTGTAGTCACGCAAACTATTGTTGTAAAGTGAACTTCTCTTGGTTTTTAAGTGAGTAAATGTGAGAATGTCACCTTCGCTTCTACGCAGTTTTGATATATAAACTGCAGGCTGTAGGAGAGGCTCAACTCTTTCATGGAACGAACATGAACTATAAGAGAACTTCTGCATCCAGATGGGATCATTGTGTGACGGCATGTAAACCGATCAAAGGTACTCGTCTCCCACTAAATCACCTGATTCACTGGTGCTTTCTACACAGACTAAATTCCAACCAATAATTATCTTGTCCTTTCAATTTACAAACACAATATCAAATTGTGTATCCATGTAAAGATTTTCTGTGTGTGGATGTTACAAATATACGCTGTATTTTATTTTGAGGAACCATCTGTGCGTGTAACTCCGGGTGTGTACGGGTGTGTCAGAGGATTATTTCCAATGGTTGATTGTTTGGTGTGAGCCTTGCAAACGGATCGAGATATAATCCCCATCCCGCCCCTCCACCACCCTTGTTCAGCAGAGGGAGATGAGGATGGCCACTGCAGCAAACACAATAAACTACACAACACACAACTGCCATTGCGTGTGTAATAAATGAGAAGATCTGGGTGTGTTATCCTGTTAGCACCATTATGCAATATCACAAAAATGAATGTGTTGTACTGTTGTAGCTGGCTAATGGTTTGGGTTTTTTTTGCATTAATCAATGATTGTCTGGTCAGTTACATGACAGAAAATCAACAAAATAACATGAAGTCTTCCTGCCACATAAATGGGAAAAAAGCAGCAAAGTCACACATTTGAGAAGACGACATCATCTTACAATCTGTCTCTCACTTAAAAATGACTATAAAGGTTCAAATTTGTTTTAAGCTCATAAATAATTAACTCATCACTTGACTTCTGGGTCTAATTAGTCATCTGGACAAATGGAAACTGCTGATTACTTTTCAACAGTCCTAAACATGTGCATTTTAGTTCAAAGTTTCAAAGACCTTTTCAAATCTTCTTTCTCCTTTGAGTTTGTGACCATGATGGCGTTCCATGACAGAAAATCACCGGAACTGTATTAAAAATACACTCAGCATTTTTCTTTTAAATTGGGTTTCATTTATTTGAGAATAAAATACATTTTTGTTCATTAAACAGATGAAAAAAATAGAAAAATGCACAGAAATATCTAAGTACGGTAATGTCTTAACTATATAAACTGTGAGACTGTTTCAATTGACTACAACTTAATTTTTTATAGCACCAGTTTATAACAACAGTAGTCTTTTATGTTGAAAGGTTCAAAGATGAGACACACTCCCTTGAACAGCACTTGGCAATGCTGTCGAGGAAGACTGACCTTTTAATAGTAAGAAACTTGTGGCAGAACCAGACTCGGCCATCTGCCAAAGGCCAATTTTGAGCCTGAAAAAACCTTGAAAGTCATGTAAAAAAACTTTCAGGTGGTCATTTGTATTGCAAATATCTAATTTTACCTTGCAAAACATGAACTGAGCTGTAATTCACATTTGATTGCTGGTTTCAAACATTAACCCTGGTGGGATAAGATTGCCTGCTTCTGCTACCTATTTGTAAAGCTGCACAATAACAGCTACACTCAAAGACAAGAGATTACACGCACATGCTGCACCGCAAAAACGCCATAATGGCCTTCTCTCCCTACAGACACCCATATTCTAGATATCAGCGATGACAGATACACAGCACGAGTGTCCGTGCACTTCAAAGCAGAGCGCTACCAAACTCCTTCAACATATGCACAACTGCCTTCAAACACATGCCTGGTGTATGAGTTTACCAGATCGCAAAAGCAGCGGGGTTACAGTCAGTGAAGGTCAGTGTCGGCCACATCAGGTCTGCACACACACACACATGTGAGCGCACATGGGTCTAGATGCCTCCTCTTGACTGTTTGACAGTGAATAACAAGGAAACTTTTGATACTAGATAATCAGATTCAGCACCGAATTTGGATTTGGTAAATGCTGTCTAATCCAATTCCTTCTAGTGCACAAAGATATCTCACTTGCATTTCCTGTCAGTTCACACAAGTTGAAGATCACCAGTAGAATGAAATTAGGCACGTCAGGAGCAGGCTCTGGATAATATTTCAGAAGTGTCCTGAGGTTAATTCAAAGGAAGTCAAGGATGTGACAAGCTGACATCAACAACTAACACTTTATGTCTCAGGCCTATCTGTTGGACAGCGTTACATATACAATAACAAGAAGAAAATCCCAATGTCTGAGAAGATACAAACAATAAATGTGGCAGCGTTATTTTGCTAAGATGTGAGAATAGGTAGAGTGCAAATGAGAGAAAAGACTTGAGTTCTTGTGTGTGTGGTGTTGTCTACATGTGCGTGTGTGAACACATGTCAACACACAGACACAGACACGCACCCCCTCCCCTCCTCTCTCTCACGGACGATAATCTGAGTGCATTAATCTGTTGTTTGAACTCCTTAAGCACAGACTGTCTATCACATCTGCTCTCTTCACCCCAGTAAAGCTCTGCAGTTTATAAACTCCCTTTTTCTCCTCTCGCTCTCCTTCCTTCTCCTGTCTTTTCCTTTTTTGATCTGTCGCCGCAATTTCTCTATCGCCTCTCACTCCAGCAGGACTAAATTTAACACAGCTCATTCCCTTCATACAGTAAATCCATCTTCTCATTTGGCCACCAGACCTTTTTGGAAACTTCTTATTCCAGCTTTGAATCTCTCTGATCCCTCTCTGATCTTTCTTCCTCTTACTCACATCTGATAAAACATGACAGGGCCCACATGTTGAAAAACTGAAAAATCACCCAAACCAATGTCTTTAATGAAATAAAACCCCAAAACATTCACAATCTTTGCACAAAAAAAAGATTAAACAAACCATTAATGTGTCTGGAAATAAACACCCAATAATCACAAATGATACAATAACTGATAAAGGTGACAAATGATGCAAATTTAGCGCATGTGCGCGAGGCGTGAATGAAGGGAGAGGAGAATATAAAAAATGACAACAAGGAGACGGACGAGCTTACCTGCTGTCTGTCGCTGTCTCCCATCCGACAAGAGCGAGGCATCGGGAGAGACACGCAGAGCAGGGACGTGGAGATGATGAAGACGAAGAGGGGATGGGAGGCGAAGTCACAGTCCTTGCGTCATCTGAGGAAATTTGCAGATTAATACAACAGCTTGATGCTCTGAGCCCCTCTCCTCCCCCACCTCACCCCACTGCATCTCACCCACACTCCCATCTCCTCCCCTCCCTCCTTTCTCTCAGCCTTCATGACTGTATCTATCACAAGCCTCTTTTATATCACTTTGGTTACACTTTTGGGGAATGCACGGGACAGGCGAGAATTACCAGTGACAACGATCACACGGAAGGTGGAAGATAGATGCGAGAAACAACTTTAAAATGATTATGGAAATTCTGCAAGGAAGGAGTTTGGGGACTTTGAGGGGGGGGGGGCATCATTATCCTCCCTTCCACAGGAGGGTGCTATGACTCTTCACTGAATGGAAGAAACCTGCTCAGCAGCTTCCCCCTGAGGGATACATTGACAGATATCAGTGTCAGTCGGTGAGGCCTCAAAGTGCATGGGGGGCCAAGGGTGGAGCTGCTACATACTGCACATACAAGGGTCAGGCTTTTTCCATGAACCATGACACTTTATCAATACACGGAGTTAGAAATAAAGTGATAAAGAAGATGAGAAGTTTCAGGTTTGTCATTCCAGAGCGCTGCGTCGTAAAGACTGGAGGCCTGAGGCTTTATGGGGAGGGGTGGAAGGGGGGGTGATTTATGAGTGTAGCATCTCAACTGTCATACATGATGTTGTATAACAACATGACTTTGCAGACATTAATAAGGAAGCATTCTTCGGTATAGTACGAAACCCGCACAGCCGTTTCCTTGCTGGCTTGGCAGACAGACGAAACTAGAGTAAAATAAAATTACCTCAAAACTATAGTACTAATAAAAAGGTGATTTTATAAATTGATGCACATTCAGTTAACTTCTGTGGTATCTCTAAAAGGATCGCTCATTACAAAAAAAAACCCCCAAAAAACCCCAAAATAAAAACCCCCAGAAATTCTGATCTGGAATATGGACTGCCGAGCAGATGTCACTTGTTGCTGAGTCCATTCTAATTTTAGCTTAAGGATACACAAAAACACATTCAGCAAATATTTAGGTCAGTAAGATATTCTTTAAAGTTGAGCTTTAAGTGTCAATTTAAGCATATACAAGAAGAATATTAACATAAGAACAAGACTTAAAAGACTGTACAGATGCTTTATATTACAATGTCACTTTATCCAAAAGCTAAACAAACATTAAATTTGTTTTTATTCCACAAATTGCACGAAATCGATGGATGCAACCACCGTGACGTCATGGTTTCCCGACTATGTATTTTGAAACCTCAGCATTAGCGTTTTAGTGAGAAGCGACCCGGAGAGCAAAACAGAGGGTGGAGTGCAAAGTTAACAGTTAACACTAAAAAGCTTGGCTAGCAAGCAGCATGCATGAGCTGCACAGGTGCAATCTGCTAATTAGTGACAGACTAATAAAATATTCGAATTTCACTCACCACAACTGGAGTACAAGATTCTCAGACAGGCTATACTGCTACACTGCACAGCATTTGTAGTATAATTCTGTTAACAAATGTCTAAAAGCCAAAGAGAGACATTTGACTGGTTCGATTTAGGGAACTGAATTAGTGCAGGCAAGGTTAATCAATGTTAATCAAAGCAGCCACATCCATAAATCTATACCTTACCAGAGAAACTATAACCAGAGATCAAACAGTGTTTGCAACACACTGCTGCAAACACTGTTTTAATGCTTCAAAGCTGAACATCTTAATGTGGACGTCTGTGAGAATTGGCTCGCTAATGGAGTCAACCTCAATTGCTTTTAGACAAATTGCATTGGCTTAATTTTTCTGCCTCACAGGTTTCCACTTTTCATGTAGAGTATTTGTTATCTTTCCTTTATAAGGGCATATCTTTGATTATTACACAAATTATACATTAACAAACACTACTTTCTACTCATAACAACATCACAGTTATAAGCCAGATGTTAGTGCATTGTATACTGTATTCTTAAAGTCTTGGCATCTACTGAGTTTGATTTTTTTTATCCAGTGCCAGCAACAACAAATTTACACTCGCACACATGAAACTGTGCAACCGACAAGAATATCAAACATACCCTTCCATGCACACCCACCACTCACACACAGTCCCACAGGAGGACAGATGGAGAGGGGCAGAATGGGAACAGGGGCTTGTACAACTGGGCCGGTGTTTCCATTGTGCAGTAGGTGAGCCGTAAGTCTATCCTCTACTAATTGCCAGACCAGTTCAAACACAAAGTCTGCCACTGAAATCCAATCCTACGGGTGTTGTACAGTGAGTAAAGTTTACAATGTGTAACATTTTTCCCCCGTTGGCAAAAAATAGGGCACATGGAAGAGGAGGTGAGGGGATGGAGAGGAACGGCGAGGGCAAAGAAGGGGGGAAACCAAGGAAGATGTGGACTGTGCTGGCGTCGGCGACACAGAGGATGTAACTGTAAATAGATCACTCACTATTTAGGCTGTATGTCTAATCTAGGGGATCCAGACTGAATGAAAGTGTAGCCGCTGTAGGTGGACTGGGTCCTGTAACGGGACACTGAGGAGGCACAGATAAGGAGACGAGGAGGAGTGACTGAGAGGTGATCCGCGGGAGAGAGAGGGGTGCTGTAAGGGGAGAGGTAACAGCGATGCAGATGATGTAAACAAGACGTGCAGAGTGTGTGCATGCGTTGTGTGAAGCCGTTTCGTAAACTGACAACAACCCAGCTACATCGCACATCACACAAAATCCAAACTGAGGGAGACGTGGAACGAGGCAGACTGCTAGGCAATGCAACACAGCGCCAGTCTGCATTTTGCACCCATTTGAACCTGTTTCTAATTAGGCATTAAACTGAATTACCAAACCCCGTTCTCCTAATGAGGGCTTTGGAGCTTTGATGCTCATATTCCCTCTCCCTCCCAAACTGTTTTCCCGAAGGTGAACATTCCATACGCTAATTTCAGTTTCATGCAGGAAAGACTTGTAGCCGCATGTGCTGTTTGTTTGTCAGAGCGGCAGTGTATCGGTATGGGCGTGTGTGTGTGTGTGTGCGTGCATTCTTTTCTTCGGTGTACATGTGCGCTGTTTGCATGTTTATGTGTGGTCTGGCTCCAGACCCTGTCACTCATCCTCTTTGACCTTTAGTAAGCTGTGAAATTCAATTTCAGGCTTGGCTTGCTTTTTGCGCTCAAACCTCCACCTGTGCTAAATATGTTCATGGGGAAACTGGACAGCAGCTGAAGTGGCGCACACAGGGATGTCAAAGACAGACAGGCAGGCAGGAGGTGATGCATTCATCAATTCTAACTCCCCCATGAATGACCTCACCTTTGACCTTTACCTCTTTGCCACCGTGTCTGGCGACTGGGGCATTTCCAGGAGGCTCTGGCTAATTGGGTCAGATTGCGGAGAACGGAGCATTACGCCTGAAATTGGAAACACATGCAGCTATACCTCAGTGTGTACGTGTGTGGTAGCAATGGCAGTGCAGTTTTCATTAGAGAGGGTTTTTTTAGGGGTGAGCAGGAGGTGGAATGCGGCGGGTGGGAGGCGAGTGATGGAAGAAACACGGAAAAGGATTGAAAATGTCAGGAAATAAGGTGAAGACACTAAAATAAGGTTCAAAGTGAGTGAGGATGGAAGAGGAGATGATGGAGGACTGACACCAGGTACCTTGGGGAGGCTGAGGATGTGTAATTGAGGCCTGACTTGGTGGCTCTGTTGTGGACAGACAGACTGAGAGCCTCGCCCTGACAGCTCGGCTCAGCGATTTGCAATAATTGCTATAATAGCTACCTTCCAATTTCGCTCGGATCCGAGTTTCAAATGCAGGAGGATGTCCAGTGCAGAAGCAACAAGCTGATGCCTGATGGCGCTGCCTGTGGGAAAGATTCATCACAAGGGCCGATGGGAGTAAGAGTGACATCTGGAAACTTCAAAATGAGAACCAGTTGAAATGTTGGGATCCAAAAGGTGGATCAAATTCAATTGCTCCTCTGAAGGGAGAGACTCTGTACAAGGCAGCGCTGTGCTATAAAAGAAATCTGTTTGTTTTTTGTTTTTTACGGGGCTTTAATAAAAGACCGGAAACCTGTTTCAGTCATGATAATGTTGTTTGCTGAAAACAGAAAACCACTGTACAGCATTGAATTTGCCTGCTAAATAGTGCAGCTTAACTTTAAAGGGTTTTGATGACTTAAGGATTAAGGAAAGCTTTTAATGTGACGTGTTAGAGTGGTAGTATGAAGCAAAACTTGTTCTGTGAATGAATGCCTGAGATAAACCTCTGGGTCTCCTCGGTTGTGAAACGGTCACAGTTACATTTCCATGTCTTAAATATGCACGCGAAATCCCGAGAAAAATGCATCCCTGCCTTTTCAGTCATCGCCTTTGTCTGAAGGTGATTCCCATCCACACCGAGCTAACAACTTTCTCTTGCTCTGTTTCTCTCAACCACTCAAACTCTCATTGATGCACCCCGAGGTGGAAATATCTAAGTGCACGCAGGGCAAGTTCAGACAGGGAAGGAGATAGAGAGAATGGTGGGAGGGTTGAACGGATTTCGAGCGACTGACAGTAAATGCTAAGGGGTAGGAATGCCGCAAAGGAGACACCAGGGAGTGTGTATGTATGTGCGCGCAAGTGTTTGTGTTTGATTGGCAAAGACGATCCCGAAAATTCTCAGAAGATTCTCTGCTTCTACTGTACGCTGGATGTGGATAAGACAAACAAAGCGTGTGCGCGTGAAGTCATGTGCGCTTGTGCAATCACTCAGTGAGTACAAGTATATCAACGCCGCCTTCCATCTGATGGTCCTGACAGTGTTAAATGTCTCCGACTCAGAGTGAAGACTGCACTTTAGTCTGCCTCTCTATACAAGAGTGACCCGTTTTAGCGGCCTGAAAACCCTCTTTTCACGATCCCCCCCTTCTCTTTCTGTGTCTCCTCTCCAGGTCCCTATCTCTCCCATCCCCGAACTCTTTCATGAGCAGTCTCTCAGGGGCAGGGTTGTAACACAAGCCTGCGCTCTTTTGTCTCCATTCTTTTCCTTATCCTTTCATCTTTTTAAACATTCAGGGGGAAAGGGGTTTGGTGAGATGGAAACCACTACTTGGTAAAGGAAAGAAAGAGATAACATGTGGGAGAGCAAGAGAGAGTGGGAGGTGGGATGAAGAGGGGAGGCAGAGTAGACCCCCCCCCCCCATTCCTCTCACTGCTCATCCGCCAATTTATGGCTCTCCTTTTCAACAAGGCCATTCAAGGTGGGGAGGCTCAGTGGACGCGCTGTTCTCGCAGGTCAATAGCAATGAACTCTCGTCTGGTCTGTATAGGGGTGACTTATCTGCGCCGAGGACCCGCTGAACTGTCTGTCAGCCTGTGCGTCCTCTATAGACCTCCATTGTGACTCCTACGGGCCTTGGCCGACTTTCCCCCGAAGACCTGTGAGCGGACAGAGTGGCTAGTCAACAACTCGTATTTTCATCTTTCCAGCTGTAACAGTACATCCAAACTGCCTGCATTGCAGCATTAGTGAAAATCAAAGCAGCAAATATCTGCACGACTGAATGGAAGTCAAAACCATGTGAAAACATGAACTAGATCTGCATCAAATAACACATAATAACACACTTAATGAGAAATATGCAAATTAATATAGAGTATGCCAAAACTACGTCACATTGAAATATAAATTACATCCTTTGGATGCGCTCCAAAAAACAGACACCTGCTACTTTGCCTGTAGCGTCAATAAATATTTTCACTATTTCTAAGCAAGTATCTTTCAAATACACTTTACGGTTAGTAATAAAGGTATCACTGTTGAAAACCTGCAACCATACAGAAAAAGATCCTGCAAAAAACTTGTTTTCAGCCAGTGTAACATTTCTTATCAAATAAATGGAGATTAGCTGCTTGTTCTTTTTCATTCGTGCAAACAAGTGGGGATAAGGGAAAAGAATTTGAAAGATTTTGGGGGGGGGGCTTTGATGCAACCTTCACAAAGATACAGCTAAACTGATGAAATTTAAATGAAAATTGGTTTTAACAGCATTAGAATTATTTCTCCTTTCGTGCATGGTAATAAGAGGAGGGAAAACAAACAAGAAATATAGACAAGATGCAAGCAGTTACACACAACTGATCAATTTATTTGATGTCCTGAAGAAGTGAAGCACATGCAGGAAATGCAGCAACGTTTTTAATGGGTTGTGGCACATGGATTTGTCCACTATGTGTGCATTAATGGTTTTAGTCTCTATGTTGTGCAGCTGGAAGGCAGCTCCATATTTCACTTCAACCTCCAGAAAAAAAGTGTAAAAAAGTGTGATGCCTGTGACTGTGATGTCATGCAATCGTCACTGAATTCTTGTTATGAAGGCTCAAGCTGAGTGATTTGGCAGTCCCGGTGCTGGTGTTTTGAAACAAGACTTGAAAAGCAAGTGATGGACTGACTGTAAAAGTAGTAGTAGTACACTGCATGCTCATTGGCTGATAATTTGTGATTGACAGGTCATTAGCTAATGCCAATATCCTGGATTATCGACCCTTCTAATAATGACTATAATTCACAAAAACAGCTTTAGTATTACCTGGAACTAATGATGGAGCCCTTAAGACTATCAGGAATTTGGAACATATGACATCATGCACACATTGCTTGGATGTGATACAACCACTATTGGTAAGGGAAAAATATATATTTCCAGACTCTTGGGGCTTCTGAACATCACTAGGTGAAGTGGATTACACCAGAAACCTCATTGTAACTGCTTTGGTCACTAGCAGATTGTCTCAATCGCCCGAAGTTTGCATGGAACGCACCATCTTCTCTGCAAACACTCGCTAACTATTAGCTGAATGGCAGTAAAACTTGAAAAAAATGGAAATTGATGATGTACTGCTTCAAAGCTGCATCAATTTGCTAGCAACAACAAGAAGGATTTCGGTGCAGCACCCTCTTTGTAACCAGCTTCAGTTGGTGAATACCTTATTGCAAATGCAACTGCACAAACTGGTTGGGGAGTACATTTTTGCCTAGTGGGTTCCATGTTGTGATCCACGGAGACCTTATTCCTTCCCCATACAATGTCACACCTCCAAAATCTGGTTAGAGGTCACGTGACTGCAAAAAATAGATAACCTTTTTGCACCTCATACGTTTCCCATGAAAAATTGAAGCCAGGTTTAAGTCACTTCGGTGCCTTAAACCTTTCAGACACAGAAGCCATGGCCTTCCTAGACACAAGGCTAGTTTGCCAGAGTAATTCAAGGGTCCCCATACTAATCACCACCTAAAGTCCTCAGATAAGGAGGCCCAACAATCTAAACACGAACATGATGAATTATAGCCTCAGTGCACAGTATTTTTTTAATCATCTTGTCAGAGTATACAGTATCTTCCTGTTGTAATTTAGGCCTATTTACTCTTTCCTAGGATTTGATGTGCATGCCAACATCGAAATTAACCTGTAAGCACTCACATCTCTACGTGTCTTGCAAACATGCCTAAAAATCTGGCACAAGCAAAGAGGAAGCAATCTGAGAGCAGACTTGGATTTGGCATTAAAACACAGAGTTACATCTCCAGGTTTGATTGTGCCAAACGGGGTTATGTTGCACACACTTGCAAACGACAACCGTGCAGCTACGGCTGGTTTGTAATAATTTACAGTTGATGCCCCATAATGAACTCACCGAACTTGGATCTGCGCCCGTATAGGCTGTTTTCCTGTGAAGTGTGAGGCGGAGATCAAAAACAGGAGGGGTGACGGTTAAGATCATCTCATGGCCACGCTTGTTAATTCCAAGCTAGCAAAGATATGTGACTTTGTTTTTGGGCTAATTATTGTGTTCTCTTTTAGGTGTCTGTTTAGGAGCGGTTGTTTCATACATCTGCTTTCACAGATGTTAGTCGCTGAATGCTCCAGAACTCTTATCCATATTCTACTAAGGATCCTGAGGGGGGAAAAAAGTTCGCCCAGTCTTTGCGCTTCCACCAAGAAACTCAGTAATCTCAACTGAGTCGAGCTAGCAGTAAGCCAATAACAGGGCCAATCTGAAGAGACTGCGTGCTTCTTTAAAATAAAAGCCCAGTCTTTCCGTCAGCGTTCGATGGAAATTCAAATTCCTCAATTGATGTTTTATTTTGAAAATGTTAACCGGAAGTTTAAATTGTAGCTAATGCTAGCTTTGTTGAACGCGTTTCAGGCGGAGTTCGGAGTTCTTAAAACGTTTGGGTAGCTTCTTCAGCGCTCCACTTCGTCGCTCACTTATTTGAACTGACATAATTTTTCTCTGGGGCTCCTTGGAGCAGTAACAAGTTATGGAATATCCACATTTTCAGGCGGGTCAACATTTGTAATAGTTTTGTGGGTTTATTGCATACAGTATTTCTCTTGAGTGGAAGCGCTCCCGGGACAGGAGAGTTTTGTGGTGTGTAACTACTTTCCTTTCCTTTTTTTTCTCTCCCCTCATTGGATTTTGGGGCACTCGTGCGATGTCACGGACTATTAAAAAAAGGAGAAAGACATGTTTGTGAATAGCGTTTGTGGTTAGCGTGTAAAAGTGATTTGGGGTTTATTTTTTAAACCAGTTGAGCAACAGCGACAGGACTATAATCAATGTGGTGTCAGCTGGAAGGACGCGGGGTCCGGATCTCACCTAAACGGTATGCCTTTAAATCACACACGTACACTCAAAATAATGTTTAAATATTCTGCAGCGCAGCTCAATCGAAATACAGACACGTTTCTTCATTTATTTATGCAATCAGTCAGTTAGAGATACAGGGGCGGCTCCATGATTTTGTAAATTGAGTGGCATAGTGGGGACCAAGGCAGTGGGGCCCCGCTGGAAAACATATTATAATATAATATTTAATGAGAAATAAATACAAAGTAGAAAACTGGTGCAGAAAACACGGATTTCCAAGCTCAAGTGCCCCCATACAGATGTAGTAGACGAGAGTGTGAATGTGAATAACCTTTTTGCAAAGTGAAGAAACAAGTTAAAAAGTCATAACCCTGCTTAAATATTAGTAAAAATAAACTTGTAGGTTCAACATATGCTGAAGGTACTTACAGTAAAAGAACGTGCAGAATTATGCAGAATCAAAATATATGCATTATACAATACATTATATTAGATCATGCATCATAACTGAATCTATATAGCTATAATAGTTAATATTTATTAATATGATTATATTTTGGAATATATAACAAAAAATGTAAGCTTTAAAATTTTTGTTATGGAGTATAAAGCACATTATTTTGCATACAAATTATAGTGGAGTAGAATCAGAAAGTTTCTATTAATACTTATTTAGTAACGTACTTTAGTAAGTAGACTTGCTAAGTTAGATTGGAAGATGGAAGCTTATCAGTGCCCTGGTTCAAAGGCACTGGTGAGGTCCTATCACTTTGAGGATAACAACCAGAAAGTTATTTAAGTCAGGCTACAATAAGTTTAATAATTTTATATTTATTTATTTCTCCGAGTTCTCTTTTTAATTACATTCATGTATAAACAGGCACGAATTGATCATTATAGTTTAATTTTTTTTATTTGATTCATGCTTTCTTTTTTGAAGCTCAGCATTTCTCACTTGATTGAGAAGATCAAGACGCTCTACGTGTTTTCCTTGGCAGCCCGACACTTGTAGGGTTTTTCACATGTTGTTTTCCTTGGCAGTCACTCAGGTGAGGTGAATGCTACCGAGTCACAACACAAACCTGCTGGTAGATCACACAAGTTGCCATTTTAACATACCTGCAGCTGATCTCTTAACTCCGCGCTGTCAACAGATAAGGGGCTGAATAGGCTCCGTGGGTGGTTTTTGCAGGTGAAAGTGCAAGTTTGAGTGTAATATAAATTATTTCATTACAGATTTTAAGGTTTTTTTACACTTTTAAACAGAAGAAAACGCATGGCTTGCTTGCACCTCATTAGAAGTGTTTCCCAGTGTGAACCAGAGAGATCTACAAGTCATTTGAGAGAGGTGTCACTGACAGAGCCAAGGTTAGAGAGGAGGGGGCTCGATCCTGCAGGCTGAGCATGGTACGAAACAATCACAGAGCTGGAATTAATGGGCTGTTTGCAGAGCGGGACCGCAAGGCACTGTAAATGGGTGTAAAGGCTTTTATTTTTAACCTCGAAAGAGTGGACGAAGCAGAGGGAGGACAAACATTTACCTGCATGCTTTTTCCATCACATAGTGTCACAGCCACTCCTGCTGTCAGTGTTTCTAATGGATGCTTTTGAGACCGTTTAGTCAGACCCAACCTGTGATTAAAATCTGGTGAAAGATGCAATCTGACGTGTAAACTGTTTTCAGGGGGAAGCTTCCCTCAGAGATCTTCCACCCCCATCGAGGGGGAGTTACAGAACTTCAAAGAGGCAGGATTAGTTCAGGAGAGAATGCAGTCCTAACACTGAATGCATTTTCCCGCTGTCAGATGGATGTGCCTGACATTAGCCGCACATGTGGAACTTGTAAACAGGCTAAATAGCACAGTAGCCATTGCCAGGTGTGGATCTGCTTTATGGCATGTGTTTCCTGGGGTGGGTCTCAAGAGAGAGCCAGAGGCACACTGTACCATAATTACCCCTGATTCCTTCTTCCCTTTAACACTGGCAGGAGTCTGAACAATTTTCCAGGTGTCAGATTTACTCAGAAAAACGTTGATGTTTATATTCTGTGTTTAAAGTTTTTCTGTTGTTAATGTTCAGCAAGAGTTTTGAGTGACGGCATGTAAAGAATGTGGATTGATGCATGTGTTTCACGCTAACTTAAAGTGGCTTGATAATACAGAAAAATGTACGACAATTTATCATCCATTAACAGGAAGTTAGTGTCTACTGTACTGTAATTTTTCAAGTGATTCAGGAAAACTTCATCAGCTTCTTAAATGTCTTTACAAAATAATAAATGTCAATTATGTGTATTTAAAAGTGTCCATAAAAAAGACCCTTAGTAACAGCCTGTGAAATCTGTGTTCAGCTAAAAGCGCTGTATAATGTAAGAACCAGAAAAAGCAGCACATTAATCTGATAAAAATGAGTTAAAAAAATAAATACATAGAAAGAGATATAAAGTAAAATACCGAACTGTCAGAGCGAGGAGAAACATTGCATTTTAAGAGTGGTTAAAAACAGTGAAATAGGACAGTTTCAACCTGTCACTTAAAAATGCTCCCTGAGGTATGCTCATATCTGCTGGGAATGTTGTATTGCAGAGGTTGGGAACAAGTTGTATCTTCCGCCTTGTTTTGACTGCTTTTCTGAAGCTTAAATAAATGCACAGCCAATGTGATTGCAGAGAAAAAAAGTCAGTATGTGAGCTATCAAGGACTTATATTAATCAGTGCTAAGAAATGGAGTTCTTGGAGGTCTATCCGTTAGTGTCCTCATAGTTTAGTCTGTTTATTCATGGATTTTTGCTCGATGAGGTGGTTCCATCTGTTTGTTTAGACTGTATATCCTGTGGTATTCTTCCTGTGCTGCTCATTTTGAAGACTTTCAGGCTACAGTGATTAGGATTAACATAAGAGTGCAGCCTCGAGTAGGGTTTTACTTACTAGGTGAGGTTTTTGAATTAGACAGCCTGGGGTATTTGTGCATACTCATTTGTGGAGAGGGGGTGTAGGTTGCGAGGGCTTGAGTTTGGCCCAGAGGGTGGAAGAACTTTGTGTCTAGCCTTGCAGGGAGAGCAAATGATGCATGTCATTGTGGCAAATGGAGCATGGTGATGAAGTGCGGCTCCTGCTGCTGCTGTTTTACAAAGAAACCACTTAGACGGTCGGCCTGCCTGCCCTCGGTGTGATGTCTGAGTGCTCCACAAAGGCCTTTAGGAAACCTGTAACTCCAACTGATCACATATTCCACAGCTGTCTGGGATATTTGATCCTTTACTTCCCCTTCGTGTTAACGGTCAGATGTATCACTTTAATTGGTTTCCATAACACAAAACATTTGGCAGGCCTGGTACACTGATCAGTAAACTAAGCAAACATGTAGCTCTACACGCTGAGGTGTGATTTTGCGTCAGCAGGCACTTTGAGCGACAGCACCTTGGGTGACAGCATGAATGATGTCTCAACCAAACCTTGCTGCTTCTCACCGGCAGCATTGTGTCCCGGGTGTGGCTCTGTCGAGTTACAGGTCCTGTCACAGGAAGGATTTAGTTTTGTCACCACTCATTCACTCATTCACACACTCACTGATAGCCACCGGTGATCCACCCACTCAGTCGCTCTTACACACCCGTTAAGACAAACACAATTATAATATCAGCAAACAAACGAAGTCATAACATTCAGTTTTTGACACGTATTTTATGCTGCTGTGGTTTTTTAGAAGTCTGCATCCTTTGCCACGAAGGAGCCTCGCCAGCAAAGTTACATCACTGACATTCCCATCATTCCACCTGTTTTAACTCTTTCCAATTGACCTTTTCCCTGCTTTTAAACAAATAACTAAATCCTCACTTACCTCCCCCGTGTAGGCTCGTGAGTATTGCTTGAATCCCGTCTCGCTGGACCTGCGGTATAGATTGGTGACTGGAATATTTTTACTGTTAGTCAGAGGGCAACCTCACATTGAGTCACATGTGAGTCATCTCTGCCCAAGTCATAACTTTTTATTTCATTCAGATAATGTCAGAGTTGATGAAGCAATTCACCCTAAACGTCTTTTGCGTGTCAGGAATTGTTTACATTTGGCTTACACGAGGGAGTGTGCGGTCTGGTTGACTATATTTATTTGTTTTATTGAATGAAATTTATACTAACAGTTAGTTTTGATTTTCAGGAAATTTGCTCATAATTTTTTTAGATGGGAAACTAAACTGTGCACATCTGATAGGTTGGCAATAAAGATTTTTGCCTTCAAATTAGTGGTCAGACAAACTATTGAAACCAGGAGTTTAACTGGTGTTTAACTGTATCTCAGGTCCCATACCATAATTGTGAAAACTGTAATGTCCAAATATGATTCAGGTCATGAGTGAATTGAAAATTTATCAGCGTAATGAAGGGATCAGGCCTGTCATAATAGGATATTTACATGTCTGCAATGTGTGTGTGTTACAGACAAGGGGAGAAGGAAATGACAGAGCTAACAAATTGGATAGTGTTGATACGGTGCTACTCCCACTGACACCACAGTTCAGTTACACCAACATGGTACCCTAGCCTAAATAATAGTCATGTAATGCAGCAAGTATTGTATTATGATTCGTTTTGTCAGTCTACATATATCAAACCTATTAACCTTCTAAGATTCTGTGACCAAGTAAAATGGGCAAAAACAATAATAGTGAACTAAATAGTCAACAGTTAACTATGCGTTTTATGAAATGCTTAGTATGTACTTTTTATAACATAATATTGTGTATATGACCTAAAGGAGTTATACAGAAGAATTTCTGCTTCTTATTTTTGCCACACAAAAAGCAGGACTAAAGCCTTTTGTAACTACAAGCTGCACAAAGTTTAGATAATACAGGTTATGGCAGGCAGGACGTTTACAATAGCGATCACTCTATAATTGAAACTCTTCCAGGCTAGTGCAGCTGAATACAGTACTGTATCCGTCATTAAATTTCCATCACCAGTTCACCCACAGCCCAGGTGTAAACAGGTAGAATACTTGCGGTTTATCTCAGCTGTATTGGTATGCTTTCTTATTATGTGTGTGTGTTTTGACAAGAAGGTATATTGTAAGTTACAACATGTAGAAGAAAGTCCCAGATTCTTGAATTCTGAAGAAAAGTAGCAACAGCAGAAGAGAAACAAATCATGCCTTTAAAAGCTTTGGCTGTAAAGTTTCTGACACACATACGTGCCAGTCTGTCGGAGTCTCCGTTTGAAGGTGAGCTCTTCAAAGTGTGCACCATTCATAGCTGAACTCCTCTTGCAGAAACAAAGATCGACCTCGCTGTACCTATTTTTCCACGAGTTCTGCCAAGATTTTAGAGCCATACCTCAGCAGTTAAAGCACCAGTCTCATAAAGCTGTAGGCCACCAGTAAAACCTCTCAATTTACACTTTAATTGTGGTGCTTGGTTTAACTGTATAAGCCACAATTTGCATTGTATAAAGTAACGTTGGCTCTCTCTCCTCTTGTGTCTGCTCTATTTTAACCACCAGCTGATACGTCTTGGGAGTGATGCACTGGCTTCCCCTGGTTGCCATGGTGATTGCCTCGGCCCTGCCCTTCCCTCACAACCCCGTGTCCAAGATTGCTACTGCGACCGCCGAGCCTGGCTTCGACAAACGCAGAGAGCACCGGCATGACCCAGCCGCTCGCCTCGCAGCTGCCCCCGCGGACTACAGCTTCAATGGAAGTGCCTCGCAGACGGACTACAACATGACTGCTGCGCTCAGTCAACACAGCAACAGACAAAACCTCCAGAGCCGTAAGGATTATGTAAAACCTATACGCGAAGAGACATTCAAGGTGGAGAGTCGAGGAACCCACCAATCAAACAGCAACTCAGGCAGCAGTGACAGAAGCAGCTTAGATGTTCCCACAGAACAAGTTACACTCAGGGCCGAGGATGTTTCCCAGGATAGTTCTGTTCCCAAGGATTACAAACCTGGCAGCACCAGCAGGTATGAATACGCAGGCTTTGTGGACTTTTCCAAGAAAGACAATCTTCGGGACGCTACTGATAGGCCATTGCAGGTTTCTGCATTGGAAAACCATGTGAGTCCTGCTACAACACATAAGGGTCAAACAGGACCAAAACTGACTACAACTTCAGATCAGTTCAGAGATACACAAAAAATCGGGACAGCGAGCCAGAGGACCGTGGGAACTGGAAGAGGTTTTCCTGAAGAGAGTCTGACAATGGAGGGTGGTCTGGGTCTGGGAGGGCTGGATAACATCTTAAAGGGAGACGAGTTGTTTCTCGATGCTCATCCTCGGGTCTTGTTCTCATCCTCTCCATCACCTCCGGAAGACCCACCTCTTTTGCTCATGTTAGAGACTGGCATGCTGGAGGAGGACGGGGATGGGGAGGAGCAGGAGGACATGGACGAGCGCATCGAGGGTCACGGCGACCGCGCACTCGACAGGAGTACGACTTTGTCTTGGGCAGACTCTTCTAGATTAACCCGCGAGGATGTCCATCCTGTTAAAAGGGATAAACGCTCACATTTGACTGACAGATCAAAGGAGGGTATTAGGTCAAGGGAACAGTCGGTGTGCGAGGCAATAAGTGTGTGGGTTAACAAGACAGAAGCCACTGACTTCAAAGGAGAGAATGTCAGTGTCTTACAGGAAATCCAGACTCAGAGAGGACCTCTACAACAGTACTTCTATGAAACTAACTGCCACCATCCCAACAACGGGATCCAGTCAAAGGGTGCTGTTGCATCAGCGAAATCTCTCAAACCTCGAGGGATAGGTGTGGCTGGGGGCAGCTGCTTGGGAGTGGATAAAAAACAGTGGAACAGTGAGTGTAGAGTCAAGCAGTCGTACGTGCGAGCACTCACCAAAGATAATAGAAACAGAATCGGATGGAGGTGGATTCGAATCAACTCGTCCTGCGTCTGTGTGCTGCTGTCCAGAGCAAATCAGGCAACCGGGAGGGAGGTTTTGACAAGAAGGGGGAGGGGGAGGGCTTAAGAGACAGCACAAAGTGAAGTGACACAGAGCAGAGCAGCTCTGACATCCTTCTGTGTGCACTTTCTCTTCCTCATGGTCTTTCCTAGAACATGAGGGAAGCTATCTCTTCTTAAATCCAGACCTTTTCAGATATCTCTTTTCCTTCCACTACAACTTTAAGTGACTTTTGCATTAAAAAAAACAAAACAAGAAGACCTCAACACTAGATCTTAGGGAAAATTGTCCTATAGAAATTTTACTTTAAGAAGTACTGTTTTTGTATGATTTATCTTTCATAATCTAAGTTATTTTTGATTAGTATGTAAGCATGTGTATGTCTTTGATATTAATATATTCCTATATATATATAAGTGTACAATATGACACCAGTATACCTTTGTGTATGAAGCTATGTATATTTGTGTGTATTTATAGAAGAAGCCTTCATGGGCTTGTAGGTCTCTCCAGTGTCTGATGATAATTCCAGCCTCTGGTCCGCTCGGGTTGTAAGAGGAAGGAGCGCCCCCTACTGAGGTTCCATTTTACTGCTCCAAACTCTCACCATATATTTTACCATGAAACGTTACAGTTATGGTTTAACTAAGACTACAGCGCGGGCACATGCTAGCGTGATTTCAGCCAGGCAGAGGATTTTTTGTGGCAGGATGTATCTGTGCATGTGGGCCTCACATGTGGCTCATGATTGTAAAAGCATGTGGTTTGTAAATTATGTGACACTTAAACAAGCTGATTTACCATCTTTGCGTTTGTTCAGTTGTCCTGCCAAACATGGTAATAAAGGAACTTTGTACTCAGTATGCTCTGAACTTAACTAATGTACATACAAAATACAGCTCTCATTACTAGCTTTTTATTGTATTTTTTGCTGCTGAAATCTGCTGGTAAGAGGAAACGTGCCAAACATGCTTAAAAGTTGTAAAGTCCTAATTTTAAAAATCATCCATTACAAGCAAAAATTGTGGCTATTCTGTGTTCAGTTGTCTATAAATCCAGATAAATGTAGTTGATTTAAAAATAATTGCTTCAGGAAAAAGAGCAAGCCAAGACTACATACCTCCAACAAGGCTGAGGTGCACAACATGCACGAGTCCCTACACACAGTAGGATATCTACACCTGGATAACGTTTATGTTTCTTGAGAACATCTAAACTGTATCTCCCATTTTTTCTGCTTTTATTTGCATATGTATTTGTGAAGATATGACAAGAAAATGTCAATTTTTATGCCCCATGAAGGTGAAGAATGTGTCGAAAAACATTAGTGGATTTACTTTTTGGGTCAGCACTAACAACAAAACACAAACCAATCAAATAAACTTACTGGCACTATTTAAAGATAATAAACATGTGTTTTCTATCCAAAAATTGAATAATCCATGCTTTCATAGAAGTCCAAATACTGGATAAAGTTTAATTTTCTTGTCACATTGCATTTAAAGGTCTTTAAAGAGGTTTTTTTTTTTTTTTTTTAAATATCTAGTTATCACTACATCATTCAGATAATGCAGTAAACAGCCAGGAAAGCGTCAGCCTCACCACGTTTTTGTTTTTGTTTTATAACATATGACGTTCTATAAATCAAGCTCGGAATGACACATTAATGAACTCCTCTATTAAAAAGCCCTTTAAGATATAAACAGATATAAAGCTGTGATGTTGGGTGGATGTAAGCGCTACTGAGGTAGATTCCTGGCTCAGAGTGAGAGCACGCCCTTTAGAGATATGTGTTGTAAAATGTTTCTTTTGAAAACAGCAGCGATTGTTAAAATTTAAAGAAAGTGATATCACCAAAAAGTTACTTACATTGAGGTGGAGCCTTTTTTTGTTGCTATTTTATGGTAATAATGCAGGTGAGGTATTTTCTATAGAAATATGCCTGAATTTGCATTTTTTTTCTAGAATAAATCTGAACATCAGATAATGCCAGTTGTACACTCATCAGTCACTTTATTAGGTACATCTCGCTAGTACTGGGTTGGATCCCGGCTTGACTTCAGAATTACCTGAACTCTGTGTGGCATAGATTCAACACGATGCTGGAAACATTCACCGGAGATTTCGGTCTGTGTTGATATGATAGCATCACACACTTGCTGCAGATTTGTTGGCTGCACATCTATGATGCAAAACTCTTCTTCTACCACATGTCAAATGGGCTCTATTGGAAGAGATATGGAGGCTGCGGAGGCCATCTGAGTACAGTGAGCTTATCATGTTTAAGTGGCCAGTTTGAGATGATGTTTTGAGTTTTGTGACATGGTGCTTTTTCCTGCTGGAAACAGCCACCAGAACATGGGCACACTGTGGTCAAAAGGGATGGACATGGTCAGTAATAATACTCAGACTGTGCTGTTTAAATGGCATTCAGTTGGTACTTAGTGGACTAAAGCTTGCCAAGAAAATATCCCCCATAACATTAGAGCCCAACCTCCAGCCTGAAACAATGATGCAAGGTAGGATATATCCATTCTTTCACAGTGTTGCCTCCAAATTTTGATCTTGCAAATGTTTTTCTGGTCCTCTGATGTCCAGTTTTGGTGAGCCTGTTTACTATTCTGAGCTGACAGAGTGGCACCCTGTGTGGTCTTCTGCTGCTATAGGTCATCTGTTTGACGTGTTGGGTGTTCAGAAATGCCTCTCCACATACTTTCATTGTAATGAGTGGTTATTTGATTTACTGTTGTCTTCCTATCAGCTCAAAGCAGTCTCGCAATTGTTCTCTGACCTCTGACGTCAACAAGGTGTTTTCACACAGAGAACTCCCACTCCCTTGAAAATTTTCTCTCTTGAAAAATCCAAATAGATCAGCAGTTGCTGAAATACTCAAACCAGTAGAGTCACCCTTCTTCCCCATTCCGATACTCCCCATTTCAATTCCATTCAGTTTTATTCATATAGCGCCAAACCACAACAACAGTTGCCTGAATTCTGTAAGATAAAGACCCTGCAATATGACAGAGAAACCTCAACAATCAGACGACACCTAAGAGAAAGTACTTTGGCGACAATGGGAAGGAAAAACTTCCATTTAACAGAAAAAACCTCCAGAAGAACCAAGCTCAGGGAGGGGAGGGAGACAAAAGACATGCTGTGGAAGAAAACCAGAGATGAATAATAACCCATAATTAAATGCATGGTGTATGAATATATATTGAGTGAATAGGGGTGAGAGAACGCTTTTAATTCAGCTAGTTGTCTTGACCATGTCTACATGACTGAATGCATGGAGTTGCTAGCATGTGATCGACTAATTAGATATATGTGTTATTGAGCAGTTGAATAAGTATACCTAACAAAGTACCCATTGGGTGTACACCAGAAAATGCTGTTGACAGTCAGAAAAAGTTCATTTGATCACATTTTAAGGACTAAAAGTGTCCAATCAGACTTTGAGGAATATTTGAAAAAAAAAAAAAAACTTAAAAAACTTTATCGACCAGAAATCCGGTGAAAAGTTTGGTGAATGCACGTGCTATTAAAGTGGAGAGTACAAGCAAAAAAGTGAGGGAACGTACTTTAAATGTATTCCAGCTTTAAATTCTTCAGGTTTTACTGCATTTGTTGGTAAAAAAAAAAAAAAAAAAATCATTTTGAAACCTCCCAGTTAAGTCCAGCTGGTTTAAATTATTTTGCTAGTTTGTTTGGCAAATTTTCTGAAAACTTTTAATAGGTATACTTATTAGTACTTGGGTGTTTGCAAAGTATGCAAAAGATATATCTAATAAAATATACAATCATATACAAAGTAAAGTGAAACAAACTAAATATGTATTTTCCTTGTACTCTGAAAGAAGAAGCAAAACAGCTTCTTAAATCTTAAAATTTTTACCTGTAGTGCCACATCTATAGAAGTCACTGAATAAAAGAAAATCAGGAAAACTTTGCGATGATCAGCAGATCCACCTGGATCGCTTTATTTATTTTTTTCTTTTACATCACCATTTTCATCATCATCATCATCATTATTTTTCTTTATTTTCCAGATGATTTTTTTTTCAATTTGTATTACTATCACTTTAATCATGGAAATCTCTTAAATCATTGCACAATTTGTTCTCAAAATGTACACATACAGTAACGTATTTGAATGACCATTTTCAATGTTTCATATTTACTTTTAAAACTAGTTCAAATGAAGTCAAGAAGGAACAGAACATGTACATACATTTATCCAATACATACCTAAAGAAAATAAATAGTTATTGTAAAAAATAAAAAATACAACTGAAAAAAATACACACATTTTACAAATTGATCCCCAGGCTCCCACCCCCTGTAGGTTTATCATACAGATATATATTTTTTAACGACACCTCATATCATCTTCACTACCAAAAAAATGTTTTTAGGTCATTGTCATTTGTTTGACATGCATCGTAAACACAGAGGCTAAAGGTTTTGTTTCCTGGGCTTCCTCGGGCTCGCCCCGACCTCATCTGGCCTCTCTCTGAGCTCACCCCCATCCCCCCAGAAAGCGCTCTAAATTTCGGTTATGGCTTCTGTGTGCAATAAAATGACCGGCTTCTGTCCATCCTTCTTTTTTTCTTCTTCTTTCCTCCCTTTGAGTTGCTGTTTTGTCTCTCTGTTGCCTCTGCCATCATCAGGATTACCCAAGACCCTGAGCTGATGATTACAAGCCACAAACCTCGTAATGACACCGTGGACGCTGACTGAGGATTTTGCGTTGGAGTCTGGCTTTATATTCTAAACTTAGGTACCACTTTCTAGATAGACATAGTTTCGAAATGGCTTAGAGGTTTTAATAAATGGCATTATTTCCGTGTAAAACATTAATATTTATAACAATGTACAGGACACTAATGAGATACTGAATTATTAAGTGAAAGGTGAACTTTTTGGTGCAAGTTCCTGAAAAATTGATTTTTCTGGTGCATATTCGCCTCTAGAATAACCCTCCTTTCCTTTTTAATTCAGTCTTACAGTCACTAGAAAGATTATATTTGGTTAGAGGAACCGTTTACCTAAAAATCAAGCTTTCCACCGTCCAGAATGTTTGGGTTTGAGTTGCTCAGTTTTGGAGATATTGCCTGTCGATATGTGTGGCTTCTCTTGAATATAGCTGAAATTGATAGCACTCGATCTCCTCGCGACAATCTTTGTTGAGTTTTATGTAGGAACTATTTTATTTCCCCTGTCTACATCCACCAATCAGAGGAATGTGTAGCTATCGAACGTTAGAGCTCTGTTCAGACGAGACGCTAATGTTTATTAGATCTATATTCTGACATGCTGTCACTAGCAGAGGCTCTACTGTAGGTCTAGGTATAAAATGATTCTACACCAGTCTCTATAAGCAGATGTCTGTACGTAAGTAAGTAGAGACCAGATTTTTGCTACAAGAAGCTTTCTGGTTTCCATTTGCATTCAGAGTTACATTGTTAATCACATTTGAGCAGGTTTGCCTACATGCAGATAAACAGTCTTGGCCCAGATATCTGTAGGCTACATAAAAACTTGCTGTTGCCCCAAAATGCTAAGTTAGCAGACCGACCGGTAAGTGCCCAGATTGCATTTGCTCATTTCTTCTGTTCCACACTTATAGATTATATTAAAAATGTAAATCTCATACCGAAGCAGAGATTGTATCACTTCTTTTCCAAACTTTAAAAAGGCTCCTACCAGAACCACAATGCTGTTGTGGAACTGTTTCCACAGTCTGAGCGGTACCCCACTGAAAGTAAAAAACAAATATCACTGGAGTGTCCTTTTAACATCAATAAAGCCAAAACTTATAAAAACCTATTAACATCTTTTTTAGAAAGTGGTACCAGCGGTAACTTAATTGACTTCCTGCCATTGACATCATGAGATCATGAACACAATGCTTCTATGGCCTTGCTACACACTGTCCCATGCAACTCTGTGCCTTTGATCTCTATAATGGACTCCCTTCAAAAGAGATTACTCAGCTTATCGGCTTTCAAGGCCCCAATAGACAAGCCGTGAGGAGGGTCCCTCTGATGTGGTCAGAGCTAAATGGTGGTCTGAATTCAGACGGGTTTTACTACACCACCGCAACCAATAGGGGATACTTAGTCACCCCTGACAGGACCATAGAAGCCAACAAAGAGCCACAATGGCTGACACTGGACACCAGCCAGCCCTTTAGTACAAAGGAGAACACCGGTGTAGTTTATGACACGTTTATGTCCACCTAGCCATTTCCCCTCCAAGTCGTCACTCAGTTTTAACACCCTCTCGGTCCTCTCCAGACTTTACGGTGAGGTTACTTTCTGTCCCGGCCCTCGTTATAAAACACCTGTTGTTGAGCAGAAGTTGTAAGGCGACACATTTACTTGTTTTCAAACTGTAAGACAATAAATGGCAGCAAGTGTTATTTTTTCTGTAGGTAGGAAAATGAGCCCTGATATTGCCAACTCTGCTAACTTTACGTGGACAGGAATGAAGAAAGGAGAGACCTACGCAGCGCAACGGCACCGACTCTAACCAACACCGGTGTTGTCCTTTTCGCACCCTTCGCACTGAGAGAGGAAGAGCTGAGACAGGTAGTGAGAGACAGAGGGAGAAAACAGCGTATCCGTTTCAACCTTCGCAGTCTGGTCGTAAAATACATTCATACATTCTTGATCTCCCCCTTATTTCTTTTCTTCTGTTATTGCAGAATGGTCAGACTGAAAGATTTATTTAAAGTTAAATGGTTATATTCATTGCTTCTTTCTCTGTGGATGAGCGAGAGGGTCCTCTAGTCACAATCCTGTCAGCGCCCTGGGGGGAGAGAAACAACATTACTGCCACGTCACTGCTTCTGTGGCCTCAATTCAACTCGGTTCAAACCCCCAACCACCAACCAAACCAAGCACTTTAAAAATCCCAAACTGCAACAAACAAATACATAAAACAAAGACTTCAAAAAAAAGGGAGAGTTTGGACACATGTGCAAGCTATCTCTGAAGCTTAGAGGAAATGTTTGTGTCATGAAACCCCACACGAATGAAACGCTACCAGACTGTTTAATTAATAAGTCGGAGGGTTCTCACCTCAGCCACTCAACAGGAGTACGTCCTCACTGAGGCAGATTCACCCCGGGCACCAGAGCTGGCTGTGTTGGAAACCGAGACACAGAGGGGGTTATTATTATAACTGCAAAGTCTTTTAAACAGCACTGACCTTCTAGAGGCATTCCTATTAAGAGGAGGAATGAGGGAAAATAGTCTTCCTCTGTACTTTGAAGCGTCTGCTCCCTGTTATTGCCAGTTCCTCCACTGAAGGCAACACAAAATTCCACTGGCAAATTAATAGCAGAGTAGCATGAAAACAACCAACTGCCGCCTGTGCATTAGCAGCATCTTATATAACAGCCGGGGTATTCTGGCTGCAGAAAAATCTTTCAGCTCAAGGCTCATTTCCAAGAATTACAAATGTAAACACACGGCTCATTTATTAAGAGGTCTACGGTACCGTTTCACCTGGGCCGACCTTGCACTGTTACCCAACTACAACCAAAGTTTTGCCCCAGTTTTTCAGATGCTCTTCCCTCACACTGACCTTTTAAGGCAGACACCCTCTCTTCATGTTTCTTCCTGTTAAAAGGAAGTTTTAAGAAGGGTCTCCAGACCTCAAGGAGGACTTATTAGGTTTAAATGTAAGGATATGACCTTGCTATGTGTGGTTCCCTGAGATTACAAATGCAAGAATCTGGTGCTTTATAATAACCATCATTAATAAAAGTAAATTGAGCTTTGGTTTAACATCGTTAACAATGATGGATAATTAATAATGCTTACTAATTGGGTTTGTAAACAACTGCCTGGAAGTGGTTACGGTAAACCTTTAACTGATGTTTATAATACTAATTTTAAACTGTGGTTTGTTTCACTCACTGCTTTGTTTTGACTTTTATCTTCATATTTACCAGCTGTTTGGTGAGGTTTTTGAAAAGAAAATTGCATTTTGAGTAAAACATAAGGAGTCTGGAATGAGATTGGTCTCCCTGTCGTCTTCCTGTAAACCTCCAAATAGAAATCACCTTGTGTGAATCTCTGAGATTCCAGGAGCTTTGACTAAACTGCAGTAATTGGCTGCCAGGAAATAAGAACATTAAGTGATTCGTCCTCTAAATGGTGACGTGGCTCGAGGGCTCAAAAGAGCTGAACGAATCCGAAGGTGAGAGCAAATGTTTCAGAGGTCACGGGGTCATACTCACCTTCACTCTGAACCTTTCTCAGGGTAACGGAGGGTGTAGAGATGGCTGAGGCACGGAAGTTAGCAGGCAAGGTCTCGGCAGAGTCAGAGGTCACGCCCCGCAGGTCTTTCTCCCTAAACATCTTCCTCCAGGAGGGAGAGCGGGTGAATGTCTTAGTCCCATCCTGTCAGCGAGACACATGTCGTGAGCCTTAAGATGGATCCTCATGCAAACAACCTTTGTATTCTTCATGGGTATTTTGTTTTCTTTTTTTAAAGAAATATTAGCATGCTCACCTCATCGGGCCGTCTCTCAGTTCCCATGGAGATGAGGGAGTTGTACTCTTGCTCCAGGAGCTCTCTGGCCTGTAGGATAGAGGTGATGGAGAGCTCGGAGATTAGCTTGGACTCTGCAGATGATGCATTTTCAGATCAGGGCTGCTCTGCTATGCTGGCATACATTAATTCTTTGAACATGATACCTATTTTATAACAATACTGTGGATTCTCATTCGATTTTCAGTGCAACAGGAACAACCTCTGCACTTAACTCCTGACTTGTCATTTTAAATGCTTTTAGACATAACAGACGTAATTCTATTTGAGACGGAGAGGCTGAGAAGATCTTTTCAAAGACAATTATTATATTACTAATTTTCTTATATATGTTTAACTAAGTGTGCAGTGGTGTATCTAATTACATATGCCCTTTCTGCATACATTTCTGCAATAGCAAGAAGAATTTTGGATACAGCTACACCCAAAACCTTTGTTACAGGTGCGATAGCATAACTGGGATTGCTTTGTGTGTCATCATGGCAAAATGTGGTCCTACAGACTCGTACAATCGCAGTTTAGAGTACTTTGGCTTGTGTTTTGCGATGGGATCACACAACTCACACACATATATAAACATGCTGGCATTCAGGCTCATCTTCAGCAGTCAACACTACTTTTTCAATGAACACTCGGTCCACATGGGTCGTACCACACCCAACTTTGAGCTTTTCTTTCATTTTGATCTCAACTCCAAACTTGTAAATGTTTTGGGACTGTATCTTGGAGATGTGTGACATCATTGTGTTGACTACGTCTGTCCACTGACTTCCAGATAGAAAGATAAACACCAGTCAAAGTACTCAAAACTGCCTTTGCAGTAATTCCCACTATTACAGCTGGGGAAAGGCATTTTTGCTCGGTTTTTAGGAATTTGTTGCCATATAAATAGAAATTCATCCATTATCACAAACACTTCAGGGTCACAGCAGGCCTGGAGCCTACCCCGGCTGTCATAGGGTGAGAGGTGGGGTACGCACTGGACAGGTCGCCTGTCCATCACAGAGATACGGTGAACCATTTCTAACAGTGGCCAACTTTTTGGCTAATTAGCTTAAATTACATGCCTTTAGACTGCAGGAAGAGCCTGAAACACCCGAAAGGAAAGCACACAGGCACAGAGCGAATATACAAATTCCACACAGTCCCAGCCGGACCCAGAATCTTCCTTCTGTGATGCAACAGTGTGAACAATTCTGCCACTGTGCTGCCTGTTGTATAACTCAGATTAGGGTTAGGGTAAATACCACAGAACTGGCTAAACTTGTTCTGTCTAAAAATGGCAAATTATCAAAATCTAAAAAAGTTTATAGGGATCTTAAAGTGCAAAATATCTGATAAATTGTCTTTGGACGTAGGAACAGACTTTGATGCAAAGACATTTCTCTTGATGTGCATCGACAATTAATTCACTACCTGTGTGTTCTGATTGGGGATCTGCAGCAGCAGGGCCAGGTCAGTGTAGTCAAATGTGTCGTCTAAAGCCAGCAGAGCCCCGTGGACGCCGCTCTCCCGGAGGTTGTCGGCGTACTCCTTCAGACCGATGCTCTGCACCCAGCACATCACACGCTCATTGGACCATACCATCACATCTAGGAAGAGAAAGGGAGGAGGTGAAAGGAAGGGAGGAGAGACATTCATATGCAAACAGAAAGCTGTCTGCACACTATTTTTAAATCTTTATTAAAACTGAAGTCACTTCCTTTAGTTTAATTTGGATACATAAACACATGCAGGGCTGCTCAGATTTATTAACCGTCCTCTGTAAGGGTCAGCGATCAGAGGAAATAATGAAACATTTGACTAACTGATTTATTTTCTGCACATGGACAACACAGGTCAGGCCTATCATCAGACAAACCCAGATTCGCTAATTTCCTCATCTGCATGATTCCTCTGGGGAGAAGCCAAGATGAACTGACTGTAAATGCACAACATGTGTTTTTCAAGGCGCAGCAGTGGGAGAGCGAGAGATTTGGGTTTGTTTAATGACCGAACGTGTTGACATTTATGTAATCATTATCCAGCCAAGCTAGAAGGTTGTGGCTTATAATCTCTTCTAGGTATGACGAGGGGGGGAAAAAACAATGGGTGGTCTAAACACAGGAATTCCGAGGAACGTGAGAAATCAAAGAAAATAGCCATTATTAAGGGTTTTTTTCTTTCACTTTTTTTTTTACATGCCAGCGCTGATGCAAGAAAGTATTTTTATAGTTTACTTGTAAAGACTTTCCTTTTTTACATCTGCTTACTTTAAAGAGATTTGACGAAAGTTAAAAGCAGTACAGCGACTTTCCCTGCTAAAATTCTAAAACCCCCAAACTTGTGAAGAAGGTTTAGTCATTAAAATCTGTTTTCTAAATGTAGCTTCTCAAATACTGCATCATTTTACGGAGATTACATAATCTTATTACTCCTTTATGCAGATGATAAATTCTTATTAGTATGGAAACAGTCCGCAGAGATGCTAGGCAGTTTGGTAAAAGGGTGCTGGCAGTGTAGACTGATGGCAGGTCAAAAACAAACATAATTTCACACTGAAACAGGGTGAAGCAGTCAAATCTGAGAAAATAATTCAGACAAAAGAAAGCTATAACTTGAACTGATCAGCCACCTATACAACATGGTGATATGACATTTGAAAACAGATAAAATAGATAAAATAACAGATAAAATATCCAGGGTACCAGTGCTTGTTACTATTTCTCTGTTTTAGACAGTAAATTGGGTGGGGTTTTGCTCTTTGCTGGGTTAAAAAATACTAGAATTAAAAAAACAACAACAATTAAAAACATACACTGATCAGTATCAATATAAATATAAGGTACAAATCGTTACCTCTGCCACTTCATTTTATGTTGTTGGTTTGTTCTTTATCAGAACAACTCAAAAGATTTTGGACAGATATGCATAACAGTTTTTACCAGAGGTGTGGTTTGACCCTGCTTAGAAGTTATCAAGATGGGAACCAAAGAATTCTTGAAAAGCTTCTTTACCCATGCAAGACATGGCACAATTGGATTTTGCATCATAACTTTACAAATACATCAAATTGAGCTTCATGTATGGTCTCGTTAGTCTCAATAAAATATCACAAACTTATCTGAATCCAGAGATTCGATTAGAGAATGCAGGTGATTTTCAGCCTTTGCAGAGCCATGCAGTCAGCTCATGTTTATTTAATTCAGAAGGTAGCAAAGTAAAACTGTATAAGGATCTAAGATTCAAGTTCACACATAAACTCCGAATTACACTTTGATAATCCAGGTGGGAAGTGGCCTTTTCTAACACGTAACGCCAAACAGGAGATAGTACCAGTCAGACTTGTTCTCTGCTCAGGGACAGCATGTAGGAGGTTCTGGAAAGATGTATTCATGGTATTCACATCAGCTTGTTTCTGCTGTGATAAGATTCATGTTCTATTGATGTTTGGTAGAAGTTTAAATGTTTACGATACCACCAGATTAGTGCGAGTTTCTATTTGAAGCTGTATTTAACCAAGACTGCTAGTTATTAGTTTGTGCTTGGTCCAGTTTTGTTACGATGAGCTCCAGAAACACACAGGATTTCTGCCTTTCCACAAGAGAAAATGCTTTGCTTCTTAAACTTGAGCTGTGCATGGCACATGAAATAGCACAGGCAATAAAAACCGCGGTCTAACAGATCAACAAGGTGATGGTAAAAATGCAATAAAATTAATAGTCAAATAAAACAAATAACCTGGTTTTAGTAGTCACTAAGGTATGCTTTAAACAGCACAAAAGCACCACATGAATAAACGAATTAGCTGGTTCTACTGGCTCGGAGAACTGTACAATACCATCCCTCCACTGGGGCGTGAAAGGTGAGATAATGGCAGAGAAACAAGGGGTCACCTTTGTTCTGGTGGGCGCTCTCCTCTCTCCTCCTCTCCAGCTCCTTGCGATCGTAATTTAGACGCTTCAGGCACATGATGCCGTAATGCAAGCTGACCCTGGGAGAGGGCAAAGAGCCAGAGGGTCAGGGGTTCAAGCAGGTTAACCGAGGAGGGCGTGTTTCCATTCTCACATGTGCTCAGAAAGCATTAACAACCCAGCACCTCTGACCCTTTCAGTCCTTCAAAAGAGAACTCAGAGAAGGCCTGGAGACACACAACTGAGCTGTCAGAGTGCCATAACCATTGTCTTTTAACACCTTCAAAATTCCCTTGTCACATGCACACAAAGGTAGGAGAGTAAGAGTTTTGTAAACACAAGACGTGACAAAAGAGCATGAGTTATGAAGCCGAGCTCTACCTGTGGAAGCTGTCCACCATCTTGAGCTGTCCTCGCAGCTCTTTCTTGGTCAGGTGGTCCAGCATGCGAGCATCCACCAGGGACTCCATGAAATAGCTCCGATACTGTGGCAAGCCCAGGCTGGGCAGCCACTCGTTGCCCACCCACTCATGATTCATATCGCCATAGGCCAGTATCTGGAGGGGACAACCACAGATGAGCAACACTGATTCACGCTCGGCCTCGTATCTGATGGCGCTGCAAATGACTCACTACTGTTAGAGATGAAATGAGTGACAAATACGCAGCATGTTGTGCGAACTTTTTTTCAAAAAGGGGCAGCTGATCCCTTACCTGATCCCAGCTGAACTCTTTCAGCTCCTGCAGAGAGAAGAGAAGAGGAAGACGAAGAGAGACAGAGCCAGAGAGAGTGATGTGGAGGTGGTGAGGGAGAGGGGTGCGGAGGTGAAGAGCAAGGTGGACGAATGGATAGATAGTGAAGGAGCAGCAGAGGAGGAAGCAGCAACAGCAGCAGCGGGAAAAGAGGACAAAAGGGAGGAACAGTGTGTTAGTGAACGGGTAATTAGTTGGAAGCAGTTCACACTGAAACGGCAACAACAGGGAGAGAAGAAGATGCTCAACACTATGGCCTGGGCCCACAGAGAGACAGAAATACAAAAAAGAAGTACAAGGAGAGAGAGGAGAAGGGAGGGGAGAGACTCATCAACGTGATTCAGACCGGACGAGACGCTCAACATTATTCAAAATAAATAAAATAAAATAACCATGACCATAAAAGGGCAGTTTGTCAGACAGAGACAGGATGGCTGGGGCACTAACCGGGGGCTTGGTGGCGGCGTTCAGAGACTCCATCTCTGCGTGGGTCATCCACACGTTACTGGTAGACTGCAGTTATGTGAACAAAAGAAGCGAAGCAGTGAGATAAAAGATTACAAAAAATGCACACACACCACACTTCACTGCCTGTCTACAGCAATGAGTCAACACTCGAACATTTTTGCGATGCCAAAACAGCCACATCAAAAGATGTCAGCCAACCACAACAGAAGACTCACTGCCATGGTGATTTCCACGAACAAGAGGTTCGACGGGCTTATGTGAACCGATAACTAATGAATCTGCTCAGCCTGTTAGGCAAAATTGCATGATTGATCATCTTCCGCATTTCACCATATCATTAATATGATTTCTACTGTAAATAGAGAGGAAGCCAAATGCAGAAAAGGGAAAGCCAAGAAAAACCAAAATCTGGCATTTGTTAAAAGCTCCAAAGCAGACGCTTAAAAGAAGATGGCTTTGAGCTATTTTGCACTTTATCTTGCTTGAGGAAGCGGAGGAAAAAACAGTGCCACAAATGCATGTGCGTGCAGCACTTTTACTACATTTTTCAACATCTGGTTTGTCTTTGTTGCCGAGGGAGAGGGCAAAGTTTTTGTTGCCAATGTTTTCCAGATGACAAAGGTGAACCCCATCACTCCCAGCAGAGCCTATTTCCATTCATATCTTTATCATTTTGGACATTTATTACGTGTAGAATAGGCTTCATGTTTGTTAGCATTCATTTTTATCTGCATCTGTTTTCTTTCTTTCTCTTTCTAATCCTACATCCTACATGTCATGTGCCCCAACATGCTATTTATATTACATCATTCCTTATTAATATCATATATTCCAGGCCACATTTTAATTTTATGACTAGTGACTGTGACATTTGGCGCTAATTATGTGGCCTTCACAGAGACTATAATCTGATAATTTGTGCCAGTCTCTAAACAACAAACATCTGGCTCAACATTTACCTCAGACTTTAAATATGGATGCAGCAAGGCGCTACTCTGAGCAAAAAGTCTATACTCAGCAGAAAGATAGATATCAGTCCCAAATGAATACATAAATCGACATATGAAGGCGTTTAAGGTCTTAGTGTGCTCCAATTAAAGGCTTCTTTACCTTTAATTCTAGGGGGAAGCTGTCTAGACTGGGATCTTTTTATCATGAGAAAATATTCATTCTTTAAGGTAAATGAGAGTGTTAAAATGGGGCTTATAATTTTGGAGGTCCCCCCCTTTAGCCTCAAGGAGCAGGGACCCCCTACAAGATCGAACATTTTCCAATGACCCACTCATAATCCTAGATATTAGGCACATACATCTGCAGTTTCATAAGCCATTCGACCTAACTGGATTCAAAAACCCACAGCCTAAACGACTCCCATCTGTAGATACTACCAAGTTTTATGGAAGTTCTGCAAAAATGAACAAAATCCAATCTATTTATCCGTCATGCTGGGCGAAAAAGTCTAATTCTTGGAGGAAGCAGGAGGTACAAGTAATTTCACCTCTCACACCACAGGCCACCGTTCATGTTCCTGCTGTATATTTCTTTTGCTTTTCATTTACACGTTCAGTCATTGTTTGGTTACATTTAGGTGACCAACATCACTCGAATATGTTTGATCACTGTTTGAGTTAATGCGCAAAGTTGCGGCTTCTTGAAGCTCTGTTTTCTTGGTTACCATGGTGATGTACTTACTCTGTAAACATATGTGGTGCAGACATGAAACATATTTTGAAATGAAATACGTCCGTTTCAAAGCTGTGCTGACGGCATGGAAAAAAGGGCTTGGGTTTTTGTGACAATTTCATATAATGCCATGAGGTAGATATGCATTTTTTATGTACCAGAGCATTTTATAATTTATAGCTAATAATTTTGTGCTCCCCTTGGCTATGGACTTGTTAAATGTATGTGGAGTTTCAGAGTCTCACAGAGCGAGTGCTGGCTGGGGCAGATGGGCTTGTGAGGGACACCATCTCCTGGATGGCCAGCCGCAGTTTGAGGCGGTGCAGCGGGTTGCTGATGCCGATCTCCCTCTGGATCTCCGTGTCGGACAGGTTGGCCATGATCGCGCCGCTCTTCACGTTGGCACGGCATGCGGCGACGTACCAAGCTGGCATTCCCACCCACAGCTGGAAGGAGGCAAGGAGTGGATTAAATCAAGATGAAAGTTTCATTTACATCTCAGTTCTATGATTACCTACCTCTAACCACGACACAACAGTAGGTCCATCCCAAGACGCAAAGGGAAGTCCTTGGCGACATGCTTCTTCCAGCAGCTCATGCCTGATAAGAGATTTAACAGAGAGATTTCTTATTTGGTGCTGTCCGATTAAAAGATCAAAATATGAAATGCACAGCATATAATTCACTGACTTCTTCTTGCTGCGGCGGTCTTTATCTGCTGGACCAAGAGTTCCAGTCTTATTCATTCCCATTGGGTCTCCAGATGCCAGGTCTTCAGAGGGTGTCGATGCTGGGAAACACACAGTGATGCCAAAGATTGCAAGAACTAGATAAGAACACTTTTTTGGCTCCGAATTCACCGAGCCAATAAAGTGTTTAGATGTAAATGCTGACAGCATGGATTACTCATGCTCAGTCAGTCCCTCCCTTATCTTTTATCAGTTTACCAAGAGAAACAGATCCATCCCGTCCAGGTTGGCCCATCCTTCCTTTTTCCTTCTTCCCAAAAAGCCGGCCGATGGAAGACTTGATGCTTTTCTTCTTGCTGGCCTTGTGGAGTGAATCTTGGCTGCTGTTGGTGCTGCTGCCATCTGCCGAGAGACTGAAGGAGAGACAAAGAAAGTAACTAAAGTTGGAAAAACAAATACGCATTGAAAGCATCACGCTTGAATGCGCAGCCGTCTTACCTGCGAAACTCTCTGGGGTCATCGAGCATCGCTCCCGGATGGGTGAGAGCCATCCTGTCCAATCGCAGCGCACGAGGAGTGGGAGGAGGTGTAGAGTCAAGAAGAGCCAGGGATCGATCATCATCTTTGCTGTTCTGGAATATAAAATGTAAACTGTATAAGCAGCGAAACACAAAACTCTGCTGAGGACAAAACTAGACATAATATTAGAAAAATGTTTTTTACAAGCAAAATATGCTTTGTTAAAATACATATTCAAATGTTTTGTCTATAAATTAACAAAAATATTAGCTACTATATTCTAAGTATGTTTTTTACCTGTTGTAGCATCATTATTAATATTGCCAAGCCATAACTGTGACTGAGACTGGCCGAAACAGATTTCTTACATTTTTACAGGATTCTAAAGTCAAATGTGACTCCATTTGTTTTACAGCTAAAGCTTGGCCCAAATTAAGTCACATGACAGAACAACGACGCCAAGCACAGCAGCAAATCCACAAGAAGAATCTACACCAAAACAGAAAAGACCGAGTCGGAGCTCAGACCTGAAATGCTGTGGTGGTATCCTAAGAGCGCTGTGCTTAAATGAATGCACAATGAAATGAAATGAACCAATATTGTGAAGAAGCGTGGGCCAACATTAATGCACAACAATGTGAGAGACTAATAAAGGCACACAGAAACTGATCACTTCATGAATACTTCAGGTTATTGCTGCTAGAAGTGGTTCCACAAGCTGCTGAATCATGGAGTGTATTTTTTCACAGGGCTGCACAGAGCACAGTGAAAACCTTGTTATTTACGTGACTGTAGGTCCCAACAATAAGACTCATCTTAGCCACAAATTGCTCGATTTAGATCGAATAAAACGTTTGAAGTTTTGCCTTCGAATGATTTCTGACTGACTGCAACGTAACGGCACAAAATATTTCCATTTCTAACAACTTGTCTGAAGCTGTCAGTGTCTTTCTGTGTGTTATACTCGAGAAAGTCAACTTCAGACGCTGTCCAGACCTGATTCTCTCAACTCTGTCCAACAATGATGCATGTAAACAACTAAAAAATGGAAAAAGGGGACAACAGCAAGCCCTGCTTTGAAAAACATGAGCAAAATCCACTAATCAACAACTGTTATATTAATATATCCTATTTGTTTAGAAATGTAATCCTTTTCCTGTTTTTTTTTACCAAATGGTTAAAAATTGAGATTAATGCAAGAGGAGTTCTTTGATTGTACACTTTTAGTTGCACAGCTCACCTTTATGATGTGAAGGGGAGCAGAAGTCAACTAGGTTTCCTGCTACAGTCTTAAAAGAGTTATTTTCCTTGGCTTACATCCAGCTTCCTAACTGTAACCAATCTTGCCATTCTCACTGAACGCCTACATAAACATGATCAATTTTCAAAATCACCACTGACAGCTTGCTTTTTGTTTATTGCACCATTACTTGTAATCTATCTGCCCGTTGCTGGAGCCTTCATACCGCACCACGAGTCACTTAAATCAAACTTTCCCAATCTGACATTGTTGCCGCTGAAGAATAACTAAACTTCTTGACCCTATCTGCGTGATTACTTATGCTTTATTTAAATGACTCACTGTCTGGAGGAGCTGTTTGCATAAACAGGGAGGCTGACACCAAGGTGAGGTAAAAAGGTTAACACGAACTGAAATAGGAGTTCTTCTCTACATTCCAGTCGTACCTGTCTATCAGTCTCACGGGCCGGGGAGTGAGGCAGACGAGGGGTGGAGTGCCCGGAGCTGGGGGGAGAGGGGGAGGCCAGGGTGGAGGATGTGATGGAAGTGGGGATGAAGCCCCGTCCTGTGCTGTCTCTCCCCAGGGAAGAGGGAGGGATGGGCGGGCTGTCCAAAGCCACGCTGACCCGGCTCTCGATCTCCTCGGCACGCAGCTCTGTGTTCTCCTTCTCCTCCTGGATCAATCTGGGTTTTCAGGGCAACAAACATGTGGATAATATTAGAACTCAGAAAAGGGCTCCAGAAGTGTCCTGGAGCTCTAAACAAATCGGGACAGTCTTAAAGAAGTAGTTTGACAGTTTGGAGAAAAAAAAGCTTGGTAGCTTTCTTGCTGTGAAAATTGATACCATAGTCATGAATGTAGCTACAGCCAGCAGAGCAGAATTACTGGAGACAAGAAGAATCACCTCTCCTGGCTCTATCTAATAATATATCTACTGCACATATAAGCAGCGTCACTTAAGTTGGCAAATTTACTTTTCTATTTTGTGTGTTTATTCTGTAAAAAATGGCTTTGTCTAGTATGCACCATGCTAGTTTAGCAGTTGGTGGCTCTAGCTAATTATTTAATCTAGACAAAGAGGCAAATTCTCCTCACTCAGACCTCTACAGGAAAGCTAATCAGTGCGTTTTCCCAAAATGTTAATTGCTGATAAGTCAAATTCAGCTGTGAACCAAACAGAACACCTTTGGGATGTGGTGAAACTGGAGATTTGCATCATGGATGTGCAACCGACAAAACTGGAGCGACTTTGTGATGCTATTGTGTCAGTTGGACCAGAATCTCTGATGAATGTTTCCAGTGCCTTGTTGAATCTGTGCCATGAAGAATTCAAGCAGTTCTGAAGGAAAAAGGGGGTCCACAGTTGTTAAGACTAGCTCCACCTTGAGTAGCAGCAACTGCTGCTTATGCGTCGGTGCATCCATAAACAATCTAATAATGTATTAATTCATCACTAGCAGGATCTGATTAATTCTTCCACAACTGCATTTTCTCTTCAGGACATGTTGGAGAGGTGCTGTTATGTTTATTTTTGAGGTTGTAGCAGGTGTTGGTGTGAATCAGTCTGCAGCATGTAGGGAGGTGTTTCTCACATTTTTACTTCTCTGAATTTCTAAGCGCTCTTGGCGTTGCTTACTTGATCTCCTTATTGATGGCCTCCAGCTGTTCCTGCAGCATGATGGCCAGGGTCTGCACATCTGTCTGTCCGCTGGGTGACAGAAGCTCGGAGCCAAACCGAGCCTCCCCGTCGTCCTCATCGTCTGAGCATCCCACATCCATGCCTGGCTGGAACCCAGTCCCAATCAGAGTGTGATCCCAATCTGAGTACTGCACACACAAAGCAAGACAGGATGATTCACTACACAACGGACATCTGATCCCATCTGCAAATACCAATCATTCAACATCAAATTGAGTTTGTAGGTATATGAAATAACTCATGTGCAGAGTGCAGTATCCAAAAAAAAAGGTTAATGTCCATCTTTTGTATACAGTCTATGCTAGGAACATCTAATTTTGTGTATCTCAAATCCCATTTAGCTTATTTCTTGAGCTGCAGTGATTCAGTGCTGTTGAAAATTACTACAGTGTATCACTGAGCTACACCAATTTTCTTTTGTAAAAAAAAAAAAAAAAAAAAAAAGGATCCCAACTTTCACTTTTAAACCTTTGAAGAGTGATTTCTGAAGCACCTTTTAAAATATCTCAGAGTCTCACCTTGGTAGTGTCCTCATGAGCAGAGCTCCAGCGGGGCCAGTGACGATTGCCTGCGCCTCCGGCAGAGGCATTACCGAAGGGATCCAGGTGAGTGGTGGAACCTGCTGGGAGGGACCCGCCTCCGTGGGAATACCTCAACTCCAGAGCGCTGCCTGGCAGAGAGCGACTGGAAAAATAAAAGAAGAGATGAGACACGATAAGATGAAACGATTAACCCTACACACAAGTAGCAAACAAAGTGGGGTACTAAAGCATGACATGTGCCAACTCCAAAGCAAACGAACATATCAATGTGAAAAATAAAAATTGTCTAATAATAGAGGATTAAATAAAAGAGCACGGTAAATGAAGATACAGCCCAACAGTAGCCAGTCGACGTACAGCTATAAGCTGTCCAAATAATGGTACCAACCTGGAATAAGAGCCCCCAGGCCTCGCTCTCAGCTGATCCAACTCCAGCTGAAGCCTTTCCAGCTCAGCAATCAGCTGATCCTGCAAATGAAAAAAAAATGTTGGAGAAAAGAGGAAAATCATGTCTGCTAGCTTAACCTGAGAATAAAGCCTGGATGTACGGTCACCTTGTTTGCCAGCAGATCATCCTGGAGTTTCTTCATGTTGGACAGTTCCTCTGATAGCGCATTCTGGAGAAAATGATAAGAAGTAATAAGAGTATGAGGAGAATTTCAGGAAAACCTTATTTGTTCTATCTGAGAAAATTAGTCTACTGTCTGCCACCAGTGTGTTTTTTTAAAGGGACTCAATTTCTTGCCAGTGTTTCATTAGAATTACAGATGATCTACATATGCAAATTACATCTACAATAACAGCAGTGCATATATAGATATGTATGCATTAAAGCACAGATGCATGCATTGCAAATTCTTCCCAACTTCTTCATAACCATCTACCCATTCAGTTTCTTCTGCTTAGCCAATTCAGGGCTGCAGCTGGACTGCAGCCTATCTGAGCACTAATGAGGTGAGACACGGGATACACCCTAGACAGGCCGCTAATTTTAAAGGGCTAACAAAAAGGAAAAAAACGACCACTCATACCTACAGTCGATTTAGAATCACCAGTTAACCTAATGTGCATATTTTTGAACTGTGGGAGGAAGCCAGAGTGCTTGGAGAGAAGTCTCCAGCTGGCTGTCGAATTTAAACCCCAGACATTTTACTGATTTGCCTTTTTAGCAAGAACTCAATGACCTGCATCACACTACCGCATGTGGGGAAAAGACATGCAGTTTTCGGATTAAACTGTGTCACCAGCTAACTTTGTCCGTGTTACCTGTTCACAATAAAGTATTATTTGTCAGCTATAAATGTCACGTATCTCAAAATCCAGCAGTATAATTTAAAGACTACATTTACAGCAAACTATCAGTGCTACAAGTAACAGCTCAGTAAGCATTTCACCAACTCACTGTGCTACCCTGCAAACGAAAAGCTCCACTTTTAAGCACATTCCTTTAAACCTAATCCCACCTGGATTTTATCATCAACAGGACTTTATACCTGCTGTAAAATCACAGCAGTTTACATTTAGAAAAGATCCCTTTTTTGTTTGCTGATAGTGCAAATAAGGCACAGATTGTAGATAAGAGATTAAAAAAAAAACCTGCCAGGCATTTCTAATCTGGATGTTTATGTCTATTACATGTAGTAAATCTCTGTATTTGTAAATTAATGAGTTCCAGGAATAATGAAAAGTAAGACGCAAAAAGAGCTAATGGATGTTTGAGGCACGGCTTGGGAATGTACTCAAGTTTAAACTGGTCACTTCCTGGAGGGCAGAGAATTGAGTGAACGCACCCGAGGCCAGGAGTTAATTTGGGGGTTAAGATAATATTTACTGCAGTTAATGCAGTTCTGATTTAAAAAATCTTTGGCTGGGAACTCTTTCTGCGGTCGGAGGCAGTCACCTTTTCTTCCAGGGCAGCCATCCTCTCCTTCAGATGGAGCTGCAGCCTCTCATTGGACTCGGACAGCAGCTTGTCCACCGTGTCAGAGAGGCGCTTGTTGTGTTCGTCATTCATCCTCTCCCTCTGCCTCGCCTGAGGGGCAGGGTAAGCGAGATGAGCGAGAGGGAAAGATTTTTAAAAATCAGTGCAGAGGCTGAGAGAAGGGAGGGGGGGAGGAGAGTTAATAACAGGGAATCTGCTTGACAGAGGGAGAGAGAGAGAGACAACAACTTCAATCTGAATGTGCACGGTCAAATAGAGGGTTTAGAAAATTAGTGCGCCTTTGTGCAGAGTAAATCCTGACAAAAGGAAAAGAGGGGGAGGATGAAAACACAGAAAGATGGAAAAGCAAGCATGACTCACTCGCTGTAGCTCCTGGTTCTTCTCCTCCAGTTGCGCCTCCATCTGTCGCAGTCGCTCCTCAAAGTTACCATGACGCTCCTCCGCCTGAGCGATTGGAGAGCAAGGTTAGAGCCTGAATCATGTTGCAACACTAATACAAATTAACACAAAAGGAACAGCTTGTTGACTTATTCCTTCAATTAGTTACATGCCTGTACAGATCACAGTGTTACAGGAAAGTTTGTTTTCTTGTTTCTTACAGGACATTAATCTTATCCTTCCACGCCAGCCTTCCTGCCCGAACATGTAGAAGCAGTAGTCGTTGAAGAGGTTTGACTAATAAGAGCAGAGCGACTTCTATTCAAATTTTTTGGTGTGAGGAAACCATTTTTTTTACGGGAATGCAAGAGGTTAACATACATGCAATTAAATCAGTCAGTCAGGAAGAATTTTTGCGGTGTACAGTCCTTGACGTGCTGAGCGCCCAAGGATGTAATAGCTGTGCTCACTCTGTGCCCTGAGCGGGCTTTCATCTCAGCTTGTCTGATTATGTATTGCTGGCACGACTTGATAAAATATTTGCTATTCTTCTATCTTTTGACATCTTGTGGGTTTTTTTCCCCCTACACTTTATGTGGGCGTGAATGCACACAAACATGCACTTACAAATGCTCCTGCTTGCACCTGCCTGCATGTACTCACGCATGCAACTGAGTCTCTGCATTGCTGCACATTCCAGCTCGCACCAAATTTGTGCACACGCATCCACGTACTAAATTTTGTCTCAAGAAAATATTGCTGTTAAAAAAACATGACTGCGGATAAAAAGGCTCGCAAGACTTTGGCAAACCTGTCGGATCACTTTAAAATACACCAACAAGGGTTTACTGAGGCCGATTAGGACGTACACACCTTGTTGAGTGCAGCCACTCTCTGGGCGAGCTGGGCTTCGATCTCAGGCAGCGTCTCAGCTCTCTGCAGGGTTTGCTGCAGCTTCTGTTTGGCATCATCAAGACGCTCCTGAAGCTGCCGGTTCTTCTCTTCACTCTGCAGGAAAGCGGGATGTCAGGGAATGCAGGTGGAACTCGGACCGCAATAGAAGATTGCCGAGGGCAAAAAGACATGTTTAAAGCCGTCGGGGGGGGAAGTAGAAAAGGCACTAATGATGCTCTTTCTGTGCCAATGCGAAACATAGCCAAGCTGCCAATCAGCAGCAGAGACATGAACACACATGGAGATGAAAGAGACTGTTAACCTAACCTGTCTGTGGAGTGACTCCTTGCTGGCCAGCTCGTTTTCCAGCTTATCTTTTATGTCATGGAGAGAAGTCGCCTCCCTCTGGGCACTCAGGTACCTGCAAACCAGACCCCAACAGAGACGTGAGTGGACGGGATTTTGGAAGAAAGGTCATCTTCATGAAGACTATAAAGAAATAAATCGACCAAAAATAATAAATATCCAGGGTAAATGCACACAATAAATTTATAAAATATGAGACTAAATATTTAAATTTGCTCCTGTATTCCTTAAAAAATTAAATATCATTTTATTAATAAAATTATTTGTTTCATCTGTGTTTTTATTCATGTATTTTGTTTCTGGGAGGGAATCTGGTGTGAAAGGGAAGCTTATATGACATGAGATTTGCATGATTTTTATCAAGATGTCAATTTTATATATAAATGTAAACGGGAAAAAGATGAATAAGGGACAAAATGCAAGGAAATTTTATGAAACAAATAGATGAATTCAACAATTAACAAAACAAAAAATAAATGGGAACAAATCGAGGAATGAATATGCAGATAATTAAATGTATTAATTAATCCCTACATTTATATCTAATATAGTTTAGCACATTCAATAGCATGTTCTTTTTCCATTCTACTGTTTCTGTCTTTATAGATTTTCTTTATTGCACTTTCCATCCTGCACTCTCTCCACATTGATGGACATGGAGAGAAAACACAAACCTGCGCTCTAATGTGGTGATCCTCTCTTCCATGTCTTCCCTTTGACAGAGCGCCTGTGAAAATATGTAACCACTGTGAGAAACAAATAGAAAGGCGTAAGAGAGCAAATGGTAAATTTACAAGGAGGCGTTCTCAAAAAGATAATTCACTCAGTGTGAACTGCTATTAGTTAAGGAATGATAATGACCGGTTGATAGTTATCGCTGACAGATGTCAGAAGCACCCTCTTATGTCCAACAGAAATGAGAGTGGGGGTTGGGTGGGAGGATACAGGCCGTGGCAAGAAATAAAAGTTTGCTGATTAAACTCGCTCGACTGCCTCTAATTCCAAAATGTTCCACACGCCTTTCACTCAGCTGCCAGCGCACTGACTGATTAACCGGCCCGCATCCATGCGAAAAATCGCCTGCAGCTCTACCAGTGACATCACGGCTACACGGTGCTTTGCATAAAACAGCAGTTGCTGCAGCCACGTAAACAAACAGCATAGTAACCACAACAAAAAAGTATGAACAACATAGCTCAGAGTGTCACACCTCCTTTAGATCCCTCTGTAGTTTCTGGTTGGTCTCCTCTGATCGGGCCAGCTCCCTCCTGGCAGACGTCAGCTGCTCCTCGATCTCGCCAACCTGACAGGAAATGAAGGATACAAGGCTAAACGGGCACACATTGTTTTCTGTCTGTTAGCATTCCAGATTTGCTATATTTTGCTTGTTTTGCTAAGAGCATTTGACCTTAGGAGCTCCTAAACCGAATACCTGTCTGCACATGAGGGCCAGTCGCTCTTTCAGTTGTCCCAGCTCTGACCTCTGTCTCTCTATCTCGCCCTCTCTCTGCCTGTCAATTTCGCCGTCGTCCAGGATGGAGGATGGTCCGTTGGGAAGCCTCTGAAAGAAAAGAAAAGATTTACTGTATTTAATATAAAAAGGATAAATTATGATTACTAAGAATAAAACTTCCAGAGTTTATGGGTTTTCCAGGGATTTTGCTGTCGTGTTTCTTTTCCTTTAAAGCAAACATTTCCACCCCAGGAAGCAAAATTTAAGAACTTAAATTTGAACTCTGCAACATTTAATTGTAGTGAAGCAAAAAGTTGTATCTGCAGAAATTTAAGATAAAAATTATAATACAATATATTTCATTTCTATATGTTAAAAGTAACATTATTGTAACATCTGAAACCTAATCTTCCACTCAGAGGACTATCTTGTGCCACAGTGGTTTTAAAACGTGTGAAATGCTCTATTTTTTTAAATTCTATTAAATCGCCCAGGTTTAAAAAAATGTATATATATTGTCGGGCTGGTCTGGTTATTGAATGAGAGGTGCATGTAAATGTGCAGGTTTTACAATGTGTTCATTTTTCAAAGTGGGAGCAGGGATTTTACACAGTTTTTCTCTTTCTGTTAAGCCTTTGTACATAAAAAAAGAAACAACAGTTAGTATTTTGAGTAAGTTTTCTTCGTTAACACTGTGAAATGTACAGTTTTTAAGAAATTAAGAAATCCTGTTGCAGATAGGGGGTGGGTTATACGATAATTCGCCCAATTGTGACCGTTTCACAATATTTGATAATCAGTACACTTCAACGCAATACATACATCATATTGTGATATCTATGTAACTGAGGAACATAACATGTTAACAAAAACATCTCAAGCCACCATCAATTTAATGAATTAGCTCACTGATATGACATGCAGACATGGATGGGATTCAAACTCGGGCCCTTTCTTGCCTTGAGGCATCGGTGCTAACCACCAGTGCATAACTTCCTCCTTGAAGAATGACTGAAATGCTGCTTAACCGGAATAAACTGACACTGATGGCAGTTGTACTGATCTAAGAATAAACTGTATACAGTTACTGCAATAACTGCAGCAGCTTCTGGCAATCAGTGGCACCTGATCAACGCTCCAGCAGCAGAGTGAGGAAAGATTTATGCAGCTTTAAACAGCAGCTGCTTTTATTTCTTGTACCCCCACTTTAAGACCTACGTATGCAGTCTGAGGAAAAATAGCAAAAGATAGCAAAACATGATTAGACACTTTATTGTTAATGTTAACAAGATACTTGTATAATAATGAGTGTTTCTCTGATATTAAACTACAAGTGCTGAGGTCAGAGCTTTGCTTTGCAGACCCACGTATACACTATAGACCACTTCTGCTCGTGTTTGTGCTGTGCCTCGGAAAGTAAGGAAGCCACAACAGTCAAACAGCCTCGTTGCTGTGAACAGAGTGTTAAAGACAATGAAAATTCTCAGCTGTCTTTGTTTCTGCTCTTTTGTGCTTCTTGCTCTTTGTGGTGAACTCCACTGTCACTCCCTTTCTTGTGTTAGTTAACATTCCTATAATCCTTCACACTGTGTACGCAAAGACCATGCAAACAGACACAATGCGGGTCTATGAGCCTAGCTACAGATGGTCAGCATGGGAAACCTTCTATACGCTAACAACACAGCGGTTTGTAATGTCAGCCATGTTTTTTCAGCTTTGCTCTGCTGCATGCAGAGAGCATATATGTGTTGCTGTGACAATATCACAGGTCAGGTCAGCATGAACACAACTCCAAAACCAACCTGTTTTCTGCCCTCTACAATAAGCTGACTGTGCTTTATGATCTGTATGTACAGTTATTGCCTATGAAATGCGCTCTATTACCTCTTTGCCGTTGTCTAGTCCTTGCTGGCGTCGTTTGATTTGCTCCCTTAAAGAGAGAACCTAAAAACAAGGCAAAGAGAATCATCAAAGAGGCCCCATCTGTAATTATCTTCTATTTCTAATTTGGAAAGAAAACTAAGCGGGAGGGAAACAGGGGCTCACCTCTTGGGAGGAAGACTGTAGCTCCTCCTCCAGGACCGCCACGCGCTCTAGAGCTACCCGTAGCCTTTCGCGCACTTTCTCATCCAGAGCTTTGTGATGCTCGAACAAGGACTTGAGGGCCTTTAGGACCTCCACCTCACTAGAGACCCCGGCCGGAGACTGGGCCTGCCTCTTCACCACGGTCATCCTCAGGCTGCGCTCGTGGCGGGACACCAGGCACTCCAGATGTTCGAGCAGCAGCTGGAAACACATGTGGTTCACATGCAGTAAAAGCTCACCACAGTGCGCCTCTGATATGTCTCAGAGGATTACGTTTTCTCGTGTGAAGTCTTTCAGAAAAGGCGAGGTTGCATGCCAGGATCAGAGGAGAGCATAACGTAAAACAGACATGGAAGTGTACTGACTCGTGTGTTGTTCCTCTCTGCCTTCAGCTCCGCGATCTCCTCCTCTCTCTCCAGCAGCTGTTCCCGGCAGAGGTTCAGCTCTTTGGTCAGCACTGCAAACTCCTGCAGGGTCACAAGAGGGTGCTGTTATTGACTGAACAGTGCTGCTGCCGCATGAGGTCATGAGTGCAGGTTAGACATACTGATCACACACACACACTGCTTTACCTCTCATTCATCCAAGAATGATTACAGAAAGGTCAAGCAGGTGGGACGTACGGGTGGAAGTGAAGGTCTTCAGTCAGAAAAACATCTGACAGCTGATTTACATCGAAGCTGCAAGGTTTTCTTTTATTTTACAGATGCTTTGCAAATAAGACATGAATCTGCTTCTGCTTCTCCATCAGACACCAAAAAATGTAGTGAGGAGAAAATGTTGCCGTCAAACCCCACGTTAATGAGGCTGGAAATATCTCAGGATGATGATAAATCTTCTAGCTTTAGCCAATTATATATATATATATATATATATATATATATATATATATATATATATATATATATATATATATATATATATATATATATATATATATATATATCGATATCTATATATAGATATATCTATATAGATATAGATATAGATATATATAGTTTAAATTTACAGAATGTACTGAAAAAACTCTACATTTTGGAGTCACTTTATTTGCTTTAATTTTGACCCCGATCTATATGCAATCAAAACTGCCTTCATCAAAAACACATACAGAAATAAATAAATGATTTAATTAATAAATAAATCATGAAATGCAGCAAAATAATATGAAAATTGATGATAGTCACAAATTCATTTAGAAAGTGTGATGTAAATGGATCATTTCTGTTTTCATTAGTTTGTTTTTATTGCCATCAAGCTACCTGTACATTTTAGGATAGTTTTTAAAGTCCTTTTATTTGTTTTGAAATCTCTTAATGGCCTGCCCCCCCCCACCTCTCAGAGCTACTACAGCCATATACCCCTGCCCGTTCCCTTAGACCCGCCAATCAAGTATAAATTTAGAGGTGATCGTGCTTTTGCTGTGGCTGCTCCAAAGTTTTGGAATGATCTGCCCTTGCACGTTAGGCAAGCCTCTTCTCTTTCTGATTTTAAAACTCGTCTTAAAACATATTTATTTGCTGAAGCCTTTGGTACTCTTTAAGGGGTTGACTCAATTTGTTTTAACATGTTTTATTTTATCTTATTTATTTAGTTATTTATTTTATTTTATCTTATTTAATTTTATTTTACTTTGCTTATGCTATTTGTATATGTACAGCACTTTGTGAACCCTGGTTTTATTTAAAGTGCTTTATAAATGAAGCTGGTATGGTATGGTACATTTGTTTTATTTCAATTATTTTCACATTCATTTCTGTATTCCTGATTGTATATTTGGTGTATATATTTAACAGCATACCTCATATTAATGGAAAAATGTTTTTCCAGTTACTTTCAGAAAACCACTCATCAGTGAGGCTTATTTAAAAAATGCTTCAGTTTGCTCAGGTGCATAAATATCAGACAGAGTCCAAATTTTCCTGATTGATGCATCATATGAAGTAATGCACCAATCCCACTTAGTGCCTACTGTACAAGCCTGTGGAGGCTCTGTTATAATTTAGGGTTGCTTAGTCAGGTCTCTACGCAGGGCAGGGATAGCTCAGTAGGTAGTGTGGTCACCCCATGATCGGAAGGTTGGGGGTTTGAATCCACTGAATGGCTACCCTGCGATACCCCTGAGCAAGATGCCGTCCCTACACACTGCTCCCCGGGCACCTGATTTGCAGCTGCCCACTGCTTCACTGAGTGAATGGGTGAAATGTAGAGAGAGTAATTTCCCCACGGCAATCAATAAAGTATACATTATTATTTAGTGGAGTTATCTGGCCAAAAAATGAGGTCAGCTGACTACGTGAATATACCAATTGAGCAGGTTATTCCATCAATGCATTTTCTCTTCCCTGATGGCACAGAGATATTCCAAGATAACAATGGCAGGATTCATCAGACTCAGACTGTGAAAGAGTGGTTCTGGGAGCGTCAGGCATCATGTTCACACATGGATTGGCCTTAAACCCACTGAGAATCTTTGGGATACGCTGGAGAAGATTTTCCACTGCAGTCCGACTCATCCAGCATCAATACAAGACCTTGGTGAAAAATTAATGCAACTCTGGACAGAAATAAATGCTCCAATGTTTAAAAGCATATTGAAACAACGCTATGATCAATGCATGCTATCATCAAAGTTTTTTTCATGACTTCTTGGCACGGAAGGTGTAGACCAAAAATTCTCCTTTGATTGATTTTTTTTATTGTCTGCTGACTCAGTATTGGCTGAGAGCATGTGAACCCACCAAATAACTTCATGATTACTGAAAATCTTGTTGCCAGACTTTGGATTAACTAGATTGGAACGATCTCAGCATGGGGTTACCTCCTCTAACTTTGGCCAGTTTTCCAATTTAATAATAATTAAAAAACAAACATGAAAGCTAAAAAAAGACTCCATGCTGTGAAGTTTAGTGCCATTTTTTTCCAAGGAAAAATTGAAGCTAACCAGTCTTCAAAGTGGCATCTGTGGCTCATAACCAAGCGGTCACAATATTCTGAATCATCAAAGTGTATGTTTAGGACAAAAGGCACCTTTTACATCAGCAAACCAGCATATATGTGTCCATTACTCCCTCCCATGTTATCTTTGGGCCAGTAGAAAAACTGATATGATCGTGACATGTCATGTCAATCTGTGAGGAAAACGCTCGCTTGTCTTGGGCTTACCTGCCAAGTGTGGAGAGTCCACGTCATCAACCAACACTCAGGTCAAACCCACTAAATAGATTTACTCATTATAAGATGATACCAGGTAAGCTCACAGATATGATGCCAAGTACGTTCATACTTTAACTAAATGTGCTTCAGACTTTCACACTTAAACCTCAGAAGAGGAGGGAAGGTTATAAATTGGTATGTTTATGCTGCATTTCATTTCTAATGGTGCCTTTCAGTGGATTTTACCCTCTTATGATAAGTATAAATGTCAACAAAGTGGAGGCAAAACAAGCAAATAATTTCAATGACCGCAAAAATTTTCCGACCAAACTCCTTTATTTCATCGTTATAGGAGTATGTTACCTTCTACAGCTTTGGCCGTCTATCCCAGAGAAAGCGAAACGCGCAGCAGTAAAAGCCAACAGGAGGCTTTTACGGCCAATCTTTTCCGTTAACCTACAGTGCAATTAACCACAGCAAACCGTTTGACAGATCTTGATTTCATTAGCAAGCTCAAAGCTCATTGGCCTCAAAGAATTCCAGCACATTAAATCAACGCATACTTGCACAGAAAAGCAGCTACACTGCGGCAGAAAAAGGAAACGACTCACTTACAGTACGGTCTTTGCCATGTCTACCGCAGCGCTCATGGAGTCCAGACCTTGATATAAAATCTAACCACTGGGTTTATTGCAGGCGTTGCACCTGAAATTGGTTTAATTGCACAATAAGCATGGACCGCTATCTCCCATCATTAAAACCTGGAGGTTAAACAAGCATGAGAGTAAATTAGGCCAGCCCAGTCTTTCTTTTTCCAACTGACAGCGGTCCAACTGAAATGTTGTGATTTTGTGTAATTTACTCCAATTATGTATATTTTGTGAGGTCAGCCACATAATAGTTACAATCAGAATCTATGGCAACAAATCAACAGAGAGGGTGACACTCTCAGCTCGCTCAGGCCGACTTCAGCTTTCAGCAGCTGAGATTGTGTTTTTGCTTCTGCAATCTCACACCCGCGACCATGCACACAATGTGTACCATAAGCGCCCGCCCATGCTCTGATTGTCCTCTCGTGTGTGACCGTGGCGTGATGCACACATGATGCAGAGCACATGACCATCCCTGAGCACGTGTGCACCAAAGCATGTGTGTTTTGGAAAAAAAATGCTTATGCAAACGAGCCAGTAAAGCGTACTGATGCATGCGCGCTGGCTGCTGTTATCTTTGCTCCGTGCTAAGAGTGATCAGTTTACCCACACGGCAGCAAATAGGCGCCTTACCTCACACTCTCTATCAGCCAAAAACGCATTTATAAAGTACAGCGTGTACAGTCTGTAACAAGCCTCTGAGCTGATGTGCTCACTGGGCTGAAATAGAGGAGGATCAGAGGAACAAGTAAAAGAAAGAGGCTTATTTGAAAAGATGGAAGAGGAAGGACGAGGGAGGAAATTACTGTGTACAGATGGCACGTTCTGGGCCCAAAGGATTTTATAATTTTGGGATTAATTGGTGTAAAGGATGGTGTGAAACAGACCCCCGTAACAAGACACTTTGCATCACTTCGGTCAGGTAGATGATGGAAATCTCTTAGCGTCATGACTGACATGATTTTTTTTACCACTAAATCCCACCTTCATCCATGTCAGTCTTCCCCCGTCATGATACACACCATCTAAAACACACTCCAGACCTCATTAGCATGCAGCAATATGCAAATGGACTTGATTTGTTAGTCTCTGTGAGTTTCATATCACCAGGTTTTTTTCTCTTCCTCTCTCTTTCCAAGCCGTGCTGTCGCTCACTCCATCCCTCTCTCCTGTTTTTCCTCTCCTGGCAACATCTACACACACACACAGATAAACTCGGTGAACTCATCTACTGTAGAATGTGCCACAGCCGCCCATGTGTTCCTCTATCTGTGTGCTTCTGCAGATGTGTGCACCATATTGATCTCCTCTCAGTGAGGGAACACGGCCCTTTAATGTCCAATCATTGTCTGGTAGAACGTGCAGCACCGCTACGTCTGTTATTCCATTTTTGATATTTCAGACATGGCAAGAGAGAGAGAAATAGGTACTAACAATGAGGGAGACAACACTGCAGCCCGAGGCATCCAACAATGACTCCTGCCTGAAAATAGAGACGGAGCTCTACTATGTTGAGTGGAATTACAACATGATTAGCTCTCGGGCATGGGATGTGGGATAATATTGGCTTCTAAGCTACAGGGGCAAATGAAACACTGCGCCATCATCCCCAGGCTTCAGGTAGGACCAGTCTGTGCCACACACATATTAGCATCACATTTGAAAAGCCCAGAAGGTCGTTTAAGACTTAGTGCTGTTTTTGAGGTATTTTTAAGATCCTTAAAGACTTAATTTACTCAAATAGCAATGAAAATTTAACCTAATCTAAACAGAAGTGAGCTGGAAAAACATCTCTCCATCTAAGATAGATGTAGCCTCAGTGTCTGAAAAGTGGTGCTCAAGCAACTTAAATGCTTTCTTCTTAATGGCCAGCAGAGGGCAACATCACTGGTTGCAAAAAGAGCCGGAGTGTATGAATGCCTAAGGGAAAATGACTCCACTTCTCACTTGATTAATGCCCTCAGTAATGACTTTGTGGTGAGTTTAAAGTCACAATTATAAGATTAAAGTCTTAGAGTCCAATGTAATGTCTGTTTTGTTTTTCTTGAAGGTCCATTCAAAGTAAAAAAAGATGATAAAGCAGTGTATGTGTTAGGATGTGGCAGCGAGCCCTTAATTGCTCTGTCAGTTACACCTGTTGCTCCCGACGTCTGGGTGTAAGAAAATATTGTTTAGTATTACAGTAATATTTATTTATTTACCTGTTTTTATTAAAATTTGAATTTTTGATATTTAAGTTTCAGGTACTTTACTCGACTATTTCTAATTTGGTACTTGATTACTATCCAGAAAAAAAATGTTATAGTCTATAAGATTGTGATGATACATAGAAAATGGAGTTGTGTCTCACACTGAAAACATGACAGTCTGATTTCAGCATTAGGTCTGTTATGACTGTTGAATAAACAGGCATGTGTCTACTTTAATAATCAATTTGTACTCTAAGTTATGACTTACTTTAAATGTTATCAGTATTTATTATTAAAAATACCCTATTATGTCAAATTAACCATCACAAATCCCACACTATTCAGTTTATCATCATAGGAGATTAAGAAAACACATGTTTGAATTTGTAGCTAGACTTTTTTACTCTATTAGTGATTTTTCATTTAAAAAAATCCTCAGATTTTCTGCTGATTCATTTTCAGCCTGAGAAGTGTTTGTTTTTTTCAGCTGATTCACATACACCCAAACCGATGTGATCTTTATTCATGTTGCTGTAGTTTAAACGCCCCCAAAGGAGCCCAACTCAGCACCACCTGGACCATCTCCCACATTGAAATCCTGCTTATAGGTTCACGTATCAATAATTCAACAAGGAACCATTTTCACTATGAGAACATCTGATCGAAGGAAATGCTCTACTCATAATATTTACTTTTACAGCACTTCAAAAACAGCACTTCTACTTGTAATTCCACCTACAGCTTTTCATCATGCCATTGATGTTTTATACATGTAAGTAGCTTTGTGACTTTTTCAGATTTCCTGTACTACGATGTTTAGTATTTAAATGCATATTCACAATACATCAATATCTTGGGTGTATAAGGCATAAATGTCTCGTCTTTGTTTACTTAAGTGCTCATTATACATTTTTTTTTGTTACAACCTGTTTGCATTTAACTCTGGAGATACCTGTGATGTGTTTTTTAAAGAATATTCATCAATACAGTGTCAGTAATGCGTATATATAATATCATAAATATGTGTGTATTTGTTCTTTTTGTATGCATTCATATAGTTATGGTAGCAGACCCAGCTTTGTGCACTTGCATTTTGAGCTTAATTACTTAGTAAAATAGGGCTCACAGCTGTTATAATTATATATATAATTAAAGATGAATTTGACTGATTGGTATTATATCTTATTTAATATTTTCTATATATATTAAGATAATATTGTTAAGACTATAATTTTATTATGATCGACTATTATGCGAATCATTATATCACCGTTAATAACTATTTGCCCAAAAAAGCCAAGTATTCCTGTTCTTTTGTAACAAACATCTAAATTAAAGCTGCGATTTTTGGACTTTTTTTCAATAATAAACATTACAAAAAGAATTCAGGTTGAATTTTAGTGAAATGAAGCTCCGCAGAGTCTCGGTTGGTTTAGAGTCCAATTATTTTCAGCTTAGTTTCGCGCCATATTTTCCCTGTTACATGCAGTGACTCTGATACCCAACAGTGGACCCTGCCCCACAGCTTGATCCCCACCACATTAAAGGAACGCTTCACCTTCAATTCACAGCCACGTGTCAATCAGCACGCTTGTAAATTATGTTATAATAATAAAGAACCACATAACGTTTTTTTTCCTGCTCTGATAAATCTACAAAATATGAAGTTCCCGTAAATAGACAACTGCAATTAATCCAGTCATTATCCTACTAACTGTATCCTTTTCCTCCCCGTGCATGTTGTACGGTGTATCCCTGTATGTTACTGCAGGATGGCCTTCAGTGTCCACAGCACTGCGAGCAACAAAAATGTGGGAGAGAATGATGTAAATATTGCATTTGTGGTGATGATGCATTGCATTTAGCTACCAAACCCACACTGTGAAACAACCAGGCTGCAGATTCTACTCGCATTTTCACATGAACTGCTGTTTGCAGAGTAAAAACTATCATTTGGGACGCGTGTACACTTCTGCCTGTGGCTTAGAGTGTGCACAGGGCCACGATTGGGCCTGTTGCACAGAATATTGTTACATTACATGACCCTCCTTCACTCACACCTTCAAGCTGACCTTGAGAAGCAGAAATGTGAACTACTTCACTTTAAGTCCTCTTATGTTCAGGGAGAAGACAGATAAAGAAGAGAAATGAGACATATGTGTGTGTGTGTTAAGATAGTGATGTGTCTTTTTCAGCTTGGTATGTTTGGCTCCAGCCAATCCTCCTGAACCCCCTGACCCCTCGCCCTCTGTACCTGTGGCAGCGCGATGGAAAGCTGCCTCTGGAGGGACTCCTTCTCGTGGCCGAGCTCTCGTAGGCGTAGATGCGCCGTCCCCAGACTCTCCTGCGTCTCCCTCAGGCTCTCCAGCAGCCTCTCCCTCTCTGTCAGCATGTTCACCATCAGCGACTCCAGGTTTCCTGTGCTTCCTCCTTCATCGCCTCCACCGCCGCCGCCACCGCGCGGGTCCCGGCTGCTGTAGCCCCCCATGCTTCCCATTCCGCCACCCATCCCTCCTCCTCCGCCCCCTGCCGGGGAAGACGAGCCACCTCCACCTCCACCGCGCCCGTCCTCCGAGATGGTGGGCATCACCTCGCACATCATCTTGAGGCCTGGGTGTGAGAGGTGTTATCTGAGAAGATGACTAGGACACTTGAGCAGAGTGTCTGGTGAGCGGCCGGTCAGCCCTCGTCATGAAATGCACAACAGTTAGTTTGTTTATTTATCTTTTTCTGGGGGGGGGGGGGGTGTCTTTCCTCTCAAGCTGACTGGATGAGGCTCACAGGCGAGAAACAAGTGGTGGGGGAGGATGGACGTGGCAGCTTTGTGAATTTGTGAGTGAGGCTATAAGGTGGCAGTCCCAGTTGTTGGAACAGAAGACAGTGTAGGGTGACCGCAGCTAAAGGGGGCTGGTGTATAAGGGGAGGAAAGGGGTGAAATGGGGTGTAGGGGTAAGAGGGAGAAGTGCAGGTTTGGTGGGCGACCTCTGACCCCCTGGCCCAGGCTTCACTGAGGTGCCAGGTGAACCTAGAAGAGGAGAAGGAAGAAGAGGATTAAGAAGATGAAAGTGAGAGGTCATTTTCAGCCACATATGCGATGGATGTGGCGCTGAGAGGAGCTGGAGGAGAATAAAATGATGAAGGCATCCAACACGAGCCAGGTTGTGATCCGTCCTCAACACTCATATGGATCCATTTCACACACACACACACACACACACACACACACACACACACACACACACACAATAACGGGACACTTTTTTTTTGAAACCTCAAAAAGCAGCAGCGCTGTCTCTTAACACTGACAGCAGCATCGCGATACTCTTGGAGTAATTCATCCATCTGGGTATGTCTCGGCTTTATGTATCCGCGCGTCCACAGCCATAATGGTAATAACGAATGCGCATGATGTACGGAAATGAGTCCACAAAACGCCGTCACGCAAATACGGAGCAAGCATCAGGAGAAAGACGCGGCGCTGTTTCTTACATTTATTTGGAGGGGGGGCAAAAGGGTGTCATCATGAATTGTAATTACGGGCTGTATCCAGGAGGAAATACGGCTCCAGAATCCGAAGGCTTATTAACAACAGAGTGCTCAGACAGGGAATTAATTACTGTTCCGGAAAAATAAATGATCCAAATATGTGGAAACCAGCGTATATTCATGCGCTTAAAGGCTGCACAGGATAGCCTCACACCGCTATCACGTCATGGTGGGAGGTGCCAATCATCCAGTAAATGATGGAGGCCTAATTAACGAGATTGAAGCCGGAGATATTACACATCAGTGGATTATTTCCCTTTTTTGCCACTAAGACGAACCTAAATGTCGCCAAAGCGTCGCGCCGCGTTTGGCTTTATTCCGACTGCAAGGCGTCTATTTCCTATCAACACCCCACTGCCCCCCACCCCGCACACACACGCCACCCTGCTCCCCCCCACCCACCCATAAAAACAGCTGGACCGTCTAACGCACGGCTACATCTGCGTGCCGTACATCACCGTGCCACCCCGATGCGTGCCTTACCCTTTCCATGAGCGACAGAGAAGGGAAATAAACGCGCATCGTGGCCCGGTTCACTCCATCGGAGCAGCTGAGAGACGGAGGCTGCAGGTTATCCCCGTTACAGCCCGGTTACCAGCTTGCCCCATCCCCTCCCTCTCTCTGCTGTGGAAGAGACAGCACGGCTCAGCCGCTGCGTCAAAGCGCAGGTAGCGAACACGGGGGGCATCCGGTCAAGACTTTCAGAATAAAAGTGTGAAACTGGCAGTCCAGGGATGTGGTTCTTCTTTAAAATATTTATTTATGACATTGTAAGAGACGTGTACATCTCTTAAGGGAAGAATGTGAGGGTGGTGCAGGACATACAATGCATGAGAACAGCGAGACTGGTGTGAGCTAAACTGTGAGTGAGGAGTAACATAGTTTCAATGTAGGGGTGGGATACTGGTTGACAGATGAGGTCAGGCAGAAGTCTGCCTGGACTACTGTGTTTGCAGATTGCATTATGATTTGTAGTAAGAGTAGGGAGCAGATGGATGAGAGCCTGGAGAGGTGGAGGTACGCTCTGAAGAGAAGAGGAATCAGTCAGTAGAAGCAAGACAGAGTACAGGTCTGTGCATGGAAGGGAGACAGGTGTAACAGTGAAGCTGCAAGGAGTAGAGGCACTGAAGGTGGATGGTGGAAACCTGGGATCAACTAGGTAGGCACGGTGGAGCGGATGGAGACGAGTGTCAGGGGTGATATGTGGCAGAAGGATAGCAGCAAGAGTGAAAGGGAAGGTGTACAAGATGTTAGTGAGAGCCGCTCTGATGTATGGTTTGGGGACGGTGGCACTGACAAAAAGACAGGAAGTGCAGCTGAAGATGTTCAGATGTTCAGAATGGACAGAAATAGAAATAACAGTGAGGAACAGCTCAGGTTGAGAGACAAAAGAGAGACAAAGTTAGAGAGGCCAGGCTGAGAGGGTTTGGACCTGTGCAGAGGAGGACATGTGGATATACTGGACAAAGGATGTTAAAAATGGAGCTACCAGGCAGGAGGAAAAGAGGAAGACCACAGAGAAGTTTCATGGATGTAGTGACTGAGGACATGCAGAGGGTTAGTGTGACACAGGAGGATGCTTGAGACAGGGTGAGGTGAAGGCAAATGATCTGCTGTGTTGACTCTTTAAGTAAGCAGCCTAAAACAGAAAGAAAAAAGCGGAGACATTTAAACAGACATGGCACTGAAAGAATTTAAATTATGAAAGAATTTAGCAGAAATGGTGCTTAGAAGCACATTTTCCAGGAGAAAAAGAAAGAATTTTCAAATCTTATTTCTTATTTCCATTTTAAAATCAGATTCAGTATAAATGCAGTTTTAAGGTCAGAGTTCAAGAGTTCAAAGATTTGTCCATTAAACACGAGTAGACTAATTGTTTCCCACAAGCCAAAAGACGAGTATATAAATGGACAAATACCGTACCATTTTATCTATGGTGCCCACTTTCCACCTTTCATTACAGTGATTTTTTATTTAAAGTAATTTTTCAAGTGTTTTTAATTATTTTTTTTTACTTTTTCAAATTATTCATTTTAATATATATCATTTTATACAATGTAATGCATTGCTACAATATCTGCTGTACAGCACTGTCAAAGTAGTTGACAGCAGTTGTCCTTTCATTAGGACTTAAGCACGTCTACTTTTGCAAAATGCAAAACATATAGTGCATCTTGCTATTTTTTTCTTCGTGGCAATTCAAACTTCTTCATTGCAGGTAAAATCTCACAGTATAGCCAGTATAACTTTCCCTGGATGTGTAAGGACTTCTTTTATGAGGATGTAAACCAAAACGTAAAGGTCAAAGGACAAATCAGGAGATTGTAAACTAGGATAGAAAACAAATGTAATCTATATCTGCTGTATTTCTAGTTTGTTTAATTTTTTTTATATGTTTTTGGATTTAGCCAATCTTTCTCTTTTAATTGAGATATATATTTGAGTGGAACTTCGTGCAAGTAAAGCTGTTAAACACGTGAAAACACTGATTTTTCAGGACAGAATGAGAAGCCTGATTCAGAAAAAAACATCAGCGAGGGACTGTGAACATATTTATCTTTTTTTGCCCCTCGGAAATAATAAATATGCTATTATAAAGTTGCTCTGTGGGGAAAAAATGAGCCGTGACTGAACAAAAATGAACGCTTCAAAGAGGTTTATATTGAAGACAAACTCGAGCTCTTCCGCCTCCCTTCCTGCTGTTTCTGTGAAGCTTGACGACCTCCAATCGTTTTCTCTCCTCGCGAAGACGCTGTCTCTTAAAGAAACACGCTCTTACCGGCTTTCACGTTTTTAAACCTCCCATCCTCACATCCCCACATTTCTTTCCAGCTGCCTCTCCTCGCCTTTCCTCCGTGCTTATCCGCAGAACAAAGGCAGACCAATCTGAGCTGTTATGTGGGTGAATACTTTCCAATTTGTCCTCTTTGTGTAATAGATAAAACTTGCAGGGACAATGGTACAATTGCACCCTCTAGTGTCTGAAATGGAGAAATTCAGTACACTAGTAGCATAAGGTTTCAGGCTAAATGTCTGGAATTTAGGCAAACATCATCATATCTGTTAAACTGGAGGCTTTTAAAAGGTAGCAGTCAGCAATGAACAACTTCAAAATGAACAAGTTGAACTTTTGCGAAGTCAGACATTAGAAAGGAATCTGGGGCTTATTGTGGGGGTCCATTTTTTGTTTTACTTCAGTCTAATTAAATAGAAAAAAAATGTATACATTTCTTCTTTTATGTGATTGGTCGGAAAATGTGAAGATGTATCTATGAAAATTTCTCAGTTACTTCACCAATAGGAGCTCTGGGGAGGCGGGTTTTAAACCCCTGGGTATTGGGATGTGGGGGGGGGGGGGGTTGCCGGGGTGACGTAATGTCCTCTCCAGAGAGCCACCAGTGCTCTAAATTAAATAGTTTTGAGATGCGGAGGGGGGAAAATAAAGAAATGATGGAAACTAAGAAGAAGTCTTTGTAATGCTGAAAAGAAATGTTATGTGAGATCTACTTTCTTAACGTTTTTTGGTGTTGGTACAGTTTAATGGCCCAAGGTTGTATAGTATACTAGGTGATACCTTTTACTAGACACACCTTGCTACTTGTAGTTGGATATCCTTATTGCCTTAATTCTACATGACACAGATTCAGACAGCTGCTGGAAACATTCCTCTGAGATTCTGGTCCACAGTGACATGATCACATCGCACAGTTGTTGATTTAATCCCAATCTCTCATTCCACCTGTGGTAGAATAGGAGATTGGGATTGGCCAGTGGTGCTCTATTGGACTCAGAGTTTGTGACTGTGGAGGTGATTTGAGTACAGTGACCTCTGAACAACTGAGTTGGTACTAAAGGGCTCAAAGCGTGTCAATAAATATCCCCCACACCATTTAACCTCCACCAACAGTAGCAGTATGAACTGTTGAAACAAGGCAGGAGGGATTCATGCTGTTAAATTCTGTCACAGCTTCAAAACTCAGACCAGGAAGTGCGCATTGTAGCCTCAGTTTATTGTTAGCTGTCAGGAGTGGCACGCGATGTGCTCTTCTGCTTCAAGATTTACTGTTTTGTGTGTTCAGAGATGCTGCATGGTTGTAAAGAGCGGTTATTTGACTTACTGTTGCCTTCCCATCAGTTTGACACAAACTGGCTAATCTCCTCTGCCATTAATAAAACATTTTCATCCAGTATACTACACTATATTGGCTCTCTTTCAGACCATTCTCTGAAAATCCTGGAGGTGTTTGTGTGGGTAAATTCCAGTAGAGGAGTGACACACTCAGACCAGCTCGTCTGGTACCAACAACCATGCCATATCCAAAGGCACCAATCCACCTTTCAGTTTGAACCTCAGCAGGTCATCTTGACCATGTCGGCACGCCTGAATGCACTGAGCTGCTGCCATGTGAGTGGACTGTGAGTGTATTTTAATGAATATAAGCCAGGTTGAGAATGTTGTACAGCCACAAAATGTCCAAAAACGATGGAAAATAAATATATAATGTGTTTTGTTCCTTCTTTTCACATCTGCAGCTGAGTTAACAGATTACTATACATCACTTCAAGAATCAGAAATGATACTTGCAAAATATTTGTTAACATGAAACAAAATCAGATGCTACCAGTTTGTAAACCACCTACAAGTGCTTCAAAAATATTCAGTTTAATTTATTTATTCACATTAAGATTTGACAGTCTTTGCGAATAATGATGAAACGCACTCATGAGTTAAGGTCTGCAAAAAGTAATCTGTCCATTTCAAATCGACAGAGAGACAAAAGCTAAATAATAAGCTTCCTAGTTTACAGAATAACAGAGTTGATTAAATATGAGCTGCAAATACATGAGATGTTGCCTGGAATGACAACTCTGTGTGACTCATTTGGGATTTTCATACAAAGAGACAAGAGAGGAAGGGACAAGCAGCCTGGCATTGTGATTTGGCAACACTACATGAAAAAGGTTTATTACTAAAAAGCTCAGAACAGCAGCTGGAGGAGGAGGAGGCACCATTTACAGAATTACAATGTCTGCTCCTCTTTAAGGGATTGAACAAGTCAGAGTAGTCATGATGGATGTGAGCAGAAGTACTCAAATCTTTTATATAACTACAACTATCAATACACCTATTGGGAATCATAGTTCATTAAAAGTAAGTCTTGATATTAAATTTGATTAAAGGCGGTTGTGGAGGATGTGTTCAGATCCTTTACTGCATTACAAATAAAAGCCCTGCATGAAATTATATTTTTTTATAAGAGCATATAATAAGATCTAATCCCTCCCCCAAATTAATAACAACCAATTAAAATGGACATAAAATGACTCTATGTATTTGCCAAATATATTTTATCAGTTGACCACTGGACAGTTTAATCGATTCACCTCTGCTTTTATATTCTAATTAGCAAATGTACTGTTTATTTTAATTTATCTTGTTTTGTATGGAAAAAAAATCTGAAATTTAGAGTAGAAAAGTAGAATAACTGGAGCTGTCAAATAAGTGTAAAGGGATAAATAATACAGTGGAGGAAATAATTATTTGATCCAGTGCAAAAATGAACAGTCTCTAATTTTTCTGTTAGTTTCATTTTAATCTAGAAAAACCCCCACACTACATAAAAGTTATAAATTGATTTGCAACCCTTTTGGCGAGCACAGTGGTAAGACGTTTCTTGTACTCGGTCGCCAGGTTTGCACGTGTCTCAGAAGCATTTAGGCACTTGTTTTCTTTTAGGTTTTTTGGCTGCTTGAAGCTTCAGCGTCTTCCACAGATTTTCTAAAGGACTGAGGTCTGGAGACTGGCTCGGTCACTCCATGACCTCAATGTGTTTCTCCTTTAATCACTCCGTTGTTGCCTTTTCGGTATGTTTTGGGTTATTGCCATGCTGGAAGGCTCGTTCTCAATCCATCTTCAGTGTTCTGGCAGAGGAAAGGAGGTTCTCTTCCAAAACTTTATGGTACATGGTCCCCTTGATTGGGGCCTCAATGCAGTGAAGTCGTCCTGTACCCTTAGCACAAAAACATGTTGCCCCATCCGTGCTTGACTGTGGGGATGATATTCTTCAGGTCCTCCAAACACGGCGGGTTGAGTTGGTGCCATGTAGCTTGGTTTTGGTTTTGAACCGTAGAACCTTCTCTGAAACATTTAAATGTTCACCGCCAAACTTAAGACAGGCATGTACAAATGCCTGCTTGAGCAGGGGGACCTTTCCGGCGCTGCAAGATTTCAATCTATTACAGCGTAGTGTGTTACCAGTTTTGTCCTTGATGACTGCTCAGCCCCTGTAGTTTTGAGCTGATCCCCCACCTTGCTCATGATGATCCTCACCCCATGAGGTAAGGTCGACTGAATGTCATTTTAAATGTCTTCAATAACTTCTGCATAACTGCACCAACAGCTGTCATCTTCTCACCAAACTTCATCCTGACGGTCTTATAGCTCATTCCAGCATTGTGCAGGTCTACAATCTTGCTCCTGACATCCTTTGACAGCTCTTTGGTTTTCTCATGGTGGTGGAGAGGTCTGAATGGAACAGAATGGAATGAACATCTGTCCACAGACACCAGAAATCACATTAAAGCATAACACTAAAAAACAAACAAAACCTCATAAATAAACTCACCTCTTTACGTCCATGCTGAATACAGCTGCACATTATCATATTTAAAAGTTAAAAATATTTTTAATGTAAACACTTATGTAAAACGCTTACTTCTACTATAGTTTCTAGACGTTTTTTTTCAACAAGTAGATTTGACTTGAATTGTTAAAATATTTTGCTGTAATAATAATTCCCTTAACAATTTAACTAAAGGAATGTTTATTAACCAATCTAAAATTTACTATGATGCTCTTATATTAGTACAAACATTAGCTATAATTATTTTACCATTTTTCTTTGCTAACTGCTTAATAGCTACAGTCAAGTTTTGGTCAGCATCATTTCAGTTAGCTGCTGAAATAATAAAAACAAAAACAAAAAACACAATAACTTGTGCTTACCCTGCAGCAGAAATGCATTTTGATGTTTATACTGCCTGAAAATGGTGGAGAGAGGATAATAACCTCACCTGAAATCCCAAGTGAATTCGACAGGACATAGAGAGATAAATGCAAATATAAATCTGATGAGTCACAAAAATTGCTTCATGATAAACACAGACTGCATAATTTGGAAGGTTTGTTCAGACATCTATATTTGGCTGATGTGACAGCAGTGACTGACATGTGGCAGATGCATGGTCACCAGGAGGGGAGGGGCCCTGTGGGGTCATGACAGGTCAGCGGGTTAGAGGAATGCTGATAGGAATGCCCTGAGCGACAATCAGGGGTGCAACTCATCATGAGGACAACAACAAGAAGGATCAGCAGGTCCCCTGGGAGCCATGACAGTGGACAACAGGCCCAGTGTGTCTGCACACTCACAGTGATTCAGAGGAGAGGAGGGGGAAGCTAGGTTCACAAAAACTCATCTAAAAAAGGAGATACAATGTGTGATACACAATAAACACAGATGATTACGCAGTGGGGAAAAAAAGCTTGTGGAAAGACTTGGTTTTCAGCTTTAATTGATCATAAAATGTGCAAACACAATCTGCTAGAAAACACACACTCACTAGTTTTTCACCTATCTGGAGACATAGATAAACAACTCAGGTTCTGGTGGAAAAGCTGGTGAATATTTCTACCTTGCTTATAGCTGAAAATTAGACCTTTTAAAGTCACTCTTTGGCTTCACAGAACTGCTTCAGCTCAGCTTTATTCTCAGACTCTCTGAGGAGTCTGGATGCTTGTTTTATGCTTAAGCAGGATAGTGTGAAGACAGTCTGCAGGCAATCATGGATGGCCCGTCTACTTGCAGAGAGTGTTTGCTGTCAGAAGGGGGCAGTGTCAAAAGCATGATTCAACTAGTCTGTGGGTCACTCTTGGTTGTGCTGTTGCCGGTCGATCAGCCAACTACAGAGAAGAGTGAAGCTATAACCTACGAAGAACTGAAGTGAAAGGCCGGTCCTTATTCTATATCTCAGTAAATTTCATTTCATTTATTTATTATTAATTTATTCATCGCCTGATGTCAACCAAATAAAACATGGAGACACCTGTAAACCGAGACAGTGAAATCCTGATATTGCAGGAGGCTTTCTAGGCCACTGTCACCTTATGCTTGGACAATGAGGATTATTTAAATAAAAAAATAAAAAACATATGGAGTCCATAAAGCACAAGTGCTGCCTCATTAAGGCAAAATGACAGCAAACAAACAAAGATGTTCTGAAACACATGGACATCTTTCAAAGACTCAATTTTTTAATCAAAGCTGATATCAACAGTTTCATATTAAATGCAAAATAAATGCAAAGTAGAAGAATCTTTAGTGGTGATGTGTGACATTAGTTACAACACCAAAATGTACAATATTGCACAAGTAAAAAAATAATTATAACTAGTAAGTCTATTTACTCAATCACACTGCTAGAATTGTAACCTAAAGTATGGAATAAAGAAGCTGTGTTTGTTACATGATTCAGTATTACCCACAGCAGGGTTGTGACGATGGATATTGTATAAGAGTTGTTTGATAGTAGCAGAATATGACTTTTAATTAAATTTTTCTTAATTGAGCAGGAGTCAAAGAAGGAGACCTTGGGGGAAACTGGCTGTTGTGACATGAAATATCATGTTTTAGATCGGGAAGAATCCCAAGCAGGTGAATGGGGTCAAGAGGTACCAGTGCGATAAAGTTGGAATCACCTTAATGAATTCTGGCATCAGCTTTTTGGACAGGAGCTAGACTCTATTCCAATTTTAGTCTCCCTTGGTGAAAGGTGATGGGCTAGGGCAGCAGTCCCCAACCTTTTTTGTGCCACGGACCGGTCTATGTCCGACAATATTTTCACAGACCGGCTTTTAAGGTGTTGTGGATAAATATAACAAAATAAAACCAATACCGGTTACCCCCCCCCCCCCCCCCCCCCAAAAAAAAAAAACAAAAAAACAAAACGATTTATTCATAACACACAGGGTGCTGGATGTGACAGCTTCTTCTTTGGTTGAACTTTACTTGGGGTTAACAAAGCAGCTTTTGTCATGGTGGGGAACCAGTGGACCAGCCTATCCTCTTGAGAATAGTAAGTATATGTGGCAGTTTGTCCAACCCAACTATTGGTGAGGCATCTGCAGTGATGAAGATGCTGTACCAGTCTGTTGTGGCAAAGACAGAGCATTTAGGCAAAATATAGCCACAAGCTGTGGGTAGTAAGTAAAAGAGTGAGTTAATAGACACAAGTGGCAGAAGTTAGCTTTTTCTAAAGGATGCATTTCTGTTTAGACTACTGGGAAAATGAATGGATGGATGACTGGATTTAACCAGGGTTTAATGAGAAGAGCTGGTTTAAAAATTAGCAAATATTTTCCAACCCAAGCTCAGAGAGGTCTGACATAAATCATAAATGACAGAATTACTGAATTGTTTCTTTTAAATGCGCCACTGCACTCCAAACCAGTACGTTCTTATAAACACAACACTTATATTCGTTTAAACCACCACAAGACAAAGCAAAACATCATCGTTTCTATATTTTTTAAAAAAGGGAAACAAATGAAAAACACTAACTGTCAGATCGTCTTCTGTAGTTTAATCATCAGATGAAGCAGAGCTAGTTGCTCATTGGTGCTATAACATAAAAGAGAAAGAGATATAAGCAGTTGTATTTAGGTAGGTGTAAGTTTAGCATGTTTCTTAAACAGTCAAGGTCAAGAGTAGGGCTGCAATGATTCATCGCAGAACTCGAGTAACCTGATTACAACATCCTCTGGGCAAATTCTTTTCTTTGATGCTTTGTTTAATCCATTTAAGCCGAGCGAAGTTTGCGACTAAAAATAGACTTGCAATAAAAAGGTATTTATTGGTGCGCGTCAATTAAAAGTATTTGAACATGCCCATGCCGCTCCCACTTTTCTCCACAAAGAGCCTTGTAGAGGCTAAGTCTACTCTGAAGCCACTGAGGTGTTCGATGGGTGGGGTTGACGCGATGCTACTGTTATGAGCAAAACTTGTGGTAATGAGAAAGTCCAATAACTCCTGCTCATCATCGGTTCCATTTGTTGTTCCACCGTTCATCTTAGTATCCAACATGTTTGCTCCTTCTGACAAACACCATCTGACGGTAATTAAATGTGCCTTAATAACCTTAAATACAATTATTTACAAACTAAAACTGACACACATAAAGTACATAAGGTAATAACCACAAACCTGATAACATAACAGCAGCAGTGAAGATGATGGTCTCATAGTTTAGTCTGTCTCCACACACAGAGCGACAAACAAAGAAGCGGAGCGAATGAAAGTGTGTTTCGAAAAGCAGTCTAAAACAGCGGCTCTTATTACTGTAATCACCTTTAAAGGCCAGTAAAACTTTGAGCCACTGACCCAGTGCTATTAGGCTGGACACTGAATTATTACTAACATTAATTATTAACATCTACGTCATCAGAACATCTGTTTTCTGCAGCAGGAAACAAAGTCCAGGGCAAACCTCAGAGAATGCTGATCTGCTCACTTTTCTTCATTGCAGCTGGCGCATGCTCCTTTAAAGCTTACACACTGAAAAAAAGGCCATGTTGGATTTACTTAATTCAATAGTGGACATTGACTGCACACAATTGCTTTGCTTTGGCAGAAACTTTAACAACGCAACGTATTCATATTCAATAAACCTGTGCATTTTGTGTTGATTAAACGTGATTGAAACATGTTTAGACGAAGTAAGCTGAGCTCTTGGAATCCTTCACAATTTTGTCACTTTATTCCAACACTATTCAATAACTTTTACCCCAGTACTACTTGGTCACTTAAATACTACGTTGTCACATAATGTCTGATTTACATAAAAAATGAATGGATTTATAACAACTTCGATCCTCTTATCTTTATCTGGGTTGCAGGGGCGGGGGCATAACCCAGAAGTGATAGGGTAAGAGGCAGGGTACACCCTGGACAGCTTGCCAGTCTATCACATAGAGACAAACAACCATTTGCACTCAAATTCACACTTATGGGTAATTTAGAATCACCAATGAACTTAACTCTAATAACTGCATGACTTTTAACTGTGGGAGGAAACAAGAATACTGTAAACTAGCCAGATTGTGGATTTGAACCCTGCACCTTCTTGCTGTGAGTTAACGGGACAGTTTTTGCGTGGTTGGGTTCTGTGCTTTGGCTTTGACCTGTTGAAGGAGAAAAATGGCTTAAACTCAAGCAGCACCCACAGGGCAGGGCATAGTGTTGTTAAATGAAGTGTATCCTGTAGAAATCTCCCACTTTAATAACACCACAATCATATTTGCTTTGAAAGTTACACTGAGAAATCCTCCAGCATCTTCAATTGTGTCACACAAATGTTGTTCTAGACACAAAAAGCTCAAACCTGTGCCCAACATTATCTTTACTTTTATTGGTATCAGATGATGTAATCAGTCTGTTGACCTCAGCCAAAATTAATATGAAGCCACGTGAAGTATTCCTCATAGGAAGCTCTTTTGTCGACTGTTAGATAATGCTGGGATAACGATGGTGATTAAAAAAAACAAACGGGTCCATAAAGCATGGGTGCTGCTGGTATTAAAACCAAATGAGAGCAAAGAAGCACAAAGATGTTCTGAAACGCATGCACATTTTCGAAAGTTTCCACTTTTTAATCAAAGCTGATATATACAAAACAAATGCAAAATTGAAGGACCTTCACTGGTGGTGTCTAATTTACATACAAAATATGGAACTGGTACTCTTTAACAGCAAGATGTAAAGCATTGCACAAAATAAAAAAGTAATGATAAAATACTAACGTAAATCACTTTATTCCGCTGGTGCAATAATAACCTAATCAATACAGTACACAAGTTGTGCTTGTTGCATGTTTCAGTACTCCCCACAGTGGGTTTATGATGAGACATCAGTTGGAAATCAGTTGTTGGAAAATGGAAAATATATTTACTTATTTTTTACTTGATTTCTTTGATTTAATCAGGGGTTGTCAAAGTGACGAAGGTTGGTTGGAACATTTCCAACACTCCCAACCCAAGCTCAGAGAGGTCTGACATGAATCATAAATGACAGACTTTAATGTGTCTCAAACACAGGCATTCTCATGACATATAACTGACCCACGTGTTCAATCATGAAACATTTGGAAACAATGTCCTGGCATGTTATTGCACACAGTTCATTTGAGTTCCTCACTTTTACAAGGAATTTGGCGATGTTTGTGTTGATCTGTGTGTCGTGGATAGTTGGCTGTCTGGTTAGTCGCTGCAGCTGCTTGCAGAAAAAGACCAGTTCTCTGCAGGAGCAGTCGGGCCTTCCTTCACAGCTGCAGGGTTTCGGTACAACGACCAAGGACTCCACCACGGCAAAGCAACTGCTCGTCTCTATTACTGAATTGTTTCTTTTTAATGTACCACTACACTCCAAACTAGTAACCAGCATGTTCTTATAAACACAACGCTTATATTCGGTTACACTGTCACGATGTGGCTGGCACCACGAAAGTGTTTCATTCTTCTGCAATGCTGCAATTTCTCTTGCTGTCAAAACTCTCTGAGAGTCACTTCCCAGAGTCACTAACTCTTCTCCAATGTAATTTAATGACTTTGTAAAACGATCATAACTTGTCATGGAACAGAAGAAGTCTTTGATTTCTGTGCTGGTGTCCTGAAGGGTAGCACTTCCTTGTCTTATTATTTTCTCATATGAAAAGAAATTCTTGAAAATCTGTAATGAAATTGACTGTGTACCAGAGTACATCTGCAACAGTCTGCTGTTCATGTCTTGAAAAACAAACACTGAATTGGCCCACAAAAGCCCCCAGTTCCGGACACCTTCTGTAAGATGCGTCAACAAATGGCAGTCGTACGAACAATGCTCGAGTCCATAGAGAGACGGTATCTGTGCTACAAACTGAACCAGACACAACTCTGCACAGTTGAGCTCATCCTGAGTGGCAAAGTGGGAGAGGAGGACGTGAAGGGCAGAAGGAAGAAGCATCCAGTGCTTATAGTACACTGCTGGTAAAACATTCCTCAGTATTACAGGAGAATAGAGGAGAGCAAATGCTCTCCACTCACAAGCTTTCCAATGCATCCTCTCACTGAGGCTCCTGGGACTTCGGCTGATTTCATTTGGTGGCTGGATCTCACACAAGGCTCTGTCCAGGTCGTTTAAATGCTCATCTGTCAAATGGAAGTCCTTGCTGGCATAAAGCGGGTCGAACCACAGATTGACGAACTGACGGACAACGCCCAGACAAAAACAGTGCATGTAATCTGGAACAAAGCCTTTGATAATGTCAAATGACGGCAAAAGAAACAGGAGACTTGGACCTTTAACCCCCATTTGACTCTGGTCATAACTATTTCCCATCACTAACTCAGCAAGTTGCACCGTTTCAGGCATGTGTCTCAGATCACAGCCGTCCATCTGTATCGGGTAAACTCTGGTAAAACCCCTGCCCTTTATAACCATCTCACCTTTGTGGTAGCAAAAACCACAACCAAATTCTTTGTTAAACGGCTCAAAGTTCTGCACCATTGCTCTTGCTATCGCATCACATGTGCATATTTTAACTGTTACTGTGGTGTGATGCTCCGAGCCGATCTCATCTTTCCAACAGAACCCTGCAGCAGACAGTTTCTGAAGCTCGTTAATGAACGGAGTCAAAAAACTCTGAACTTGTGGTTTTCCTTTGCCAAACCATAAAGTGTGCAACAGAACGTTTTTGCATCGTTCCACATACGGTAGTTCATTGATGGTACACAGGATGGGCCAGATGGAGTATTTTGAGGAGCTGAAGACGGGCGAGCCACCGCAGTTGAAGGTGAGTGTAATACTGCCATCTTGTCTTTCACTCTTGTATTCGTTTCCAGTGTGGACATCAGAGAAGGAATCATCCCTCGTGAAATGCTTCCCAAGCTTTGAGTGGACACGTGCAAGGAGGTTTCTTAGCTGAATTTCTAGCGGCATTACAAGGAAGTAGTAAGCCTTCAAGATCAGATATTTTCTGTTCAAGCTCTGCTGGCACACACTACACTCATTACCGGGATCCACACCAAGGTAGTTTGTACACCTGGGGCAATAAAAGTGAATCTCAGTCTTTCCATTGTAATCAGTCGAATGTTTTTTTAAAAAGCGAAGCGACTTTGGAACACATCCGGGTACCACCAAGTTTAGGAGGTGCAGGAGATCTCTGGCTGCTGCTTTTGACAAGCCGTGCTTCACAATGAACGCCAGGAGGAGCAGGAGGAGGGCTCCCATTGTGACTGAGGAACCAGCATATATCTTCTTCTCTTCACAGAAAAACTGCTCCTAGTAACACATGACAGGCCAGAAATATGCTTTAAAAGCTAAACATAGTAGAAACAAACCAAAATTTAAATAAACAAAACAAATGAAAAATACTAACTGTCGGATCTTCTTCTGTAGTTTCATCATCAGATGAAGCACAGCTCGTCGGTTCTTGGTGCTATAACATAAAAGAGAACGAGATACAAAATGTGTAATGAGGCAGATGATGTTTCTTAAACAGAGTAGACGAGGTGAAGGCTAGTAGAAATCTAGAGGATATAGGTGCCTGGAACCTTCTTATAGCCCCTGCACAATTATGAGTGGGGAATTTTATTGTAGAGACTATCTTACTATAATATAAAGCACCTGTAGGTGACTGTGGCCGTGATTTGGCACTATGTAAAAAAATTGAAATGAATTGAAATAAATTGGCTATTGTGAGCAACACATTTTGCAAGCTGTAATTCTGCCTCTTTCTACTAGGCAACAGGACATTTAAACGTGACGATCTATTGATGTTATTTAAGTGGCAGCCTCCAGTCTATGAAAGAAGAAGAAGAAAAAAACAGACTCAGTCTCCTCAGACTCCCGTGTTAAAACTTCCTGTATGCATATACGTTACCATTTCATGGTCTGGATCTACCTCTTTGGTTTCTGCTTTCCCAGCTGACAGATGACTGGCCTACGATTAAAAAAAAGATGGATGATGACCATCTCAATGGCATAATTTTAATATCCTTAAAATACTTTTCACTCAAGGCCGCTTCACATACCGTAGGATCTTCATCTTCGTCAGAATCAGATGAGTAAGAATCTGTGTCCCCGTCATTGTAGACTGTGTTATCTCTCGCAATATGCTGTCATGGATTGTAGCAAGAAAACAGAATGAGGAACCTTTTTCATTTTAGAAGTATAAAAACTTCTAAACATATCAATAAACTACATATGCCGGATCCATGATTTAATCCCAATAATAATCCCATGTGATGTTTGACACCCCTACTTTACCATTACATGCTGTGAATCTCCTCTTCTGTCATCTGTAGGCCCAGCAGACACATGAGTGGCCTGAGATAAAGAAAATTATGATTTCTAAGCATGATATGATCACATTCAACGTTTATATATAATCACCATAGGATGTTTTGTAACTTCAGTATTAGATACTATTGTCTCCAAGTACTCCAACTAACTAATGGCCTCAATAAGAAATTTCAATCACCACCTTTTTGACAACAGCTGTACTACAGTTAGGTCCATAAATACTTGGATAAAGATAACTTTTTTTTTTCTAATTTTGGCTCTGTATATCACCACAATGAATTTTAAATGAAACAACTGAGATGCAGTTGAAGTGCAGACTTTCAGCTTTAATTCAATGGGTTGAACAAAAAGATTGCAAAAAAAAAAATGTGAGGAACTAAAGCATTTTTTAACACAATCCCTTCATTTCCGGGGTTCGAAAGTAATTGTAATTAATTAACCTAAAATATAATGTTACGTTTTTTTCCCCTTTTTAATCCTCTGCCAGGCCTTTACTCAGGGGTGGGCAATTCCAGGCCCCGAGGGCCGGTGTCGCTGCAGGTTTTAGATGTGTCCTTGAACCAACACAGGTGATTTAAATGGCTAAATTAGCTCCTCAACATGTCCTGAAGTTCTCCAGAGGCCTGGTAACAAACTAATCATGTGGTTCAGGTGTGTTGACCCAAGGTGAGATCTAAAACCTGCAGGACACCGGCCCTCGGGGCCTGGAATTGCCCACCCCTGTCTTTACTGCAGTGGCTTTCAGTTGCTGTTTGTTTTTGGCTTTTCTGTCTGAAGTTTAGTTAGGGTTAGGTTAAGATCAGGTGACTGACTTGGCCATTCAAGAATATTCGACTTCTTTGCTTTAAAAAAAATCCCTTTGGCTGCATGTTTTAGGTCGTTTTCCATCTGTATCATGAAACAGCGCCCAATCAATGTGATTGCATCTAGCTGGATTTGAGCAGACAGTATGTCTCTGAACATCTCCAAATTAATTTGGTTGCTTCTGTCCTGTGTCACATCATCAATAAACACTAGTGTCCCTGTGCCACTGGCAGCCATGCATGCCCAAGCCATCACACTTACTCCGCCGTGCTTTACAGATGATGTGGTGTGCTTTGGATCATGAGCCGTTCCACACCTTCTCCATACTTTTTTCTTGCCATCATTCTGGTAGATGTTGATCTTGGTTTCATGTGCCCAAAAAATATTTTCCCAGAACTGTGCTGCCTTTTTTTGATGTTTTTTTTTTGTTTAGCAAATTCCAGTCTAGCCTTTCTATTCTTGAGGCTTATGAGTGGCGCCTTTATTTACTTTCATGCAGTCTTGTCTTTATGGTAGACGTTGATATGGATACGCCTACCTCCTGGAGAGTGTTGTTCACTTGGTTGGCTGTTGTGAAGGAGTTTCTCGTCACCACGGAAATGATTCTGTGATCATCCACCACTGTTGTCTTCTGTAGCCGTATAGGGTTTTTTTTGCGTTGCCGAGTTCATCAGTGCTTTCTTTCTTTCTTAAGATGTATGGCACTGTAGATTTTGCCACTCCAACTATTTTAGCCATTGCTCGAATGGGTTGTTTCTGTTTTTGCAGCTTACAGATGGCTTGTTTCAACTGCATGGAGAGCTCCTTTGACCGCATGTTGTCTGCTCACAGAAAAATCTTCCAAATGCAAGCATCACACCACAAATAAACTCCAGGTCTTTCATCTGCTTAATTGACATTAATGACATAATGAAAGAATTGCCCACACCTGCATATGAAATAGCCTTTGAGTCAATTGTCAAATTACTTTTGGTTCTTTTAAAAAGAGGTGGGACATATTAGGAGCTGAAACTCCTAAACCCTTCATCCTATTTAAATGTGGATACCCTCAAATGAAACCTGAGAGTCTTCACATTATGTCCATGTTCATTATATAACTATAGATGGAATATGTTTCAGTAAACGGGTAAAAAAAACCCAAACAAACTTGTGTCAGTGTCCAAATATACATGGACCTAACTGTGTATTTCACATGTATCTAGAGTGGCCAGGGAGGATAAATAAGCTTCTTCAAAAACTTCCATGACTGCTCCCATAAAAAGATGAAAAATGCACTTGATTTAAATCTGCTTGCTTATTTTATTTTCTCCCTAGAAGTGCGACACTGGACAAAGAAACTTGTTTGGATTGTGCACAAAATTTAAATCAGGTAAGTTTACTCCCTTTTTGCACATTTTGACTCTATCCTTGCGGCCAATGTTATAGCCTCTCTGGATTTTAAGTAATTTTGGATTCTTCTCTTTCTAAACCTTAAAAATTCTCAAAACAATAATTTACCGTTTGATGGTCTGAATCTGTTCTATCATCTGCTGGCCCAGCAGACCCATGATGAGCCTAGAAGACAGGACTTTGTTATAAACATCTTCATATGATCATTTTAATATTGTGAAAGAAAAAGCATTTCATTTACTGTAAGGCTCACATATACGGGTGCTACTTCAGTATCAGATGAGCGGAAATATATAATCTCGACATTACTGAATGTGACGTTACAGTCTTTCTGATCATTAACTGTAAAATAACATTTAATTTTTTTTTCTAAGGTTTAATAATCCTTATTATATAGTATTAGTATTAAGGTATTTTACCTTTTTATGATTTGAATCTCCTCTTCTGTTACCTTTTGGCTCAGTAGAGCCATGACCAGCCTGAGAGACACAAAAAGATAAATCAAGGAATCTACACATTATATTTGGTCATTTAAAGATGTGAAACATCAATTTGTAGCTGCCAGTGATTTTTAACAGGAGTATTATCATTGTTGTGGTTGACAAGCCTCATGCATCACTATTTGTGATTATGAATCTTTTCCTGTCCTCTATGTGGTCTGTCTTGTCCTCAGTGTTTTACTTTCAGTTATGCCTGTGCGTTTGTCTCTCTGCTTGTTCTATGTCCTAATTGTCTAGCTGGTGTTGTCATGTCTACGTCTCTCCATGTTTCGGGTTTTATTTAGAAAAATCTGGTGTTTCCATGTTTAATGTGTATAGTTTTACGTTCCCTGTGGTGTCATTACGTTTATTCAGCCAGTTGTTTCCCCATGTGTTTCCACTTCCCCTGATCACCTCCTGTGTGTATTTAGTCTGTGTTTTCATTTAGTTTTTGTCAGGTTGTCTGTTTTCCTTCTCCCCGTCACTTCAGGTTTCCAATGTCTTTATGATTCTGTTCAGGGCATGTTCATGTTTCTAGTTCATGTTTGTGTTTCATAGCTTCTCTCATGCTCCTGCTCAAAATCATGTTCATAGTTGTTACAGCCGTGAATCGCTACCCTTTCCGTGAATCGCTACCTTATCATGGTGGAGGGGTTTGTGTGTCCCAGGGATCCCAGACGCTATGTTGTCCGGGGGCTTTTGCCCACTGGTAGCGTCTCCCATGACAAATTGGTCCTGGGTGAGGGACCAGACAAAGAGCGATTCAGAAGACCCTTATGAGGAAAACATCGAGGGAACAGTTTACCCTGCCCGGGATAGGGTTACCGGGGCCTCGCCCTGGAGCCAGGCCCAGGGAGGCTGCCCAAGGGCGAGCGTCTGGTGGCCGGGCCTTAGTCCATGGGGCCCGGCCGAGCACAGCCCAAAAAGGGGACATGGACCCATCCTCCCGCAGGCCCACCACCCGCAGGAGGCGCCGTAGGGGTCGGGTGCATTATGTGCCGGGCGGCGGCCAGGAGCGGAGGCCCTGGTGGACTGATCCCCGGCTACCAAGACTGGCAAATGGGACATGGAATGTCACCTCTCTAGTGGGGAAGGAGCCTGAGTTAGTGTGTGAGGTTGAGAGGTACCGGCTAGATATAGTTGGGTTCACCTCTACGCATGGCTTGGGCTCTGGAACCAGTCTCCTGGAGAGGGGCTGGACTCTGTCTCAGTCTGGAGTTGCCCCTGGTGAGAGGCGGCGGGCTGGGGTGGGTATTCTAATATCCCCTCGGCTTGCTGCCTGTACGTTGAGGTTCTTCCCGGTGGATGAGAGGGTTTGTTCCCTGTGCCTTAGGGTCGGGGAACGGGTCCTGACTGTCATCTGCGCTTATGCGCCGAGTGGCAGTTCAGAGTCCCCAGCCTTCTTAGAGTCCTTGGGTGGGGTGCTGGAAGGTACTCCACCTGGAGACTCTGTTGTCCTACTGGGAGACTTCAATGCTCACATGGGTAACGACAGCGAGACCTGGAGGGGCATGATTGGGAGGAACGGCCTCCCTGATCTGAACCCGAGCGGTGTTTTGTTATTGGACATTCCCTGTGCAAATCACAGTTTGGCCATAACGAACTCCTTGTTGGAACACAAGAGTGTCCATAAGTGCACGTGGCACCAGGATGCTCTAGGCCGCAGGTTGATGATCGATTTTGTAATCGTATCACCAGACCTGCGACCATATGTTCTGGACACTCGGGTAAAGAGAGGGACTGAGCTGTCAACTGATCACCACCTGGTGGTGAGTTGGATCAGGTGGCAGGGGAGGACGCTGGACAGACCCGGACAACCTAAACGCGTAGTGAGGGTGTGCTGGGAACGCTTAGCAGAGGCCCCAGTCCGTGAGATCTTCAACGCACACCTCCAGCAGAGCTTCAACAGCATTCCGAGGGAGACTGGGGACATTGAGTCCGAATGGACCATGTTCAGCATCTCCTGTCGTGGTGGTAACCCCTGAACCAAATGGTGGACACAAGAGGTGAAGGGAGCCACCAGGCTGAAGGAGGAGTCCTATCGGGCTTGGTTAGCCTGTGGGACTTCGGAGGCAGCTGACAGGTCCCGACAGGCCAAGTGGAATGCGGCTCGGGCAGTGGCTGAAGCAAAAACTCGGGTGTGGGAGGAGTTCGGAGAGGCCATGGAAAAAGACTTTCGGACTGCCTCGAAGAGATTCTGGCAAACTGTCAGGCGTCTCAGGAGGGGAAAGCGATGCTCTACCTGCACTGTGTATAGTGCTGGTGGAGCGCTGCTGACTTCGACTGAGAAAATTGTCAGGTGGTGGAAGGAATACTTCGAGGACCTCCTTAATCCCACTGACAATTCTTCCGAGGAGGAAGCAGAGTCTGGGGATGAGGGGGATGACCCGCCAATTTCCGAGGGTGAGGTCACTGAGGCAGTTAAACAACTCTTTGGTGGAAGAGCCCCTGCTGTGGATGAGGTCCGCCCCGAGTTCCTGAAGGCTCTGGACATTGTAGGGCTGTCCTGGCTGATACGCCTCTACAATGTTGCGTGGAGATCAGGGGCAGTACCCCTGGACTGGCAGACTGGGGTGGTGGTCCCCATCTTTAAGAAGGGGGACCGGAGGGTGTGTTCCAACTACAGGGGGATCACACTCCTCAGCCTCCCTGGGAAAGTCTATGCCAGGGTGCTGGAAAGGAGAGTTTGTCCGCTAGTCGAGCCTCAGATACAGGAGGAACAATGCAGTTTTCGTCCTGGTCGTGGAACACTGGACCAGCTCTTTATCCTCTCAAGGATACTTGAGGGTGCATGGGAGTTTGCCCAACCAGTCTACATGTGTTTTGTGAACTTGGAGAAGGCATTCGACCGTGTCCCTCGGGGTGTCCTGTGGGAGGTGCTGCGGGAGTATGGGGTGTCTGGCCCATTGCTACGGGCCATTTGATCCCTATACAACCGTTGCAAGAGCTTGGTTCGCATTGCCGGCAATAAGTCGGACTCGTTCCCGGTGGGTGATGGGCTCCACCAGGGCTGCCCTTTGTCACGATTCTGTTCATAATTTTTATGGACAGGATTTCTAGGCGCAGCCAAGTGGCGGAGGGCTTTCACTTCGGTGGCCTCAGAATCTCATTTCTGCTTTTCGCGGATGATGTGGTTCTGTTGGCTTCATCGGGTGATGGCCTCCAGCTCGCACTGGAACGGTTCGCAGCTGAGTGTGAAGCAGCGGGAATGAGGATCAGCACCTCCAAATCTGAAGCCACAGTTCTCAGCCGGAAAAGGGTGGAGTGCCCACTCCGGGTCGGGGATGAGTTCCTGCCCCAAGTGGAGGAGTTCAAATATCTCGGGGTCTTGTTCACGAGTGATGGGAGAAGGGAGCCGGAGATCAACAGACGGATTGGTGCTGCTGTCGCAGTGATGAGGACGCTGCACCGGTCCGTTGTGGTGAAGAGAGAGCTGAGTGTAAAAGCGAAGCTCTCAATTTACAGGTCGATCTACGTCCCTACCCTCACCTATGGCCACGAGCTGTGGGTAGTGACCGAAAGAACGAGATCGCGGATACAAGCGGCGGAAATGAGCTTCCTCCAAAGGGTGGCTGGCCTCTCCCTTAGAGACAGGGTGAGAAGTTCAGCCATCCGGGATGGGCTCAGAGTAGAACCGCTGCTCCTCCACATCGAAAGGAGCCAACTGAGGTGGTTTGGGCATCTGACAAGGATGCCTCCTGGGCGCCTCCTGGGTGAGGTGTTCCGGGCATGTCCCACCGGGAGGAGGCCCCGGGGCAGACCCAGAACACGCTGGAGAGATTATATCTCTCGGCTGGCCTGGGAACGCCTTGGTGTTCCCCCGGCTAAGCTAGAGGAGGTGGCTGGGGAGAGGGAGGTCTGGGCTTCTCTGCTTAGGCTGCTGCCCCTGCGACCCGGCCCCGGATAAAGCGGAAGAAGATAGATAGATGGATGGATGGAGTTGTTATAGCCAATGCTAGTTTTTTCAGTTTAGGTTTTAGTTTCGTTTTTGCCACTTTTGGTGTTGCTTTGTTTGTGCATTCATGTCATCAGCTGTAATAAAGGCTCGCCTTTTGTTTAACCAGTAAGTAGTTTTCTTTCGTGTTCTGCTTTTGGGTCCGTTCCTTTAACCCCCCCGGTGTTCCCCACCGTGACAACTGCTGTTACCAAAAAATCTATGGCGGGATAATAATGGCCAACCAAAATATAAGTCAGGCTCTAAAAACGTTAGATAAAGCACATTCCTTTAGTGTTAAAAGTGGGGCTGCACCTATTGATTCCTTAGTAACTGAGGATTTTATCAATTATTCCATCAATTAAATGACTTATCGGATAAGAAATACTTTTGTCTCGGCAATAGTGAATATTCAAACGAATAAAAAAATAATAATTTTTTAAAACGAACTGCTCATTAGTTTCCATTTTACAAGTTACAATGTTTTAACAGCTTAACTCACTTTAACTAACAGTTTTTGAAGGAAACATTTTATGAAACGTTAACAAAATAATTAATCACAATACAATACAATAAAGCATCAATACAACCCAAACAAGGCCATGAAATGAAATAGTCTTTAGTCTCGGTCTTCCTGGAAGACTTTCTTATATTAATAAAGAGCTCTGACAGTATTGTCTCCTGGATGAGGCAGATTTGGTGTGTCTTAACGTGTTTGTGTGTGTGTTTGAGCATTTAACGCAGCATATCAGCATTTTAATTTCTGTAATATAATTTATATTTATATTAACCTACATTAGGAATCACTCTGGCAGAAAGTGGGACTAATTTAACCATCATGTCATCAGTTAAGAGTGTACATATGCTTTTATTTTGACCTCTGTGGATTTGCCGTAGATTTTGTCACTGTTTAAAACAAACAGCGCTGGGTGGGAAGTTCTGAAAGGTTCTCTTTTCTTCACGTTGGAGCTCGTTTTCTAGTAAAGGTTTTAACGGCGCTTACAGGAACAGCGCTCCACCTGAGCTAACGGCTCCATCTCTCTGCTCTCCGCCGGGTGTGCAGATCCCATAAAAAAAACTATGACAGCATCATCTTCACTGCTGCCGGTGTGTTACCAGTCTTTTTTCGTTGAAAACATGGGGACTGCCTGCATTAATGTTGTAAAGCTTTTTATTCACACGTATGCTCCTGTGGGTCTGATTTTAGTTGCAAACGTGGGAGAAACCCTCGCCTTTACAAGTTGAGATCTACGCATGAAGCATAAATGAAGCAACGAAGCAAAAAATTAAAAAAATGAATAAAATATTAAATAATTAAATAAATAAGATGCGTCGAAGATGTTTTATGTATTATTTTTGTGATCCAGTTATTTTAATCAACTCGATGACTCGCTGCAGCCCCGCAGAGGTGCCTTTATGCACGCATGGCTGCACGATTTACTCTTTGCAGACTGATTATTAAGGTTACCTCGTTGATGATCTTTGTCTTTGCAGACGTCTTTGTAGGGCGTCCACTTCTCGGCAGAGTAGCCACAGTATTGAATCGCTTCCATTTATGCACAATCTCCCTAACTGTGGAGAGATGAATACCCAAAGTGCGTGCTATTATTTTATAACCTTTTCCAGTTTTGTGCAAATCAACAATTTTGGCTCGTAAATCTTCTGAGAGCTCCTTTTTACGAGGCATGATTCACATGAAGAGGAATATCCATCAATAAAAGCATTTGAATATATTTGTTGAGGGATTCAGCCAACAGGAAGCGCTCCCTCTGCACCGGAAGTGTGGACTTTTTCCTCATAATTAAAAAAACCCAAACAAACCAAAAAACAGGACAAAAAGCAACAACTTTCTTTGGGATTCTGACAACCTAATAATTTGTTAAAACAACACAGTATGAACTGCAAAGGTTATGATAACCACAGATAGGAAACTTGCACTCTTTTAAATTCCAGCCTTTTCTTCGTGACTGCTATAAATTAACCAGAGCAGGTCAGTGATTTAATGTAGTCTCTATTTGAGGTTCACTCTAAGGAATCAAAATATGTCCAAAACAAAAAAAAAGAAAATCATGAAATTTCAATCTTTTTCCAACAAATGAGCTGCAAAGCGAATAGGAAATCTTGTCAAGATTTCTGCAGGGTTGGAAGGATGATGTCTGGTCTTCCAGCAGTCAGTTTCTGGAGAAATTTCGCCTCATAAGTCCCAAGAACATTCCAGAACATTTATTGGTTTGATGCACACTTCTAACTTGTGTTTATTTTGTTGCCACCATATCTTAATATGGTTATGGTTGGGTTCCATATTGAAGGAGAAAAGTGACTTAAACTCAAGCAGCACCCACTGGGCAGAGCATTGTGTTGTTAAATGAAGTGCATCCTGTAAAAATCTCCCACTTTAATAACACCACCATCATCATATTTCCGTAACAATGCTTTTAAAAATGACGTCAAGAAAACTCCAGCATCTTTACCTTTGTCATACAAATGTTGTTCTAAACACAAATACCTCAAACTAAGATTTTCCCCAAACCTGTGTCCATCTTCTTTCCTTTTCTTTTCTTCCCTTTTGTTGGTATTAGATCCACAGTAGACAATGAGATTAATATCTTACTGATAGGAGTGCCCTGAGTGGCTCAGTGAACAACTCATCGTGAGGACAAGAAGAAGAAGCATCAGCAGTTCCCCTGGGAACAATGACAGGAGACAACCCGGAGTGTCTGCAGACTCACAGTGAAAGGAGGAAGGCGAGGCTGGGTTCAGGAAAACACAAAACAGGAATTCCACAGTGTGTGATAGACAAGACACAAACGTAGTACACAGTAAACAGCCTGTGGACTGACTTAACTGGTCATAAATGCGATCTGACATTCATCTTAGTCACAAGATAAACACAATAGGTTAGACAACAGAGACAAAATTATAATTTTTCATGTTTTCAAGTATTGGATACTTCTAGTGTTGGTGGAAGAATTGAATCTTATAGACGGACAAACCTTTTGTCAGGATAATCTTGTTTGTACAGTACTGTGAAAAGGTATTTGACCCCTTCCTGATTTCATAGTTTTTTGCATATTTGTCTTGGATGTTAAAGATAATGAGACAAATTTAAATATTAGGCCAAGATAACCTGAATAGTTCAAAATAGTTTTTCATTTATTAAGGTAAAAAAGCTATCTAAACCTGCCTGGCCCTGTGTGAAACAGTAATTACCTCCCAAAGCTAATAACTGATTTTGAAACTTTTAAGACGTGTTTGTGATAACTGGCAATGAGTCCATCACTTTGTTGTAGAGGAATTCTGGCCCACTTTTCTTTGCACAATTGTTTTAATTCAGCTACAGATTTGCCCGAACAGCTTTGGTACACCTTGATTCTCAAACTCTCTCAGTGAATGGCTCTCTTGAGATCAATCTACAACTTTTTTACATGGGTTGTACTCTGATATTCTGAACTCTCCAAAATGTGTTTTGGGTTCCAGGGAGGTGACTCCTATGATTGTAGAAAGAAGTCACATTCTACATTAGTCCATGGGGAAATAGCCCCAACTCCCAATGGAGCAGTGCAGATCCATCTAATGACAACGATAATGATGGTGATTTTAAAGACTTATGGACTATGGAATCCATAAAGCATGAGTGCGTCTGTCATTAAAGCCAAATGAGAGAAACAAACAAAGATGTTCTGAAACTTAAGGCAATTTTTCAAAGATTCAAGTTTTTAATCAAAGCTGATATTAACAATTTGATGTTGAATACAAAACAAACATGAAATTGAAGGACCTTCACTGGTAGTTTCTGCTACATACAAAACATATGTACAGGTGCACTTTAATGTACAACAAGAACACTGCACAACTGAAAAAGATAATGATAAAATAGTATTTTTAATGCACTTTGTCCCGCATGTGCAATAAGAGCATAAAGTAATGCAATACAGAAGTTGTGCTTATTGCATGTTTCGGTACTGCCCATGGTAGGGTTGTGTTGGATGTATCACCTGTTGGAAAATGGACAGAATGTTTTCTTATTTGAGTTATCTGATTTAATCAGGGGTTGTCAAAGTGACGAAGGTTGGTTGGAGCATTTCCAACACTCCCAACCCAAGCTCAGAGAGGTCTGACATGAATCATAAATGACAGACTTTAATGTGTCTCAAACACAGGCATTCTCATGACATATAACTGACCCACGTGTTCAATCATGAAACATTTGGAAACAATGTCCTGGCATGTTATTGCACACAGTTCATTTGAGTTCCTCACTTTTACAAGGAATTTGGCGATGTTTGTGTTGATCTGTGTGTCGTGGATAGTTGGCTGTCTGGTTAGTCGCTGCAGCTGCTTGCAGAAAAAGACCAGTTCTCTGCAGGAGCAGCCGGGCCTTCCTTCACAGCTGCAGGGTTTCGGTACAACGACCAAGGACTCCACCACGGCAAAGCAACTGCTCGTCTCTATTACTGAATTGTTTCTTTTTAATGTACCACTACACTCCAAACTAGTGACCAGCATGTTCTTATAAACACAACGCTTATATTCGGTTACACTGTCACGATGTGGCTGGCACCATGAAAGTGTTTCATTCTTCTGCAATGCTGCAATTTCTCTTGGTGTCAAAACTCTCTGAGAGTCACTTCCCAGAGTCACTAACTCTTCTCCAATGTAATTTAATGACTTTGTAAAACAATCATAACTTGTCATGGAACAGAAGAAGTCTTTGATTTCTGTGCTGGTGTCCTGAAGGGTAGCACTTCCTTGTCTTATTATTTTCTCATATGAAAAGAAATTCTTGAAAATCTGTAATGAAATTGACTGTGTACCAGAGTACATCTGCAACAGTCTGCTGTTCATGTCTTGAAAAACAAACACTGAATTGGCCCACAAAAGCCCCCAGTTCCGGACACCTTCTGTAAGATGCGTCAACAAATGGCAGTCGTACGAACAATGCTCGAGTCCGTAGAGAGACGGTATCTGTGCTACAAACTGAACCAGACACAACTCTGCACAGTTGAGCTCATCCTGAGTGGCAAAGTGGGAGAGGAGGACGTGAAGGGCAGAAGGAAGAAGCATCCAGTGCTTGTAGTACACTGCCGGTAAAACATTCCTCAGTATTACAGGAGAATAGAGGAGAGCAAATGCTCTCCACTCACAAGCTTTCCAATGCATCCTCTCACTGAGGCTCCTGGGACTTCGGCTGATTTCATTTGGTGGCTGGATCTCACACAAGGCTCTGTCCAGGTCGTTTAAATGCTCACCAGTCAAATGGAAGTCCTTGCTGGCATAAAGCGGGTCAAACCACAGATTGACGAACTGACGGACAACGCCCAGACAAAAACAGTGCATGTAATCTGGGACAAAGCCTTTGATAATGTCAAATGACGGCAAAAGAAACAGGAGACTTGGACCTTTAACCCCCATTTGACTCTGGTCATAACTATTTCCCATCACTAACTCAGCAAGTTGCACCGTTTCAGGCATGTGTCTCAGATCACAGCCGTCCATCTGTATCGGGTAAACTCTGGTAAAACCCCTGCCCTTTATAACCATCTCACCTTTGTGGTAGCAAAAACCACAACCAAATTCTTTGTTAAACGGCTCAAAGTTCTGCACCATTGCTCTTGCTATCGCATCACATGTGCATATTTTAACTGTTACTGTGGTGTGATGCTCCGAGCCGATCTCATCTTTCCAACAGAACCCTGCAGCAGACAGTTTCTGAAGCTCGTTAATGAACGGAGTCAAAAAACTCTGAACTTGTGGTTTTCCTTTGCCAAACCATAAAGTGTGCAACAGAACGTTTTTGCATCGTTCCACATACGGTAGTTCATTGATGGTACACAGGATGGGCCAGATGGAGTATTTTGAGGAGCTGAAGACGGGCGAGCCACCGCAGTTGAAGGTGAGTGTAATACTGCCATCTTGTCTTTCACTCTTGTATTCGTTTCCAGTGTGGACATCAGAGAAGGAATCATCCCTCGTGAAATGCATCCCAAGCTTTGAGTGGACGCGTGCAAGGAGGTTTCTTAGCTGAATTTCTAGCGGCATTACAAGGAAGTAGTAAGCCTTCAAGATCAGATATTTTCTGTTCAAGCTCTGCTGGCACACACTACACTCATTACCGGGATCCACACCAAGGTAGTTTGTACACCTGGGGCAATAAAAGTGAATCTCAGTCTTTCCATTGTAATCATTTGAATGTTTTTTTAAAAAGCGAAGCGACTTTGGAACACATCCGGGTACCACCAAGTTTAGGAGGTGCAGGAGATCTCTGGCTGCTGCTTTTGACAAGCCGTGCTTCACAATGAACGCCAGGAGGAGCAGGAGGAGGGCTCCCATTGTGACTGAGGAACCAGCATATATCTTCTTCTCTTCACAGAAAAACTGCTCCTAGTAACACATGACAGGCCAGAAATATGCTTTAAAAGCTAAATGTAGTAGAAATGAACCAAAATGTCATCATTTCCATATATAAAAAAATAACAAATGAAAAATACTAACTGTTGGATCTTCTTCTGTAGTTTCATCATCAGATGAAGCAGAGTTGGTCGCTCCTTGGTGCTATAACATAAAAGAGAAAGAGATATAAGCAGGTATATTAAGTTCAGGTGCATGAAAAAACCCTGCTGTCATGCTCACATTTAAGCTCCTCTTCACCTACACATACAGTCTCCAAAATAAGTAACTGAACTAAGGAAAGGTATTTAAATAAAAGTTGAACAAAAACCTCTCCTAAAACTTCACGGTAAGATGAACAGTACTACTACAAACACTTCTATACAATACTGTAACTCAGAGGTCACCAACGTTCATTTAGGATGTATCCTAAATGAGGCCTAGTACACACTTAGTGGTTACAGCTGCCTGTGTCAGTAACTTTGAAGCACCCATGCGCCTAGTAATTCATAACTTTAAACCTAAATACAATCCTAGAGTGGTGTTTTGCTATTGTACTTCTGTGTTAGCCATTAGTGCACTTGGTACCAAACACCTGAGGGCAATCTTCAATAAATGACTGTGCTGAAATATCATCTGATCAGAAGTCCTATGCCTTGGACATCTGGGTTAAGGGACCATATCACCACCATATCACCACCTGGTTGGATCAGAGAGTGTGGAAGGGTGTTTGACAGACCTAGTAAATGTAAACACTTATTGAAGAACTGTGAATATCTGGTGCATGCCCCTGTCCATAGGATCTTTAATGTTTATGTCTAGAGGGATTGGGCTTGCATCAAATTCCTCTAGATAGGTGCTTCAGTGGGCCATGTTCATGAACCTGCATGATAGAGGGAGCTGGGGCTGTGGTCATAAGGACATTGGTTCCTGCCATGTTAGTCACCACAGACCCAATGGCAGACAATGGAGGTCAGTGAGGCCGTGAGGCTGAAGGAGGAGGCTTTCTGGGGTTGGTTTTACCCGGGGGTCTCCTGAAGCAGCAGATGGGTATCAAAGGATCACAAGAGCTGAGGCTTCTATAGCAGAAGCAAAAACTTGAGTGTGTGAGGAGCTCAGAGTAGCCATGGAGATGGACTTTTGGCTGGGCTCAATGAAGTCGTCTCTGAAAAGGAAAGCAGGCCTTGGTTCAGGCCTTGTATGTTCAGAGAGGAACTGATAACCAGGACTGGGGCAGTGTAAAGAGCACCAACTCCTAACCTCTAAATCCAAGCTGTGTTGGAGTCTTTGGCACAAATTCAGGTACATTTTCAGTCTGTGTTGGACTCCATCAGGTTTGCTCCTGTATCCAATCATATTTGGGACAAGTATGGAAAGGTTCTCATACTTTCCTGGGATGAGGAAGGTATCCCCTTTGAGAACTTAAGAATATCATCCACATTTCTTGCAGTTGAGGTGGTTCTGTTAGCTTCATGGAGCATGACCTTCAACATGCATTGCAGCAGCCTGTAGCTGAGTCTGAAATGTCCAAGATGAAATTTAGGACTCTAAATCTAAGGCCACGACTCTCTGCTGGAAAATGTTAGAATTCTGCCTTTTGGTTGGGGGAAAGATTGCTAAAGGTGAAGGTATTCAAGAAACTTGGGATCTTATTCACAACTGATCAGAAGGTAGAACATGGATTCGACTGCTGGACTGGTGAAAAGGTAAGGAAAGGTTGCAAATACAAGTGGCCAAAATGATTTTCCTTCATAGGGTGGCTGACCTAAGCCTCAGAGATAGGATGAGGAGCTTGGAATAGAACCTCTGGTCCTTTGTGTCAAAAAGAGAAAGCTCCAGGAACAAAACCCAAAGCAAATGAAGAAGTGGAAAAAAACATTACTTCCTCCAGTGGCCACTTGAGACTGGGTTTAAAAAACAACAACAACAAAATAGAGTCAATCCCCACAGACTCACATGGCATAAGGTCCAGAAATTATCATGTTTACAGTCTGGTACAAAAAACTGTTTCCCTCTCTATGGCTAATGTACTGCTTCATAACTATTTTATGATGAGCAGTGTTTTTATTTTTACTGTTTGGATTTTATTAAGGCTTCAGGGTGTGATTGACTGACAGGTGTGCTACCACAGCTGTTGTTGCCAGTAGCTTTCTGTTAGACCCTCACCTCCATAAATCTGAGCCACTAAGCTGGGCGTCTTGATTGTGTTTGTGGTGCTGGTTCCTCCTTTAATTTAATTATCTGTAGGGTTTGTATTTTTAACTTTTTAACTGTGCATCAGTTCTACTGAGTGAATTTCTAGTATTGTATCGATCTTTTATTTAGACTAGCAGGTATCTAGGTCTGTGCACTGCAGCCATACAGTTTATGGGTGTAATATGATGGGTGGATACATCATATTACACCCATATGGGTGTATGTACATATGGGTGGATACACAGTAATTATTTCTGCATGTGCATATTTACCATTTCGTGGTCCGGATCTCCTCCTCTGCTCTCTGCTATTCCAGCTGACAGATGACTGGCCTACGAGTCAGAAAAGGATGGCTGAGGAGCATCTTGATGTCATCATTTTGATATCGTTAATATCATTTTTACTTATTGTTGCTTCACATACCATAGGATCTTCATCTTCATCTTCATCAGATGAGTAGGAATCTGTGTTGCCATCACTACAGATGGTGTTATCTATCATAATAACCTATTGAGGATTTTAACAAGAAAACAGAATGAAGATGCTAACTGCCCCAAATTTCAATTCAATAAAGCACTTTGGTGGAATCTGATGAGATAGGAGTTTTGGATTGTGGATGTGCAGCCAACAGATTTGCAGCAACTGTGTGATGTTATTACATTCTATGCAATAATGAATTAGGGTGGTTCACAAAGTGGCTCGTGATCATATATGAAGTTCTGCAACATCACCTATGTAAAGGTGCAATTTACACTATCTGCTATTTTTGATCCCTCCCTAAAAGGACTAGAGAGGTCAGCTTGAATGTAACTGCAGCCAAATCTAGATCAGGTATGTTAATAATAATGAGATGGTATTTTTCTGTTTTTCCTATGCGGACTATGCCCATTCAGTGTCTCTCTAAATTTGAAAAGGTAAACAGAATGAGGGGTTCTTCTCTTTCCAAACAATGCTTAAACTGAAGGAACTTTACCATTTTATGGTCCGAACTTTCTCCTCTGATATCTGACGGTCCAGCCTAGAAGACAGGAAATGATGAGCTACAAACGTCTCCATGTGATAATTTTAATACTGTATGGTAGCTAACACACCATATTCTCTTCATCTGTTGCTTCAGTATCAGATGAGTAGGAATGTTTAATCTCTACATCCTTGTGGGTGGTGTTAAAGTCTCTCTGGATTTAAAGAGACATATAGAATGCCGTGTTTTATGAGATTACTTTTTAAAATCAGATATTTATTTTATACAAACATTTAAACAATTTTAACAAATACATAAACACTAACGTCTTGTTCTGTAGTCTCGTCATTAGATGAAACAGCAGTAGCCTTTCCTCGCTGCTATAGAGAAAGAGACAGAATATAGATGTGAGCCAGAAGTAAAAAAACACAAGTATCCTGTCACTCAAGCACACTTTTACCTTCATATGCCCAGAGACATGACAAAATAAATAACTAAAACCTCAGTCAAGCACTAAAATAACTACTGCCATATAGTAACCTAGAATGAGACATTATGTTAATTTAGAATGTTTCTTAAACAAAAGGTGAACACAGTAGAGTTAGTGGTTATCACAGCTATAGCGATACCCACATGTCATTTAAAGCATCCATCCAATAATACATCGCTTTAAACTTGAATACAATCAAACCTCTGAGTTGTAAAAACCTTTTACCCCAGTACACTTGTTGTAAATGGGAAATTAACAATGGAGAGCATGGAGTTCCATGGAGATTATCCAAGCATCAATCTGCAGGGCTAAAAATCAAAACCAAGCACAAAAACTGCAGTTCCTCAAGTGGTCACTTGAAACTGGCTTCAAAAGTGAGTCAAACCCACAGAGTGTCATGTTAAAATGTCCAACTTTAGAAATAGACATGTTCACATCCTGGTATAAAAAACTGTTTTATTAGTGATATCTTCTTTTTACTCTAGCAGGTATTTGGGTGTACTACAGCCATAACGTGTATGAATACTGGTTGCTGATAACTTAGCATTCAATTCTCCTGTCCAAATGTGGTCTTGCGCTGAAAGGCCAACATGGCTGTGGCCAAAATACCAATGATGAGGCTTCATGGTTCTCCACATACCCACAGATGATATGACCATGGTTAAGTCTATCCTTCATATACAATCTATATGTATAACTCAGTCGCCATTTGAGGTACTGCAGTTTTCTGGAAAGGCTTCTTTTTTCCCATGCAATGAGTGCATATATAAAAAGTTGAACATTTAAATTTGGCTGGACATGTTAGTTCTACTCCTAGCAGTATTAACCTGAAATTTCCAGGCAGGCGAAGAGGACTGGACAAAGATACCAGCCTGAATAAGCTGAATAAGCCTGGAGTCAAATTTAGATCAGATATGTTTTTATTTCATAGTTTCCCCAATAGAGTCTTTGCACATTTTAACCAGACCTCATATTCTCTCCATTAAGGGTTATAATCTCTCTGAACAAGTAAACAAAATTAGAGGGTTCTTGTGTTTTCAAACTTTAAAAATGAAGATGTTTTACCGTTTTAAGGCCTACACCTTGTCCTCTATTATTTGATGGTCCAGCAGACGCACGTCCAGCCTAGATGACAGGAAGGGATGACCTATAAATGTCTTCATATGATCATATTAATATTGTGAAAAAAACAAAGCAGAAACGCTTAATTTATTCTGAGCTCACACACCACAGGATCATCATCTGTAGCTTCAGTATCAGATGAGCAGGAATATATAATCTGTGCATCACTGCGGACAGCGGTAGAGTCTCTCTCGCTTTTTAACTGAAAAATAGAATGATATCGTCTTTCTATTTTTCCTCCCAAAGTTCATCAGTCCTTGCATTAATAAATTTTTACCTTTTTAGTGTGTGAATCTCCTCTGTCTTTTGGCTCACTAGGGCCATGACCAACCTAAGAAACAGAAAAAGATGCATCAAGACATATGGTAAACATTAATGTGTGGCTGCACCTCAGATATCAACCTGTCATTGATTTCAGCAGCGTGATTAACATTTCTTTAATTAAACGAAGCATCATGTGAACAGCCAGACCTTTGGGGGCATCAAACATTAAAAAATTATTTCATACAAATAAAAATGAAATCCTGGGCAATACTGCATTTTTAGAAACTGGAAAAGTAACGTGCCCTCTTTGTTGTGGCATGAAATATGATGTCACCCATGTTATTTAATTTAATTTAATTCAATTCAATTTTATTTATATAGCGCCAAATCACCACAACAGTTGCCTCGAGGTGCTTTATAAGAAAAATAATACAAAGAAAACAGAGAAAACCCCAACAACAGGGTTTAAAAGACATGTTGATGGTTTGGAGGAATTATTTACTGAAGTTAGCTCAGAAAGATCAATTGGAGAAAAAGGGTCAAATAAATATCAGTGGTACTGAAAGTAGCTGTAGATCATGTTACATCTGTGAGATGAGTGAGTAATTTTTTTCTCTAATGGTTAAAATTTAATTTGTGAAGAAGTTCATGAAGTCATTACTAGTTGACGTTAAAGGAATAGTTGGCTCAACAGCGCTCTGACTGTTTGTCAGCCTGGCTACAGTGCTGAAGAGAAGCCTAGGGTTGTTCTTATTTTCTTCAATCAGTGATGAATAATAAGGTTCTAGCTTCACAGAGGGCTTTTTCATAAAGCAGCAAACTATTTTTCCAGGTGTTCTACAATAAATTTTCCAGATTAGTGAGACGTCATTTCCTCTCCAGCTTATGAGTTATCTGCTTTAAAGTCCACGTTTGAGAGTTATACCAGGAAGGCAAGAAGTTCTGATTTGAGGCTTTCTTTTTCAGTGGAGCAACAGTATCTAAAGTTGTACGCAGTTAAGAAGTACAACTATTAACAAGATAATCGACCTTTGTGGGAGGAGCATTCAGGTACCTGCTCTGCACTGTGTTGGCACAAGGCGTAGAAGAAGATAACAGTGGGTGAATTATATCCTTATACTTAGTTGCAGCACTTGTAGAAAGAAATCTACTGTGATGGAATCTATTCCCCACTACTGTCTGAGAATTCAGACAGACACTCGTAGTAAGGCCCAGGAGGACAATCGATAACAGCAAATAAAACTGTTTTTTGAGTTTTTAAGCCAGGGAGGACAAGGCAAAGCATCAGGCTTTCAAATGAATTCAAACTCCGCCTGGGTCCCTGGTTGACTAACAAGCTGGAGTGGAAGAGTTGAGCTTCGAGGATTATTGAGGCACAGGATATCCTGTTCATCTCGTTATTTCTCTGTGTGCATGTGTTTCAAAATAACTACTGAAACAATATTGTGCAAGTCTTTGTGGTTAATTACAGGGGGTGAACTGACAAAAATAAATAACTTAGATTTTGTAGCTAATCTAATTAAAATTCCTTTTTAATCTAAAAGAAATGAACTGAAATGACTTTCAGAATAGTTCATGCCTTTTTTAGGGTATAATTATATATTCACACTCTTTAAAAACACATTTGCAAACAACATTCAGAAATATTTCGGCTCTTAGAAAATGTAAATATAAAAATCCCTCGTGAAATGCTTCCCAACATGTAAGTGTGACAAATCAGAAAGAAGGCTTCCTGATTTGTCACATTTACATGTTTCACATATCAAGGTAATTTTAATATTTCTGACAACCATCAGAAAGGATTACAAAGCCATTTATTAGGCTTTGCGATATCAGTGAACCACAGTGAGAGACATCCACAAACGGAGAAACTTTGAACAGTGGTAAACCTTCTCAGCAATGCTTGTCCTACCAAAATTACTCAAAAAGACTAAAAAGAAACACACACACAGACACACAAAAGAACAACTTCTAAAGAACTGCAGGCTTCACTTGTCTCACTTAATGCCAGCATTCATGATTCAACAATAAGAAAGAGACTGGGCAAAAAAGGCATCCATGGGGGAGTTCCAAACAGAAAACCATTCCTGACCAAAAAAAGATTCTGTGGACTAATAAGACAAAAGATGAACTTTTTGAAAAGTTTGATTTCCTTTACATCTGGCGTAAAACTAACACAGAATTTCATACCAACAGTCAAACATGATGGTGATAATGTGATGGTCTGGGGCTACATGGGCTAAAAAAAGAAAGAAAAAACAACCTAGTCTAAGTCTGGACTTAATTCCAACTGAGATGCTTTGGCATGGCCTTTGACAGGCCGTTGATGCTCCAAAACCCTCCAGTATTGCTGAATGAAAACAATTCTGCAAAGAGTGGGCCAAAATTCCTCCACAGTGAAAGCCTCATTTCCAGTTATTGCAAATGCTTGGTTGCAGTTCTTGCTGCCAAGGGTGGCACAATCATATGCCTCCCTTGGTTTAGGGGGCAATTATTTTTCCACACAGGGCCGGGTAGGTCTTAAAAGCTTTTTTCCCCTCAATAAATGAAATCAACATTTAAAAACTGCACTTTGTTTTTACTCAATTTATCTTTGCCTAATATTCAAATTTGTTTGATGTTCTTAAACGTGTGACAAGTATGCAAATAATATTAATAATGACTAAAAATACATTTTTTCCAGTGTATCTTGCAAATAGTTAAACAAAGCCTCTTTCGGTAGAAATGATTTAATGACAGAAGGTTTTGCGGGGTTTTTTTGTATACAATGTTACCACATTGAAACATCAGAGTAGGTGAATAGCGCCGATCATTTGTTACAGTGTAATGCAGGAAAACTCCCAGCTCCTCGGATCTTACTTTGACACGTACCTCCCACTTATACACAGCTGGCACCACTGGCCGCTAAATAATAACTTCCATATTTTTTTCTTTCCAGTTGACACCAGTTATCAGAAAGCTGCGAAGCAGTGTTATTTTCATCAGGGTTCAGAGCTAAGAAGCTCGTCTGGATGCTGCAGGCGTCTAGTTTTGTACACACGGCTGCTTGATTTGCTGTTTGCAGAGTAATTAAGGGTTACCTCGCTGATCTTTGTCTTTGCAGACGTCTTTGTAGGGCGCCCACTTCTCGGCAGAGTAGCCACAGTACTGAATCGCTTCCATTTATACACAATTTTCCTAACTGTGGAGCGATGAATATCCAAAGTGCGTGCGATTATTTTATAACCTTTTCCAGCTTTGTGCAGATCAACAATTTGCGATCGTAAAGCTTCCGAAAGCTCGTTTTTGCGAGGCATGATTCACGTATTCATTACGGGTTTCAGCTATCAGGAAGCGCTTCCCCCTGCACCGGAAGTGTGAATGGATATAGTTTTTTCTTGAAAAAACCCCCAAACAAATACCTAAAAAAAGGCAAAAATGTTTCTCTTTTTTGGAGGGGAAGGCTTTATAATAACGTAATAATGTGTTAAAAACAACAAAGTAAAAACTGTAGCCACTGTTATTATAGCCTCTTTGACCTTTCTTTTTGACTGGCAAAGATTAACCAAGACAGGCCAGTAATTTAATTAATGACCTGTAGTCTCTGCTCGATGTCATTTAAAGGAATAAAAAAAAAAAAAAGTCAAGTTTTTCATGGAACCCCATACATTTTTTCTATAATAAATGAGATGAAAAGTGAATAGAAAACAGTAGTGGGATATGACTTTGTTTTAATCCTTAATACTTTGCTTCTATCAGATAATGATCATTTTGAGGAGGAGAGGGAGGCTGGGTTCATGAAAAGCATATGTAAACAGGGAGAAACCACAGTGTGTTATACACAGGATACAAACGTGCTACACAGCGAAAAAACAGCCTGTGGGATGACTCAACTGGTCATACATGTGACATTCATCTTTTCAATTCAATTCAATTCAATTTTATTTATATAGCGCCAAATCACAACAAAAGTCGCCTCAAGGTGCTTCATAGGTACAGAGAAAAACCCAACAATCATATGACCCCCTATGAGCAAGCACTTTGGCGACAGTGGGAAGGAAAAACTCCCTTTTAACAGGAAGAAACCTCCGGCAGAACCAGGCTCAGGGAGGGGCGGGGCCATCTGCTGAGACCGGTTGGGGTGAGAGAAGGAAAACAGGATGAAAGACATGCTGTGGAAGAGAGACAGAGATTAATAACAGATATGATTCAATGCAGAGAGGTCTATTAACACATACTGAGTGAGAAAGGTGACTGGAAAGGAAAAACTCAATGCATCATGGGAATCCCCGGCAGCCTACGTCTATTGCAGCATAACTAAGGGAGGATTCAGGGTCACCTGGTCCAGCCCTAACTTTATGCTTTAGCAAAAAGGAAAGTTTTAAGCCTAATCTTGAAAGTAGAGATAGTGTCTGTCTCCCGAATCCAAACTGGAAGCTGGTTCCACAGAAGAGGGGCCTGAAAACTGAAGGCTCTCCCTCCCATTCTACTTTTAAATACTCTAGGAACAACAAGTAGGCCTGCAGAGCGAGAGCGAAGTGCTCTAATAGGGTGATATGGTACTACAAGGTCATTAAGATAAGATGGGGCCTGATTATTTAAGACCTTGTATGTGAGGAGCAGGATTTTGAATTCAATTCTGGATTTAACAGGAAGCCAATGAAGGGAAGCCAATACAGGAGAAATATGCTCTCTCTTTCTAGTCCCTGTCAGGACTCTTGCTGCAGCATTTTGGATCAGCTGAAGGCTTTTCAGCGAGTTTTTAGGACATCCTGATAATAATGAATTACAGTAGTCCAGCCTGGACGTAATAAATGCATGAACTAGTTTTTCAGCGTCACTCTGAGACAGGATATTTCTAATTTTAGAGATGTTGCGCAAATGGAAGAAAGCGGTCTTACATATTTGTTTAATATGTGCCTTGAAGGACATGTCCTGGTCAAAAATGACTCCAAGGTTCCTCACAGCATTACTGGAGGCCAAGGTAATGCCATCCAGAGTAAGAATCTGGTTAGAGACGATATTTCTAAGATTTTCAGGGCCGAGTACAATAACCTCAGTTTTATCTGAATTAAGAAGCAGAAAGTTAGCGGCCATCCAGGTCTTTATGTCTTTAAGACATTCCTGCAGTTTAACTAATTGGTGTGTGTTATCTGGCTTTATGGACAGATAGAGCTGGGTGTCATCTGCATAGCAGTGAAAATTTATGCTATGTCTTCTAATGATGCTGCCTAAGGGAAGCATGTATAATGTAAACAGAATTGGTCCTAGCACCGAGCCCTGTGGAACACCATAATTGACCTTAGTGTGTGAAGAGGACTCAACATTTACATGAACAAATTGGAGTCTATTAGATAGATATGATACAAACCACTGCAGTACAGTACCTGTAATACCTACAGCATGTTCTAATCGCTCTAGTAGGATATTATGGTCAACAGTATCGAACGCTGCACTAAGGTCTAGCAGGACAAGCACAGAGATGAGTCCACTGTCAGAGGCCATAAGAAGATCATTTGTAACCTTCACTAAAGCTGTTTCTGTGCTGTGATGAGCTCTGAAACCTGACTGAAACTCTTCAAATAAGCCATTCCTCTGCAGATGATCTGTTAGCTGTTTGACAACTACTCTTTCAAGGATGTATGAAAGGAAGGTTGGAGATTGGCCTATAATTAGCTAAGACTGCTGGGTCAAGAGATGGCTTTTTGAGTAAAGGTTTAACTACAGCCAGCTTGAAGGCCTGTGGTACATAGCCGATTATTAGAGATAGGTTGATCATATTTAAGATCGAAGAATTAATTAATGGCAGGACTTCTTTGAGCAGTTTTGTAGGAATGGGGTCTAAGAGACACGTTGATGGTTTGGAGGAAGTAATTATTAAAGATAACTCAGAAAGATCAATTGGAGAAAAAGAGTCTAACTTAACATCAATGGTACTAAGAGTAGCTGTAGACGATATTACATCTGTGGGATGATTATTGGTAATTTTTTCTCTAATGATAAGAATTTTATTTGTGAAGAAATTCATGAAGTCATTACTAGTTAGCATTAAAGGGATGGTTGGCTCAAAAGAGCTCTGACTTTTTGTCAGCCTGGCTACAGTGCTGAAGAGAAACCTGGGGTTGTTCTTATTGTCTTCAATCAGTGACGAATAGGAAGATGTTCTGGCTTTGCGGAGGGCTTTCTTATAAATCAGCAAACTATTTCTCCAGGCTAAATGATGATCCTCTAAATTTGTGACACGCCATTTCCTCTCCAGCTTACGAGTTATCTGCTTTAGGCTACGTGTTTGAGAATTATACCACGGAGTCAGGTACTTCAGATTTGAGGCCTTAGTTTTCACAGGAGCTACAGTATCCAGAGTCGTACGTAGTGAGGAGGTAAAATTATTAACAAGATAATCGACCTCTGTTGGAGTAGCGTTCAGATAGCTGCTCTGCTCTATGTTGGTACAGGGCATTGAAAATGCACAGTGGGTGGATTATATTCTTAAACTTAGTTACAGCGCTTTCAGAAAGACATCTACTGTGATAAAGTCTACTCTCCACTGCTGTGTAATCAATTATTGTAAATGTAAATGTTATCAGGAAATGATCAGACAGGAGAGGGTTTTCAGGAAACACTGTTAAATGTTCAGTTTCTATGCATAATTTTAAAACAAGATCTAGAGTGTGATTAAAGTGTCACAAGTCACAAGACAAACACAATATGTCAGACAAGGTAAAAAAGCTATCCAAACCTGCCTGGCCATGTGTGAAACAGGAATTACCCCCCAAAGCTAATAACTAGTTTTGCCAACTTTAAAGACCTGCAATAAAGTGTTTTTTATAACTGGCAATGAGTCCATCACTTTGTTGTAGAGGAATTCTGGCCCACTTTTCTTTGCACAATTGTTTTAATTCAGCTACAGATTTGCCCGAACAGCTTTGGTACACCTTGATTCTCAAACTCTCTCAGTGAATGGCTCTCTTGAGATCAGTCTACAACTTTTTTACATGGGTTGTACTCTGATATTCTGAACTCTCCAAAATATGTTTTTTTTAGGGGTTCCAGGGAGGTGACTCCTGTGATTGTAGAAAGAAGTCACATTCTACATTAGTCCATGGGGAAATAGCCCCAACTCCCAATGGAGCAGTGCAGATCCATCTAATGACAACGATAATGATGGTGATTTTAAAGACTTATGGAATCCATAAAGCATGAGTGCGTCTGTCATTAAAGCCAAATGAGAGAACCAAACAAAGATGTTCTGAAACTTAAGGCAATTTTTCAAAGATTCAAGTTTTTAATCAAAGCTGATATTAACAATTTGATGTTGAATACAAAACAAACATGAAATTGAAGGACCTTCACTGGTAGTTTCTGCTACATACAAAACATATGTACAGGTGCACTTTAATGTACAACAAGAACACTGCACAACTGAAAAAGATAATGATAAAATAGTATTTTTAATGCACTTTGTCCAGATGGTGCAATAAGAGCATAAAGTAATGCAATACAGAAGTTGTGCTTATTGCATGTTTCGGTACTGCCCATGGTAGGGTTGTGTTGGATGTATCACCTGTTGGAAAATGGACAGCATGTTTTCTTATTTGAGTTATCTGATTTAATCAGGGGTTGTCAAAGTAACGATGGTTGGTTGGAACATTTCCAACACTCCCAACCCAAGCTCAGAGAGGTCTGACATGAATCATAAATGACAGACTTTAATGTGTCTCAAACACAGGCATTCTCATGACATATAACTGACCCACGTGTTCAATCATGAAACATTTGGAAACAATGTCCTGGCATGTTATTGCACACAGTTCATTTGAGTTCCTCACTTTTACAAGGAATTTGGCGATGTTTGTGTTGATCTGTGTGTTGTGGATAGTTGGCTGTCTGGTTAGTCGCTGCAGCTGCTTGCAGAAAAAGACCAGTTCTCTGCAGGAGCAGCCGGGCCTTCCTTCACAGCTGCAGGGTTTCGGTACAACGACCAAGGACTCCACCACGGCAAAGCAACTGCTCGTCTCTATTACTGAATTGTTTCTTTTTAATGTACCACTACACTCCAAACTAGTAACCAGCATGTTCTTATAAACACAACGCTTATATTCGGTTACACTGTCACGATGTGGCTGGCACCACGAAAGTGTTTCATTCTTCTGCAATGCTGCAATTTCTCTTGGTGTCAAAACTCTCTGAGAGTCACTTCCCAGAGTCACTAACTCTTCTCCAATGTAATTTAATGACTTTGTAAAACAATCATAACTTGTCATGGAACAGAAGAAGTCTTTGATTTCTGTGCTGGTGTCCTGAAGGGTAGCACTTCCTTGTCTTATTATTTTCTCATATGAAAAGAAATTCTTGAAAATCTGTAATGAAATTGACTGTGTACCAGAGTACATCTGCAACAGTCTGCTGTTCATGTCTTGAAAAACAAACACTGAATTGGCCCACAAAAGCCCCCAGTTCCGGACACCTTCTGTAAGATGCGTCAACAAATGGCAGTCGTACGAACAATGCTCGAGTCCATAGAGAGACGGTATCTGTGCTACAAACTGAACCAGACACAACTCTGCACAGTTGAGCTCATCCTGAGTGGCAAAGTGGGAGAGGAGGACGTGAAGGGCAGAAGGAAGAAGCATCCAGTGCTTATAGTACACTGCCGGTAAAACATTCCTCAGTATTACAGGAGAATAGAGGAGAGCAAATGCTCTCCACTCACAAGCTTTCCAATGCATCCTCTCACTGAGGCTCCTGGGACTTCGGCTGATTTCATTTGGTGGCTGGATCTCACACAAGGCTCTGTCCAGGTCGTTTAAATGCTCATCTGTCAAATGGAAGTCCTTGCTGGCATAAAGCGGGTCAAACCACAGATTGACGAACTGACGGACAACGCCCAGACAAAAACAGTGCATGTAATCTGGGACAAAGCCTTTGATAATGTCAAATGACGGCAAAAGGAACAGGAGACTTGGACCTTTAACCCCCATTTGACTCTGGTCATAACTATTTCCCATCACTAACTCAGCATGTTGCAGCGTTTCAGGCATGTGTCTCAGATCACAGCCGTCCATCTGTATCGGGTAAACTCTGGTAAAACCCCTGCCCTTTATAACCATCTCACCTTTGTGGTAGCAAAAACCACAACCAAATTCTTTGTTAAACGGCTCAAAGTTCTGCACCATTGCTCTTGCTATCGCATCACATGTGCATATTTTAACTGTTACTGTGGTGTGATGCTCCGAGCCGATCTCATCTTTCCAACAGAACCCTGCAGCAGACAGTTTCTGAAGCTCGTTAATGAACGGAGTCAAAAAACTCTGAACTTGTGGTTTTCCTTTGCCAAACCATAAAGTGTGCAACAGAACGTTTTTGCATCGTTCCACATACGGTAGTTCATTGATGGTACACAGGATGGGCCAGATGGAGTATTTTGAGGAGCTGAAGACGGGCAAGCCATCGCAGTTGAAGGTGAGTGTAATACTGCCATCTTGTCTTTCACTCTTGTATTCGTTTCCAGTGTGGACATCAGAGAAGGAATCATCCCTCGTGAAATGCATCCCAAGCTTTGAGTGGACGCGTGCAAGGAGGTTTCTTAGCTGAATTTCTAGCGGCATTACAAGGAAGTAGTAAGCCTTCAAGATCAGATATTTTCTGTTCAAGCTCTGCTGGCACACACTACACTCATTACCGGGACCCACACCAAGGTAGTTTGTACACCTGGGGCAATAAAAGTGAATCTCAGTCTTTCCATTGTAATCAGTCGAATGTTTTTTTAAAAAGCGAAGCGACTTTGGAACACATCCGGGTACCACCAAGTTTAGGAGGTGCAGGAGATCTCTGGCTGCTGCTTTTGACAAGCCGTGCTTCACAATGAACGCCAGGAGGAGCAGGAGGAGGGCTCCCATTGTGACTGAGGAACCAGCATATATCTTCTTCTCTTCACAGAAAAACTGCTCCTAGTAACACATGACAGGCCAGAAATATGCTTTAAAAGCTAAATGTAATAGAAATGAACCAAAATGTCATCATTTCCATATATATATAAAAATAACAAATGAAAAATACTAACTGTTGGATCTTCTTCTGTAGTTTCATCATCAGATGAAGCAGAGTTGGTCGCTCCTTGGTGCTATAACATAAAAGAGAAAGAGATATAAGCAGGTATATTAAGTTAAGGTGCACGAAAAACCCTAACCCTGCTTACGCTTACATTTAAGCTCCTCTTCACCTATACATACAGTCTCCAAAAATTTCAGTGTATCAAGCATTAATTAAATAATTGATTAAATGTTGATCCAAAATCTGTGCACTGTGCAGCCCCACACACAGGGTGATCCGCACTAACTCACTAATGGAGATTTGCCGCGTTAATGCGGTTATGACGTTAACGTCATTTTAACGAGATTAACACTAACAGCACTACTAAAAATACTACTATATAATATTTTAACAGAGAAGTTACCAATGTTTGCTTAGGATGTATCCTAAATGGCTGAGGTTCAAGAGGTGAAGGAACTCAGTGGTTACAGCTGCCTGTGTCAGTACCCTTGAAGTACCCGTGGTGCCTAATAATTCATAACTTCAAACTTAAATCAAATTTGGTCAAATTTGGTTTCCTGAATATGTTTACTCCTTCATCACAGACTGGTTTTTGGGATTTGGAATGTCACTTCACTGGTAGGGAAGGAAACTTAGCTAATGCAGGTGGTAGAACAGTACTGATTAGATATGGTTGGGATCACCTTCAAACATAGCAAGTGTCCTGGAGCCAAACTAATGGAGAAGGATTGGAGTCTTTCCTTTTCTGAAATGGTCCATGGTACGAGGCAGTGGGCAGATGTGGGGATACTCAAAAACTCTCTGCAGAGCACTATCATTTTTTAGTTTTTCCCAAACAATGCGAGTGTCACCTTCATGTGAGTATGAGACTTGTGCAAGGCTCTGACTGTTGTTGACAGCAGTGGGAAAGGGAAAAATGCCTTGGGACTCCCTATTTCAACGGAAGAGTGTTTTGTTATTGTATTTCTATGCAAGACATAGGTTGACCATGTGCAAACATTAGGTGGTTCATTAGTGTACTTGGCACCAAACACTTGAGGGCAAACTTCAATAACTGACTGAGTGTCACGGCGAGTGGAGTGAGCCGTGTGGAAAAATAAAGGAGGATCCAATCGCAGGCAGTCGTGGAGGAGTGAAGGTGGTTTATTGAGCACAATGCACAAGTGGAAAAACGGCAAACAGAGATCACACTAAACTATACTGGAAACAACTAAACTACTGAATACGAACCGGAACTCAAACATGAAGCAAGGTAGACGACGGTACAAGATGGTGACAGCAGGGAGAACACACGAATGGGACATGGTGGATACACAGACGGACCAGCGACTACTACAACAGAAGACACGACTTAAATACACAGAGAAACACAGGGAGATTACACACAGGTGGGGGACACAGCTGGGAGTAATTAACGAGACGAGCCAAGGGAGGTAAACTGAACACACTCACATGAGACGCAGACCTTCACAATAAAACAGGAAACAAGAAATCACTACACAAGGACGCAGACTCGACACTGAAAGACAGACTGAATATAACACATGGAACCTGAACTATACTAAACGTGAGACACAACCGAAGAACAAATCCTAAAACATGAATAAACAGAAACCTAGAAATCTAATAATAATAATAATAATACTCATAGCACCCGAAAACCACAACAATCATTCAAAAATAAACCAAACATCAGAACTCAAAATACTGGGTCGAACTGACCCAGAACCGTGACACTGAGCTAAAATAACTTCTGATCGGAGTCCCTATGCCTTAGGCATCTGGGTTAAGTGAGGACCACAGCTGCCACCATATCACTACATGGTTGGATCAGATAGTGTGGAAGAGTGTTTGGCAGACCTAGTAAACTCAAACTCAAACTGTGCTGAACTGTGAACGTCTGGTGGAGGCCCTGTCTATAGAATCTTTAACCCTTATGTCTAGAAGGATTGGTCTTGCATTAAAATCCCTCTGGGTTGGGGGCACAGCTGGAGCTGTGGTCACAAGGATATTGGTGCCTGCCATGTTGGTCACGTAAGGACCCAATGGCAGACAATGGAGATCAGCAAGGCAATGAGGCTGAAGGAGGAGGCTTTCTGGGCCTGGTTTGATCCAGGGGTCACCTGAAGAAACAGGTGTGTATTGAAGTGTCAAGAGGGCTGAGGCTTCTATTGCAGAAGCAAAATCTTGGCTGTGGGATGAGTTCAGGGTAGCAATAGAGGAGCTGTTTTTGCTGGACTCAAGGAAGTCTTCTCTGAAAAGGAAAGCAGGCCTTGGTTCAGACCTTGTATGCGCAGGGAGGAACAGCTAACCAGGACTAGGGTAGTGTAAAGAGCACCAACTCCTAACCTCTAAATCCAAGCTGTGTTCGACGTTCACATAAATCACGTGATAGGGCTGGGCTAGGTTTCACTATGGGTTCACCTGAAACCTTGGCTGATTGTGACCCACACCTGTTTTCACACCCTCGCTCGTGTGATTAGGTAGAGTATCAATAGGGGGTACATGACCCTCTTGGAGGGATAATCCCATAGGGCTTAAAATCCACTTTTCCTACAGATGATTTGGTTCTGTTAGCTTTATGGAGCATGACTTTCAACATGCATTGTAGCAGTCTGCTGCCACATCTGAAATGCCCAGGATGAGAGTCAGGACCTCAAAATCTAAGGCCACAGTTCTCTGCTGGAAAATGGTATAATGCTCTGGGTTGGGGGAAAGACTGCCCAAGATGAACGAGTTCAAGTACCTTGGGATCTTATTCACAAGTAATCAGACGGCAGAACATGTGCAGTCGACTCCTGAAGTGCCGCTCCGTCAGCAGTAATATGGGCATTATGAAGGATGTTGTGGTGAAGACATATCAGAGTAGAAAGGTAAAGCTTTTGCTTTGACAGTTCATCTGAATTCCACCCATTAATTACAACCAAGAGATTTGTGTTATGACTGGCAAGGTTGCGAATACAAGTGGCCAAAATGAGTTTCCTCATTGGTGGGTGGGTGGATGGGTTTTGAGTTTTGACTTGAATAAGGGAAGAGATCCAGTATTCCTGATATCAGGAGCAAAGCACCTGAAAGCACTGTTCCCCATAGTGGTGAGGTGGGGAGAGGAAACAATAAGGTGAATGCCCAACGAAGACCTAAGAGAACAAAAGGAGTAGCAATGTGGAGTAAATCACACCAGTAGGGTGGGGCCAGGTTATGGATACATTTGAAAGTCAGAAGCAATATTTTGAAAGAGATTTTAGAAACTACAGGCAGCCAGCGAAGCTGTTGAATAACAGGAGTGATGTGCTCTCTGGAGGGTGTGCGAGAGGTTCGGGCTGCAGAATTCTGGACGAGTTGGGAATTTGGTCTCCCTAACAAGTAACTTCACAAAGAAAAGAGGATTACAGTTACCAATCTGAGTGACAAGGCTATGGACAAGGATACAGGCAGCATGTGGGGTGAGGAAAGGATGGAGACGATTGATGTTGCGTAAGTGGAAGTAGGCGGACTGGGTGATGTAATTAATATGAGACCGAAATGACAAGGTGCTCATGAGGATGACACCCAGACTTGATACCTGAGGGGAGGGAAGGATGGAGGAGTTGTCAATATTACTGGAAAACTTGTGGGATTTGGTTAGACAAAGCTGTGCTGATGAGTAGAACTTCAGTTTTATTACTACTGAGCTTTTGAAAACTGGAGGAGAACCATGATTTAACCATAAGGGAGTGTTCGCTCCGGTCAGCTGAGCAGCTGTTGCTCTCAGTCCCCAAATCACGGCTGAAACTGAGAGGAGACCGAGCGTTCTCTATTGTGGCTCCTAAGCTTTGGAATAATCTTCCTCTTCACATTAGGCAATCGACATCAGTGCTGGTTTTTAAATCTAGATTGAAAACGCATTTTTATTCACTAGCTTTTGACTCAGTGGTTGACTGACTTGTATTTACTTATATTTTATTGTTTTCGCTATGTTTATTATTTTATCGTATTTATTATTCTTATGGTATCTATTATGTTTCTATTGTTCAGCACTTTGGTCAGCCTTGTGTGTTTTTAAAGTGCTATATAAATAAACGATGATGATGATGATGATGAGTCACAAAGGGAGATGGGTGGAAGGGTGAAAATGGGCTTGGAAGAAATATACAGCTGAGTGTCATCCACATAACAGTGAAAGTTAATATTGCATTTCCGAAATATGTGACTTAGTGGAAACATGAACATAATAATTAAAAGAGGCCTCAATACTGAACCCTGGGGCACACCAGGAGAAACAGAAAAAGAAACTTGAAGAGTGAAATTTAAGTTGAATGAACCGAGTGTAATCCGAGAGATATGAGGTGAACCAGACAAGGTGGGTATGACTAATGCTGATGAATGCAAGTCTTTTAGAAGGATAGTGTAAGAAATCGTATCAAAGGCCGAACACAGATCAAGAAGGATGAGGATAGTGAGAGAACCGGAGTCAGCTGCCATCAAAAGGTCACTGGTGATTTTTAATAATGCTGTTTCTCTGCTGTGAAGTGGAAGGAAACCAGACTGGAATTGTTCATAGAGATTATTGTTACTGAGGTGTGTGGGAAGCTGAGAGGTGACAAGTTTCTGAAGATTTTTAGAAATAAAAGCGAGGTTAGATATCGGTTGAAGGTTAATGAAATTATGGGGATCTATACCACGTAGCAGGATTTTTTAAAACAAGTGTCAAAAACTTTACTTCTTCTAATGGCCACTTGAGGCTATATTCACAAAAAAAGAGTCAATCCCCACAGACTCCCATGTTAATGTGTCCAGAAGTTTCCCACAACAAACTTCCCACGCGTAGGACTAATAAAGGTTATCTTATCTGTTTTAAATTATCACGTTTACAGTCTGGTACAAAAAAATGTTTCCCTCTCTATGGCTAATGTACTGCTTCATAACAATTTTATGATGAGTGGTGTTTTTATTTTTACTGTTTGGATTTTATTAAGGCTTCAGGTTGTGACTGACAGGTGTGCTAATACAGCTGTTGTTGCCAGTAGCTTTCTGTTAGACCTCACCTACATTAATTTGAGTCACTAAGGCTACGTTCACACTGCAGGTCTTAATGCTCAATTCCGATTTTTTGATCAAATCTGATTTTTTTTGTCTGCTTGTTCACACTACAAATAAAATGTGACAGCAAACGCGCTCTAGTGTGAACCCTCAAAGCGGCCCGCATGCGCAAAAGAAGACGTCACACACAACGCGCTCTGTTTAGACCCAGACCAAACAGTATTGTTTGACTGATGGCCCTTAATATAAAGACTTGTTTCGGACTTTACGTTTCCCAGTTTTGTTTTAAGTCATAAATTTATTTTGTTATTTGCATATGGCCTAATAATGATCCTTATTGCTGTTTTAGAGGAGCGGTGCTTCATAGGATAGTTGCAGATTTCTGTCAGAATCTGCAGATTATACAGTACAAATAAAATGTTCACGTTTCTCCAACGTTGTCTTCCCAACAGTTTCACTGGATGGCCAGGAAGCGTTCACAATGTCTTCTCGGGCGCTTCTTCGGCGCTGATAATTGGCGTTTGTCTTGTGTCAGTGACGTAAAAGACGGATTGAATGCGACATGACCATTCAAACAGCAGTCGCTTTCTAAAACATCAGATATGCATCGGATTCAATACCACATACGAAAGTGACCCAGGTCGGATTTGAAAATATCGGACTTGTGCTGTTCACACTGCATACCATGATCGGATATGGGTCGCATAGGGTCAAAAAAGTCGGATTTGATGCGCTTTCGCCTGCAGTGTGAACGTAGCCTAAGTTGGGCGTCTTGATTGCGTTTGTGGTGTGGGTTCCTTCTTTAAATTAATTATTTGGATGGTTTGCTTTAGTTTTAACTAAGTAATTATTGCACTTCTTTCTGCATGTGCATATTTACCATTTCATGGTCCGGATCTCCTCCTCTGCTCTCAGCTATTCCAGCTGACAGATGACTGGCCTACGAGTCAGAAAAGGATGGCTGATGAACATCTTGATGTCATCATTTTGATATCCTTAAAATCATTTTCACTTATTGTTACTTCACATACAATAGGGTCTTCTTCATCTTCATCAGATGAGTAAGAATCTGTGTTTCCATCACTGCAGATGGTGTTATCGCTCTAAAAATTTAACAGGAAAACAGAATGAGGACCTGCACTTGAAACCATGCTATCTGCTATTTTTGGTTCCTCCCTAAAAGGACTAGAGAGGTCAATTTGAATGTAAATGTGGCCAAATTTAGATCAGGCATGTTAATAATATTGAGATGGTATTTTTCAGTTTTCTATGTCGACTAATCGACTCTGGATTTTAAAAGGTAAACAGAATGAGGGGTTCTTGTCTTTCCAAACAATGCTCAAACTGAAGATGCTTTACCATTTTATGGGCTGAACTTCCTCCTCTGATATCTGACGTTCCAGCCTAGGAGACAGGAAGTGATGAGCTACAAACATCTTCATGTGATAATTTATTGTATATCATTTATAAATATATATATACAGTAGCTAACACACCATATTCTCTTCATCTGTTGCTTGAGTATGAAATGAGTCGGAATGTATGATTTCTCCATCCTTGTGGGTAGTGCTAAAGTCTCTCTGGATTTAAAGAGAAATATATAGAATGATAGGTTTTATTAGATTACTTTAAAAATCAGATATTTTAAACAAACATTTAAACAATTTAAAAAAATACATAAGCACTAACGTCTTGTTCTGTAGTCTCGTCATTAGATGAAACAGCAGTAGCCTTTCCTCGCTGCTATAGAGAAAGAGACAGAATATAGATGTGAGCCAGAAGAAAAAAACCCAAGTATCCTCACAGTCAAGCACACTTTTACACTACATATGCCGAGAGATACATGACTCCAAAATAAATAACTAAAACCTCAGTCAAGCACTAAAATTAATACCATTATATTATAAACTTTAAAGAAGTTCATTTAAATTTAAAGCTTACATGTAAGCCCTCATTATTTTAAATCAGAAGTCACTGTAAATTTTACATTTACTGTCTAGTATAAAGACAACATAAACAGTATACTGTCAGTAGAGTTGGATGTCTCAAGACCGGTCTTGGTCTTGAGACCACTTTTACGTGGTCTTGGTCTTGTCTTGGTCTCGGTCCCGTCTTGCTGTCTCAGATCGACATAGTGGTCGGGAGATTTGGAGTCAACAGTATCCATGAGACACAACGTAGCGTTCGATAATGTGTCATGCGCAAAAGCATCAGCTCTAAGAGCCGTGCTTAGAGAGTGCTTTGTAGTGAATCAGAAGAGTCGACTCCCCTTGAGCGAGAGCCGGCTCCTCACTTAATTTCCTTTCGCTGCTCAGCTCTCACACAGTGGCTCAGCTATGCTCCAATCCCTCCATATTGTGGCCAATCACATGCGAGGATATAGGATAATATCATTATGTGAAAAACAGAGATGGTGAGAGACGCGACAGTCAAGTGGAGCGTGCGTCCGTCCTCTCAGTAAGTGAGTGAGACAGTAGACAGCGGTGAGGAGGGCTGTGCGAGTGCATCGCAAAAACACATAAATATGCCTGACACCGTAAACAAAGCAGCATCTGGCTGCAGTTTAAAGACTTTTTTGTCTCGGTCTCGTCTCGACTTGGTCTTGACTCGGTCTGTCTTGGTCTTGGTCTTGTCTTGGTCTCGATACCCTCTGGTCTTGGTATTATCTTGGTCTTGGTTTAGGCGGTCTTGACTACAAGTCTAACTGTCAGTGTAGACGACAGAGATCAGCCTGGACAACTCATAAAACATCTGCTCACATCTGGTTGAATTAAGTGGTTGAATTCAGATTACAAGGAGCAGTAAGCCGCAGATCAGCAGTACAGTTGTTGTGAATAGAAAACTAACAATGGAGAGCATGGGGTTCCATGGAGATGAACCAAGTGGCAATCTGCAGGGCTAAAAATCAAAACCAAACACAGAAGTGCCAAAAACTGCAGTTCCTCAAGTGGTCACTTGAAACTGGCTTCAAAAATGTGTTAAAACCAACAGAGTGTCATGTTAAAATGTCCAACTTTAAGAGTAAACATGTGGTCTGGCACTGAAAAACCAACATTTCTGTAGCCAAAATACCAATAATGAGGCTACAAAGTTAGCCACATAACGTGTGTGGGTAAGTCCATCCTTCATTAATAGTCTATATGTATAGCTCAGTTTTTAAGCCAACCATAAGTGGCCATTTAAGGTACTGCAGTTTCCTGGAAAGGCTTTATTTTTCTTATGCAGTGTGTGCATATATAAAAAGTTGAAATTTAAAATTTGGCTGGAGATTTTAGTTCCACTCCTAGTAGTATTAGTCTGAAAGGCAGACCAGTTGGACTGCACAAAGAGACCAGTCTGAGTGAGACTGGAGCCAAATTTAGATCAGATATGTTTTTCTATTCTTAGTTTTCCCCATGGAGAGTCTTCGCACATTTCGTCTTTCTATTTCTCCTTTTAAAGTTCATCAATCCTTGAATTAATCAAATTTACCTTTTTGTGATGCAAATCTTCTCCTCTGTCTTTTGGCTCACTAGAGCCATTACCAACCTAAGAGACAGAAAAAGATGCATTAACTCATATGGTAAACATTAATCTGCGGCTACACCTCAGAGATCAAACTGTCATGGATTTCAGTAGAGTGATTAACATTTCTTTAAGTGAACCCATTACCAAAATAATTTTATACAAATAAAAATTAAATTCTGGATTTTTGGGGAGTGGAAAAGTAACATGCTCTTATTGGTGTGGACTGGAATAGGTAGGTGGGGCAAGTATTGACTGGTGGGATGTCACCCATGTTATATCCTGTTCATCTCGTTACTTCTTTGAGTGCATTTCACAAGAGTTACTCAAACAATATTGTGCGAATCTTTGGGGTAAATTGCAGGGAATGAATTGCCAAAATTAAATAATTAAAAATTTGTAGCAAATTTCATTAAAATTCCTTTTTAATTTTAAAGAAATAAACTGAAATGACATTCAGATTACTCCCTAAAAAGACATTTTAGCGGTTAGAAAATGTAAATATGAAAAATGGCAAAAATGCTTTTATTAATGGAGAGAATTTTGTAATGCAAGGGGGGGGTGTCACTTGATCTGTCTCATGTATGATCACATGCTCACATACTGTGAGCTGGACCAATATATGGTACCATGAAAAAGTTTTTCGTTTTCTGCTTCCTGATTTATTACACTTACATGTTTCATATCATCAAAGTAATTTTAATATTAGAAAAATTTAACCTGCGTAAATAAAAAATGCAACTTTTTAAATACGTTTTAAAATTTATTAAGGGAATAATCTATCCAAACCTACCTGACCCTATGTGAAAAAGTAATTCCCTCCCTTAATTACTATATTTCAGCTCAACTGAGGATCCTAGTGTGTTGGTGCAATGTAGACTACCAAGCAAGATGGAATGAAATAGAAACAGTTGCCTCAAGAGATTTTCCGATTCAGGCAAGCTTAGGGGACGTGACACTTATTAAAAAACAAATTAATCAAGGAAACCAATGGATTAACTTACCATTAAAACTCTGGTTACAATTTCTTAATAAGAATGATAGGAATGAAGAGGCCAGGATCTTAAGATGGGCGCTTATGACCTTGATTTTTTACCCAATAAGTTAGACGCAAGATATAAAAAATGGGCAGGGCAAGGCTTAATGGCATATTGTATGTTTTATGATAAGGGAACTCTTAGGGACTTCCAATCAGTAAAAGATCAATACCAGTTAAGCAATACGGATTTTTTCAGGTTTCTTCAAATCAGGCATCATCTACATAACTTTATACCTAAGAGAACAGATCTTTTCTCTCTTCCCGTTTTGAATATATTTGTCAAGGCTTACCATGCAGATCCTGGCCTCAAGGTGATTTCTAGATTGTACAAGGGTTTACAAGAGGTTAAGAAGTTGAATACTATCTACATTAAACAAAAATGGGAAAGGGAAACAAATATGGCTATTTCAAATGACATCTGGTATCAGCAGTGTGCCTTTCAGTGGAGAATTTCTAGCTCTAATATATGGAGATGTTTTGGATTGAAGAGTCTCTGTAAGTTTTTTATTACACCTGCACAAAGTAAACACTATTCTAATCACTCTAGCTGCTGGAGAAACTGTGGGGCTCAAGGAATAAAACACTTCCACTTATTTTGGTCTTGCCCATTGATCAACACTTTTTGGGTATCGATTCACTCTGAGTTACAGACCATTTTTAGTATGCAACTGCCCTTTAATTGGGATGAACTTTTGTTAGGATATTTATACTCAGTGAATGTAGATAAAATGTCCAAGCTGTTATATGGTATTCTGAGTCTGGCTGCCCGAAAGACTATTACTAAGAAATGGCTAAGTGTGAAAATTCCATCACTAAATGACTGGCATGAGACTGTTTATGGGTTGTTTAAAATGGAAAGAATTACCTTCTCTAACAGATTTCAATATGACATATTTATTGAGATTTGGGATAAATGGAAACATTATATTTTGACAAGGAGACCCGATTTTGTTTGAATCTCTGTAATTCTGTATGCCATATTTTTGAACTGCTATGTGTATATGTGTGTATGTATGTATGTATAGGCGTGTATATATGTATGTAGGTATGTGTATGTATGTGTGTGTATATGTATATATATATATATATATATATATAAACTAGATGGTACACCCGTTTGTTTATTTTTGATTACTTGTTTATTTCGGTTTATTTGTGTTCTTATAGGTTGTTCTGTATTACGTTCCTTATTTAAAAAATTTTTTTTTCTTTGTTTCTGGGAAATTCTAAATTAAAAAAGAAAGGATACATAAAAAAAAGAAAAAGTAATTTCCTCCCTTGTTAAATGATGACTTAACTGTGATTAATCAACATTTTCTGGAAAGCTGAGTTCAATTTCAGTAGCCACACTCCTATTTAATTAATTAATTAATTACAGAAATCACTTAAATAGAAGCTGTCTGACATCCACCGACCTGGAAAGGATTACAAAGCCATTTCTTAGGCTTTGGGACATCAGCGAACCACAGTGAGAGATATTATCCACAAATGGTTTAAAACACCTTGAGAAAAACAAGCCTAGTCTAAGTCTGAACTGAAATCCAACTGATGCGCTTTGGCATGACCGCTGATGCTCCAATGTGGCCACTGGCCGCTAAATAATAACTTCCATATTTGTTTTCATCAGGGTTCACACCTAAGACCCCGTCTGGATGCTGCAGGCGTCTAGTTTTGTACACACGGCTGCTTGATTTGCTGTTTGCAGAGTAATTAAGGGTTACCTCGCTGATCTTTGTCTTTGCAGACGTCTTTCTAGGGCGCCCACTTCTCGGCAGAGTAGCCACAGTACTGAATCGCTTCCATTTAAGCACAATGTCCCTAACTGTGTTGCGATGAATACCCAAAGTCCGTGCGATTATTTTATAACCTTTTCCAGCTTTGTGCAGATCAACAATTTGCGATCGTAAAGCTTCCGAAAGCTCGTTTTTCCGAGGCATGATCACGTATTCATTACGGGTTTCAGCTACCAGGAAGCGCTCCCCCTGCACCGGAAGTGTGAATCGATATTTATTTTTTTATTTTATTTTATGGGGCTTTATAATAACCAAATATTTTTGTGTGTTAAAACCTGGAAATGTTGAAAAAAAAACCTCAGTAGTTGGATTATTATAGTTTTTTTTGATTAATTTACACTTCTACCAAAGAATATGGTTCCTGCAGCACCTCCCAAAAAACTGGACCAGTTTATCTAAGCGCGGGCTCTTTTTACTTACTGTTAATCTCTTTCCACAATAGTTCAAGAGTGTAAAATACCTGCTGACTGTTTCTTCGTTAAACTGTCCTTGCATATTTGACATTAATAAATGGCTCACACAAAAAAAACCTTTTTCAGATCTTTCTGAGAAAAACTGAATTTCGGAAACAAGCGAATATTTCTGTTGTTTTTCTCCTTATCCACAAAGCGAAGTGTTGCATTACTCTCTGGAAATTCTTGACCTTGGCATGTAAAGTTCCAAATTTTGTTATATAAATAACAAACTTTGAAAATCGTCCTCCTGTCTTGGCTAAACAAATAAATTTGGTCAACTTGTGAGAGACTCATAAAAATAATGACAATCGATCATGTCTGAAGCTGTGCGATTTAGTGTTGCAAAAAAACCCACACGGTGCTCCCCAAAAAACTTTTAAATTAAGATTTTTATTCGGCAACGTTTGTGATTTTACACATGCGATTCTGCAGGATTGACAGCTTCACTGAAACTGAAGATTTCTGAGAATACATGTACTAATACCGTGTGCTTTGATATCTTTAATCTAATGTAGACCACAGACATGAACACTCAGTACACTCAGTATGTCACAATAAACAAGCCGGTCTGTCTGAACCTATGCACACAGATCACATAATGCATTTTGCAGAACCCATCTGGATATCTGTGTCAGGGTAAATCAAACCACATGTGCGTATGTTTAGGTGTGTGTGTGGTTGTGTGTGTGTGTGTAAGCTGCCTGAGCACATTAGGTGTGCAAAGGCAGATTCTGTGGGGGTTCTGCAGGCAGATTATTTTGGGCTTCAGCTTCGGGCTCAGCTGGAGCTTTTGCCTCTGTGGGAGAAATATGAAAAAAATTAATGAATTAAAACACAAGCCAAAGAATGTAACAACAATGCTGGATATGTCACAGTCAGTTTACCTTTATCTTCAGGTTTCTGTGTCTGTGGCTGAAACTGTAGTTCTCCATTAGGACCCGCAGGAGGCTGCCCATCCACTGCCTGCTGTTCTTTCTGTCGCTGAGACATTTCTAATACAGCCTGCCATTTAAAAAAAGAAAAAAAAGAATTAACTATTTTTTAAGTTTCAGATGATGTAGGAAAGTGACCGCCATGCTAGGATCGTTACCTGCTGGTACTCTCTCCTCTGGGCCTCCAAGGCTTTGCCTCTCTCCCTCAGGAGCTCCTGCTCCTGATGCAGAGTCTCAGCCCTCCTCTTCAGCTCTTCCTCCTTATCCCTGAGTTCAGCCTCAAATCGCTGGAGCTCTTCCTCTGTATACACTGGCTTGTTTTCCAGAGTCTGCAGCGACAACAGCGGGATGCAGGTAACGCACACATCCATCCATTTAAAAAATAAAACATGTCCCTCCCTCTTCCCAGGGAGGGACATCGAGATGTTTCCAAACCAGCTGGGGCCTATAACTTCTCCATCATGTTCAGTGTCTGCCGCAGAGCCTCCTACTGGTAGCACATGTCCAACACCAGCACCTCACTTATGAGCCTCACAGGAGGCATCCTGTTTAAATGCCTCAAGCACCTCAACAGGCTCCTTTAGACACAAAGGAGTTGCCTCCCAAATGGCCAAGATTCCCACCCTATGCATAAGCTTACTTGTAATGCTTTTAACCTTCAGCTTATTTTTTAGTCACTACCTTGGAGCCATAGGTGAGGATAGGAATGTAGATCGACTGGAGATCCAACAGTTTTGCTTTCATGCTCAGCTCTCTCTTTTGTTGCATCACAACAAATGCTGCACCAATCTGTATCTCAATCTCCTGCTCCGCACTGTGAAAACACTGGTGAAAAAGACTCTGAGAATTCCAATTCATCCATAAACTCTGCCCTAACCTGGAGTGGATACTCCACCCTCTTATGGTAGAGAAACATGGGCTCAGAGCTGGAGATATCAATTCTCACCCTAGCCATGGAAGGCCACAGTGATCCCAAAGCCTCCCTAGATAAATTAGTTCTAGGTGAGGGGTCAGATTAAATGTGATTTCTATGGGGAATTTTCATTGGGTCAACTTGTGAGAGACTCATTAACTGTTCAACTTCAGCACCCACACTTTCCAGGCTCATCCTGGGAACTTGAACCACACACCCAGTGCAAAGCATCCACCCACTTCCCCAACCTTCAGACCACCTCTAAGCTCCTTACCTCCCACTCTTTGGGATTACTGAACTCTTTCTTCTCTGTGGACTTGAGGAATTCCTCCAGGCTGACGAGCCGGTCTTTGTTTGCATCCACCTTTTAACACAGGAAGGTTGGCTGCGTCAGTTAAAGAAAAACCCAGTAAAGGTGGGAAATGGTGAGATAAATAATTAACAATTTACATTTTTCATGACATGCTCCCTCATCCTCAGCCTTTCTTCCTCCATCTCCATCATATCGTCTTCCTCATTCTTTGGGTCGTAGACCTTCTCCAGCTGGAAGAGGGAAATAAACAGATGTTAGCCGCTACTCTGATGCTGTGCATATGTCTGCTGTCAGCTTGTAAAAAAGCCTGCAGGAGATTAGGAACACAGAGAAGAGCTGCATTTTGAAAGAAATAGAAATCAAACCAGGATTTTAAGCAGTCTCAGGATAAAACTAAATCTAAATCTAAACCAAAGTTTGATTGAAGCAGTCATGATGTGGATGTAAGCAGGATTGTACACCTCCTTTGTAAAGAGAGCCTCCAGTTCCTGTTCGTCCAAAACGCCGTCTTCATTTGTATCTAAATGAAACAGAGAATAAATGAGAACCCTTTTTTCTTTGTTTTTTAAAAAACATATAACCCACTAACATGAAAAAAAGAGAATGGCTAAAAGCGAGTTGCTGTCACCCACCATGCAGTTTAAAAAAGGTCTTGGGGTTGAACTCCTGAGGATCCAGTCCATCTGTCTCCTCCCAAACTTCCCGCAGCTGATCAACGCTACCCTGAGTGGGAAAAATATTTTTTAAAAACAGACTGAAAACCTGAGTCATTTCTAATGGTTTCTGATAAAAACGAACACGGATGTATCAAGCGCCCACCGGAGCGTTAACTTTAGGATGCTGGCGGTGTTTCTCCTTCAGCTCCTGCATTCTCTTCTCCTCCTTTTCTCTCTTCTCCTGATCCAGGCTCTTCAGGTACTCCCGCCTCTCGTGCTCCTTCAGCATCTCGTAGCGCTTGAACTCCTCGTGTCTCTCTGCGTCGTAGTTCTCCAGGTCCTTAGTGGCCTAGAGAGAGCCAGAGAGATAAAAGATATTATTGCTGCTACTATTGCTGTTAATAATAATTTTTAAAAAAATAGGTGAGGTATAGCACAAAATGGACAGTCTGATCAGTGTTGTTATGATTCTCGAGATCTGTCACACTCTGTGAAACAAATGGACAAAAATTTCTTTAAAAACTCCTAAAATTCTTCTTCATTTATCGCTGCAGCAACTTACAGTTGAGATTAGAAGCTCGAGATCTTTGGCCTCAAAGGTATTTTGATTGTGCGGATCCAGATGTTCAAACTGCTTCAGAAGGGAGGCATGGTCCATCTGAAGACCTGTATGGATCATATGTGAATAACCAATCACATACTGGGCTACCATTTGGTTCTATATATATTACTGAATAAATACACAGATTTGTACAGAGATTTTTTTTGTAAATAACAGACTGATAAAAATGGACTGACATACAAAATTTCCATAATCAGTTAAGATAAGAAAAAGTCAATGGTTCACAAATTTCTGTGAAGGTGTTAAAAATCTTTTTCATCTTTTTTAAAAAATTATTAAATCTAATAAGAACCTTAGTATACAGTTAACTGCAAACTTTTCAGTGATGTGGATCAAAGGAATCCCACTCACTCTGTGTGTTGGTGCTGTCCAGTTTGGCCTTTAGCAGCATCCTGAGACGAGAAACCTCCTGACGCTTCAGCTCATCCAAGCGAGTTCTGACATGATGACTGACCAGGTCCAGCTCTTTACTGAGACGCCCGTTCTGACGGCAAACATGAGAAATCCAGGTGAGTTTAAACAGTTTGGACACAACGCCAGCTGCTAGAATGTAAACAGTACACAGGGAAGCCTACCGACTGAGAAGGAAGAACGTGAAACAGAGGCAGAGGTGGAAACCAACCTTAATGTCCTCTGTGTTTGCTGTCTGCAGTTTCTCTCTGAAGTGCGGGTCTGTCTCTAAAACCTCAATCACCTCTCTGAGGTACCGGTCGTAGTACAGGCCAGTGTCCTATTTTGTAAGGAGAAGTTATCCACAACAAGTCTCTGGTCATAAAAACAGGTCACGAGGTAGAAGAAAAAACAAATTACAGAATAATGAGCCATTACCATGTTCTCTTCCTGCACTTCCTCTTTAGGGACCTGCTGGGCTGCATTGCGATCTATAGGCACTGACCAGACCTCGACAGAGATGGACAGGAGCAGGAGCCAGCCAGATATCCACTTCATCCTCCTTTGATATGAATATCAATAACATAAATATCTTCCAGTGTCAGTTCTCCTACATACCTACACTTATATGTAACTTGGTACATTAAAAAAATCTGTATGATGCATTTAACTCACAGAGAACCTCCTTCCCCTAAAATCTCACAACACACAACTCAATTATGACATTTTCAAACAAAAGACCCTGTAAGGATACTCATGTGCAAATAGGTAATGTTTCCTATTGTTTGATCATATTAGGGACATTACATTTACTTCATAATACTTGGTGTATACATTATGTAGATTTCCAGGAGTGGTCTATGTCTTCTGGTATCTGTAGTTGTAGTTTAGGAAGTGTGAGAAGGAGAATCTGATGGATCTTCACCAATAATAAACCTCAGGTAGTGCTCTGGACATAGTTTATCATCTTTTTTCTATTTTTGCAATACTATATAATTTAACTCCTATACAACCTTAATCTCAGTTAACAAATTATACGCAGTGGTTACAGCAGGAAAGTGAGCTAATCACTTTTAGGTTTTAATGTGATTAGTTGATGACCGATGAATGCCGAATTCACCAGATGACTGCAAGGATCTATACAAAGTCTAAAGCTGTAGTTCTTCGTAGATTTCGATGTATCCTTGGATATATAAAAAACAGTAATATGACATTTTGATAAGAATTAACGCAATAGATGTAATCCAAGAGGGAAGAAGTGTTACAAATAGGAGCTATACCGGCATTCTGAGATGAGATTTCATATGCCATTTGTAATGATACCATCTATATTATTATTTATTAATAAGGCATTTGTTAATTAATGGTATTTTTTAGCTATTGCTAGGAAGCTAACTAGCTTAAGTAAGAACACTACGGATGCGGAAAATGGATACGGAGTGATGACGATTTAGCCCCCCAAAAATAATCTATTCGTTAACAGCGAGCCCCTGTCACTGTAAACCCAACACAAACCTAATGATTCGCTTATGGCTTATTTCAGGCCTCTTTCGTTATTAATTGATTTTACAGATGATGTTAGAGCTCCGTGTTTTCACATTGCCGTACATGTAAGCAAGAAACGCGTAGCACATTTCTTTCTACGACACAGTTTTCTCTTAATTTCTCGTACACTCTTGGTCGGCGTTAAAATGACACCTAAAACTTCTCATAACACTGAAAAACATCCTTACATAGGCAGTGTCTTACCGCAAGTTTGTTTTGGATATCTGACCCAATGCTTCAAGCACGAGCTGTATTTGCGTCGGATAAAACTGACGTCATGGGAATGCGGATCTCCTCCTGTGTGCTCCCTTCAGGTAACGTCGGAAATATCATACACATCATTTTTTACGGGTAAGAAGCTTTGGAATTGTAATCACAATTTTGTATTATAGTGAACATAATGCAAGCTCACCGTGATAAATGTGCCACATAATTAATGAGACAAAATCCCCCTTTAGTGAGATAACATCAGATATAAAAGATTGCTTTTGGAGGCGCGTGGCTTTGCACATGAAGGCATCACCGGATATTAGGTAAAAAATAGACACAAAATATGTACAAACATTTTTAATAGCTTTAAAAATAGATTTTCTGTGTATTGAACTCAGCACAAAAACACAAAGTTATGGTAAATTGAAATAAATTAACATAAAATGAATCAACAATTGCGCATGAATAATAAATAAAAGGTATAAATATGATTCTTTTAAAAAATCTAGGCCTAATATAAAATTAATAGAAGTATCAAATATGGCACGTGGAAAACACGCCTTTTCACAAATAAATTAACAAAAATAAATTAACAAGCACACACAAAAATAGCTAAATTATATGAGGAAAAAATGTCAGAGCATTCTGAGGTCATATTGAATTTATATCAGTTTGACTGATGAGCTTAAAGGGTTTTGATTGGTTCACACTTTCAATGCAACACTTCATTCAGTGTTCACAAGTCAATCTCTCTCATGTCAGTTGGTGTTCCAGGCCTTTCGTTCTCCACCTCCTCGTCTTTTTCTGTGGGGCCCTGCTGAAGCCCACTCCTCAGACGCTGGCGGAGGGCATATTCAATCATCTCACTGTAGCACTGCAGGACAGCCTGGAAAGCAAGAAAGAGAAAAATGAAGTTTTTTGTGTAAGATATGTGTATTTCACTGCATTTGACAAAGCTTTGAAACAAGGAGGCCCTTCAAAACAAAAAAAATGCTTCTTGTTGATTCTGTCCCTTTGCAAAATTAAAATTCCAACTGAAAACCTCATTTAAATCAAATCTAATCTAATAATTGAGTCTACTTGCAAACAAAACAGGCGTTCTCACCAGGTCGGTCTGGCACAGTTCAGCCAATGCTTCACTCATAAGGGCCAGCTGAGTGAGGCCCTTGTTGCCCAGACCTTGTAGGGCACAGTTCAGTGATGCTGCAGCAACAAGCGATGGCGGGGCTCCCAGAAACCGGGAGTCGCAGACACACATGGCGGCCAGCGTGTCGCTGTGCCGCCGCAGGGTGGAAAGCTGCTCCTCTGCAGATTCACCACTGTCTCCTCTCTCCTCTACACAGGCGAGAAAATGTGGGAGAAAATCCTGCGGAGTCACTGCTGCTGTGTCCCATCGGAGGGTGGCGAGGATAACACGCTCCATTTCCTAATGGAAGGGAGCATGAAAACAGGAAAATGTTAGCTGAAGCCCAACTTTATGGGCTACATTTGAAAGACTTTGGCATCCATTGGAGACAAATCACCGTTAGGTATTAGAGGGCCACAGCTGGAAAAGACTCCCAGATGGGATTAGGTTATTCGGAGTATGAGAGGCCACAGTATTTGTATTTTGCTTAAACTCTGTGAGTCTTCTTGCCTACAGCTCTAATTTTAAGGTATCTAACCTTGTCTATCCTGTGTAAGATGCTTTGAAATAAACTCACCAACAGGTTCGATGGCAGGAAACTGTATTCAGCTGCCGCACACAGGGTGTCAGCGGTCACGCTGTCACACTCTGTGAGCTTCGAGGCTATAAGGATGCAGCCAGCAGCCAGGCAGTACAATGAGACCGGTACAGACAGAGACGCAGACAGGAACCTGTCCATCAGAGAGACAGACAGGGGGAAGACTGTCTCATCACAACCACACTCACAGCACACCTGGAGAGGAGGGAAAAAGGATGAAAGATGTCAGGATCACAGCTGTCCCGATGACATAACTCACCCAGCACTATGAGGCAACTCGAAAAACTGGAGCATGAGAGAGCTGAATACCTCCAGGGCCCATTTGGCAAGCTCCTCCCTGCGCTCCGGATCCCTGTGGATGAGGGTGATGTAGAGCATGGAGGGCATGTATCTTTCCTCCACGTGAAGCAGCCTCTGGATCACTCGATGCCCCGACACTGTTGGGTCCCAGGCGGCTCGCAGCTGAGGCGAGCCACTGTTGTGGCCCTGGGCTTGTGCCTCCCTCTGGCTCTGATCCTGAGTCTGGTCATCCTCCACTTCCTCACACCACAGAGACACAGACATGTCTCTGTCCATCTGCACAGCCTGCTGGCTAAAATATGAACTTGTTTATGTCCAGGAGGGAATTAAAAGAAAAACCAACGTCCTTCTGCCACACGAGGAAGCTGAATAGTTTGCAGGTAAATGGAAGTTGGTAAATCACTGTAGAGCCTTCTTGGTTTTTGCTGAAATCAGTCTTCCTGAGGTGGCCCTGCTGAATATCCCCCCTCACTAGAAGCTCAAAGTTTTATACCCAGCAGTCGGGGAGAGAGGGGGAGTGGTCCAGAGGGGTGGGAAATGCCATAGGAAGGGGCAGAGACCCTCATGAGCGACATAAAATAATAAGTTAACAAACAATGCGATCGGTGCAACAATTGCCTCAACAGGTGGGGAGAGGGAGAAAGAAGGAGAGCAAGGGGAGAGAGGGAGGCAGGGGAGGGGAAAAGAGGAACAGACAAGAGAGGGTGTGGCCCGCAGGGACAGAGCAACAGCTTGTCACCGACAGTGAAAAAAGAGAAGGACGAAAAGAAAAGGCAACGAGGGGTGTGTGTGTGTGTGTGAGAGAGAGAGAGAGAGAGAGAGAGAGAGAGAGAGAGAGAGAGAGAGAGAGAAGCACCTCCAGACTGTGACAATGGGCATGGATGACAAAAGGATGAGGGTGTTTGTTTACAACGTGAGCACGGGAGGAGAGATGTTAAACGCTGGATGGATGTTCAGTCTTGTCCTGCTGTCAGAGAAAGACCCTCAAGTTCTGATATTTTTTTAGCTTCCCATACATTCATACATACAGTCCCATTATTGCTGTCTGTGCAGTTTCAGGGATTTTTGTGTCGTATAATGATTTGAGTCGGTGGTTTGCAGGCTTGCAATCCTAAAAAGTTGCTTATGTCCCAGGATGCATTTGGAGAACTGTGATTAAGTGATTAAAAATTAAAGATAGATAAAATGAGAGTAAAATCTCACATTTCATTCAAGCGAGAATACCCCAAAGGTTCTTTGTTTTTACAAATGTTTTTTTAACAAAGGTATTTGATGAGGTAATTCTAGATAGATTCTAGATTCTTTTGTAAGGAAACAATATAACAGCTGGGTGCAAACATACTAAACAAAAAAATGAATCAATTTTTGAAACAATTACAAATTAGTCAATAAAGAAAAATAATATTTGACAGTGGGGTTACAAACAGATTTCTTTTTTGGAAGCTTTTGCACTCTTTAGATGGAAACATTAAAATACCTTGAATACTGCACACATCTTGCGTTTCTCACCATTTATCAGGGGAGAGGAAGGGATTTCAAAAGTAGTTATAAATGTGTTCGTCAAACTTTTGGCTCTGAGCTTCTCTGTCCTTTCGTCACAGATTGTCATTGTCAAAGCAACCTGCGTCCCCTTCAGTCTCCCCTCCCTGTGGCAATCTGCTGCTCGTGTTTAAAGAGCGGCGAGGCCAGCGGGAGGGCCGGGCGAGGTATGTGCAACAGACAGTGGAGCCGGGCAGGTCAATGAGCCGTATTGTCTCCCTTTACAAATCAGTGTCAGACAACAGCTCCTGGCCTTCTGCCTGCTGCTGGCTCTTCGCACACACACACTTCACACATTCATGGGGTAGACACACTTTTCACACACTCCCCGGGGAGCCCACTGATGGTCACAATGGGGTCGCACTCCCCAGTGGAGAATACAGATTGTATTTGACACACTCATTACAGGTGGCTCTTCACACATTTAAGGCGTCAATGGCAGCTAAGGTTTCAAATGGGAGTTAAATGGACAGAGATACGAACACCATGCCGTGGATCACCACGACTTGATTTCAGCTGAGCATCAATAATTCATACCCGCTGTGACAAAGAAGTGATTCAGTTTCATATGCAACCCAAAACAGTATTTTTATGGAGGGAAAAAAAAGAACACTTCATTTATCTCCAAAGTTGGGCAGGTTCTGTATTACAGCAACCAAAGGACTATAAATAAAAAACTCAGTAAGACAGAATATGACACAACAATAGTCCTAAAATGGTAAACTGAACAAACATAAGAAAGAGTTAAAAGATGAAAATACACTATAGGAGAACATGCACCTGAAATCTGTACTAATACTATGAGTAATGTTCCGATAAAGCACTTGATTTAATTTCGCTATTGTAAACGTAAGCACGAGCTACTTTGATGAAAGTCAGGAAAATAAAAAATAATCACAACCACTTATCTGAGACTCACCAACATAATCTCATAAAATATTCCAAACCCTGAAACCCATATCATAACAAGCTAAAGCTAAAATCCCCAAGAATGCAGACCTGATTAAACTGACTAGAGTCCCACTTTCTGTGAAAATGCATAACATTTTCCTTCTTCATATGATGGTTGTTACTGAAGCTAAACAAAAAAAAAATTAACACTGGATGTTTAAAAACATTTTAATTAACTAAAACTACACTCTGATGTGGACGTATTTATTGAGACTTTGGATGATTACAATAAGTTCTGTGTTTTTAATGTGATACATGATGTAATTTTCCCAAGTCTTGTGTCTAACATATGGCGTCCACACAATAGTAATTAAAAAGACTGAAACCTAAAATTTATACCCCCCCCCACCCCCCCCACCCCCCCCAAAAAAAGAAAAAAGAAAAACTAAAGAGAAACAAGCAAACCTGCTCTGGAAATTTCCCACTACCTCTTTATCAGGTAGGTATTTATCAATCGCATACTTCACATTACTAATAATGTTCTACGACAATCAAAGCAATAAGAATCAGTGGGTAAAGACATATTATAATATGTGTTTGAATGTACTACATGCAGGTATTGAATCTATACTGAAATTCTGAGTTCTTTTAGGGTATTTCAGGGCTTGTACATGAACTTACCCAAAGTTTACAACTAATTAACACAAGAGCACAATGTTTTCCCTTTAAAATAATCATGCAAGGTTAAAGTTTAAACCTGTTAAACCTGTTCCAAGTCTAGACCAGATTCATTAAATTTTCCTGAGCAACTGAATTCAAAGTCAAATGACAATAAACGACTACTAGCATCTTCTGCGTCCTTCTGCTTTGCAATAAACAAATCATAGATGAGAATCTCAGGCACAGGGAGTAGATCAGCAGCCACATTATCTAACTGAGATGGTTATTCTTAGACACTCTGCATAATGACAACACGAAGAGACATAATCCTGCAATTCTTAGTCGATTGTAGCATTAGTGAGAGAATATTAGGTTTAAAGCAGTCGACAAGGCCTTCGCCTATAAAACAGGCTTTGAAAAGGGCTGAAAGCAGATTGAGTTTGAATGAAGGACTGAGTAAGTTTGTCTCTGCCAGTCAAGTGAGGTCAGGATGGGGTGGGACGGTGGGAGGGCGAGAGGGCGAGAGTGACAGATCGTCGGGCTGTTTAAGCACCCTGCTAAATTCATACACCGCAGCTGTATTCAAACAACATGGATCGAGGGGCTCGAAGACAGCCACCAGCCAAAGGAGGAGTGCAGCAGGTCCTGAGAAGGGGGTGTGGCTGCCCGCCCCTCATTTTCCAGCTCATTTCCCAGGACAGTGGAGAACAGAGGCCCTATTTTCCCCTTGAGCTATTCACCTCACACAGACACCTGCTGGCCAGTGGGGGAGGAGAGGGGAGAGAGGGCAAAGTTTAACCAGTTCACAAGTTAAGACATAAACAAGTGCAGTTTACTGTAACAGTCTGTCAGTCTTTGACCTCAGATTTATCGGACAAATGTAAACGAGTCGTTGGAATCATTTTTACACAGACGCAGAGTAGCGAAACATCTTCACTAAATCAATGTATTTATCACAATTTTGAGACTATCAGTTGAGTTTTTGACAGCATTTGGGTGTTACACTAAAGGGAAGCTATTACCTCTGTTATAAACAGTTACGATGTTTGATGGTCATATTAAATATGGCCAAAGTTTCAAATAATGAAATGACAGGGTGTGCAGCTAATCCCTGTGAGGAAAAAGCTCAGAGTGCTCTAAACACTCAGTTTAGGTATTTCTTTTCTACTCCTGGCTCTATATGATGTCAGTGAGAGCTGATATCCCTAAAGTAGTCATCTCAGGTACACAGCATTGGCTCCTGGACCTGAGATGCATCTGCTGTTCAAAACTGCTGTTTGCAAGGGGCAACCAATCAGAATAAAGGAAGGAGTTAAAACAGCTCATTGATTGAGCTGGAATCTTTCTTATAGATTCCTGCATTCTGCAGCTTTTCATTTCAATTTCTATCTTTATGTATTTACATGTAAAATTCAAACAACTATTTCCCATTTTTTCAGTTTTTAAACTACATCTAAAACATTTGCATCTGGATAGTTTAAGATATATAACTAGAGATATTTTAAATATGTAAATATACAGATATTTACAGGCTATATAATTAATAATTAATAATTAAATATATACACTGGAGCCTATCCCAGTCTATCCCAGCTACCACAGGGCGAGAGGCGAGGAACACCCACACACCTCGCCAGCTCCAAGAAAACAAACATAACAGCACGAGAGGGAGAGAGACCTTGTTATGGTGAGTTTATGCATGAGAAGTAACTTTATAGGACAAGGTGTGAAGTTACTCCTCACTGATATGTGTATTAATAATGGACTGCAATTACAGTGCACTTTTCGAGACCCTCAAAGCACTTTACAATTCCACTATTCATTCACTCTCACATTCACACACTGGTGGAGGCAAGCTACAGTTGTAGCCACAGCTGCCCTGGGGCAGACTGACAGAAGCGAGGCTGCCATATCGCGCCAACGGCCCCTCTGGCCATCACCAGTAGGCGATAGGTGAAGTGTCTTGCCCAAGGACACAACGACCGAGACAGACAGAGCTGGGGATCGAACCGGCAACCTTCAGGTTTACAAGATGAGCTTCCAACCCCCTGACCCACGGTCGCCTCATGTATTATTGTTGCTGTGGGTCTGCAGGTAAACTCAGAGGCTCACCTCCACCATTTGATAAATGAATCCTTTTCAAGTCTTGGGGAGGATGTTATCGTCTGTTCCTTCCTCACCTGATTCTTATCCACAGGGGGATCAAGTTCAGTTATCTTGAACTTCTTCTGCTTAAGTTTTTACAAATGGATAAAGTAGAGTTTAAATACCCTGTTTTGTTATGATTCAACCATTTATTTGGTAATAACAAGATGAAAATGCTAGAACATCATACATATAGTTACAAGGCTTAATATTACCAAAGCGGCATGTGGAACCTATAAGGCATGCACAACCTTTGCATAGGGCTGGAATGGCATCTTACAGTACTAGCAAAATGCTGCCAATGAGTTTATCCTTCGTCTATTTCCCTTTACAGGAGGAGTGGTGAGAGGACCGTAAGAAAACACAAAATAAACTGAAAAGTAATCAAGTGATAAACGAATTAATATAGTTAAATAATAAGTAAAAGCAGAAGCAAAAGTGTCACGAAAACAGGAGATGTAAAGAAGTGACAAGGAAACAGAGGACAGCATACACACAAAAACAGCACTGCAAGTACGACTATAGTGTTTAAACACGTTGGATTGTAACTTTCATGAACACACAGTGAGAGAAAAGAGACTCCACAGTGCCCCCTGCCTCTGACCATCAGTAACAACAGTCTTCACTCCGTACCATGGTATAATATTTAGTACATATTTCATATATAAATGTCTTTTACACATCTCTTAGCGAGTGTCAGTCCACCAGCTGATAATCAGATTTAAGGGCAGCTGGGGCCACATGCTGAATTAGAAGCTGCAGCTCCTTCCTGTGATTGGCTGAGGAGGCGCTGTGTCTCGCTGGCCTGTGAGTCTGGGCTCTCTTCCTCTGAGCTGGGTGGGACGTAGAGGCCCAGGACCTGCTTCACCATAACAGGAAGCTCCTGGGGTGGAAAGGGAAGACGAAAAAGGGGAAGTTACAAAGCAAGCAAGTTGTTAAATTATCAGTTAACATAATATAGCACAAGATAAATTGTTTTCCTATTATATTCTGATAATACTAATAACTTAAAAAAACAACAACTCAGATTTGGACCAACAGATATTTTACTGGCTGTATGTCGAATCATGAGGTATGAAGTGGCCCTGTGTCTTACCTTGCACAGAAACAGCTGTAGGTAGATGGCCTCGGCTCCACGCAGAACGCTCTGCAGGTCCAACTTCATTGTCAACTCGTTAATGTGCTGCAGATGAAAAACATTATAGAAGATGAAAATCTGTATGATTACAGAAAAAAAAAAAAACTGTCATCTTTAATCCAGACACACACCTTCAGAATAGTGTTGAAGTCATGGTTTGAGCCTATCAGCTCTTCTCGCTGGGACTCGAGGATCGAACAGGCGATCAGCAGGTGGAAGTTTTCACATGGAAGACGAGTCCAGAGGACCTGAGGAAGAAAACACGATGCTATAAAATGCGATGTCAAGATGCAGCCCAAACAATCCTTACTGTAGACTGTAAAATAGTACCACATAATATATAAAAAAATTGAATATGGGATTTCAATTAAACTTGAAGCATTTAGTTTCAAAACAAAAAATCAATTCAAGACACAAATATGTTAAATTGGTACAGTCAAGCACTCACCTCCCACAGTGTGAGGATATCCTCAAAGGAAAACTCTCTCTTGAACCAGATGAGCAGCCAGCGGAAACAGAAGCAAAGCGAGCCGCTGTCCTGAGAGTCTGAAGGACATGCAAGGAAGGGAGAACTGGAATTTTAGTTCTTTACAAAAAAGAAATTATTATTGCACATTCAGAGTTTTCTCAGTTTCATACATATGCATGGCATGTATGTCACCTTCAGCATATCTAAACTTATATGTGAGAGGTCAGATTCAACAGAAAACATGGTAATGTCTTCCTTTTGTGCACCTCTGGTCGTCTTTCTGCATTGCTGCTATATTTAAGGTTCGACTTTGCCTTCGGTGTCAAACTGACCCAACCTCAAACTGTAAATTCATCCGCCAGGAACAACCTCTCCAAACCGAGTTCTACTATAACATCTGAGTAAGAGCAATCAGTTGGGATGAGTGGAACTGTGGTGACATGACATAACAATCTTTGGTCACTACCTGCCCTAGCTTCCAGATTTTCCCTCCCTGTGACTTTATCTTCTTCCCCAAATGCCATGCAAATTGACAAGTTGCTCATTTTAGACAGAAGCACATGTATACAAGTACATGTGGTCAGAATGAGACCTCTGGGGAGTGATAGGAACTGAAATTAGTGCTGAGGTGCAAATCAACACAACAATGAAGGAGGTAGCTTTAAAACTTCTTTATCATGCCCAGCTTTACTTTGCACGTTTCATTTTACACTCTCACTTCTACTGTTAATGTGCCTGGCTAAATAGGAGCTCACTTACCCAGGAAGTCACAGAGCTCTGGGTCCAGCGCCTTCAGCAGGATACTGAGCTGAAGAAGCTGCTGCTTCATGGCCTCCTGAGACTCTTCAAAGTTCTGGTGCTGCAGAAAAGAAAAACAAAGACCTGTTCTTCAGCTGGAGTCTACGGCTTCTTACAACTACATCAATCTTTTGGATGTTTCTGCTTTGACACTCCACTAATTTCATTATTTGTCTTGATGCATTCTCAATCATCCAGGAAAGTAAATCTCCATAAGTTGATTCTGTTCATCTGGACGTAGCGTTTTGTGGGAGAAACGTTTCGTCACTCATTCAGTGGGCCACTCCTTCAGTGGGCTGGTTTCAGTCATTATGCAAATGTACTGGTTATAAGATTGGGGAAACCTGCAGTCAGCTGAGACTGAAGAAGTCACTTGGATGAGTGACGAAACGTTTCTCCCACAAAACGCTACGTCCAGATGAACAGAATCAACTTTTGGAGATAATTTCATTATTGTTTTTCTTTCACTGCTTCCTCAGATCTCAATGATTAATATCACATTTCAGCACAAAATAGAACCAGATGACTTTTTCTTTTTTAAGAGAGAGAATGTGCATTTATTTAACATTTAATAAGGTGTAATGCTTGTGATTGTTGGCAAACAGCCTCAGGCTACAAACCAAAATCCAGTGAGTGTTTTTGTGGTTGCTTCACAACTGGAGACAGCGGCGAGTTAGCAGAAGAGCACACTGAGAGACATCCAAAGCAGTTTTAAGTGTGGGCTTTTTATATTCATTCAAATCAGATGTTGATGAGGTCTTAAGTCACCGCACAAAAATCACTTCACTGGCCCAAGTGCATTTAGACTTTCAAAGGTTATGTTTGTGCTGCTGCCGAGTTAATTATTCTTCATTCGGAGCAGAAATCGACTCAAATATAGAGTAACAGCTTTAAAAGCTCTTGTGTGTCTCAACAGAAGATCACGGGTTTGTGACAGACGATAACAAAAAAGAGAACAGATATTTTTACTAACCACCAGCTCCATGAATCCTGTCAGACACCAGAATGACTCCACCTCATTCTGGGTGACGAACAGGATAGGAGAAAGAAGATCACTCATCCCCTGCACATAACCTGCACCGATGAAAAAGGAGACCTGTGTTAAACCTGTGTTACAAACATATTTACATACATACTTTACTCAAACCGCTTTTAATCGCTGCCAAACCCTTTGTTGATTGGTCTTAAAACATCATGGACATCTCTGTTGTTTGACTGTTTATTTTGTTTTTTGTTGAACACAAGGAAGTAGAGAAAATTAGCCAGCTAGTGTTAAGTAACAGGAAGTTGTAGAATACTTTTCCTCCTGTTGTTGCAAATCTTTCTGGACACCAGACGCCACTTGTACTGGCACCGCAATGCTTGTTCAACTTTTATTTTCATATACAAACAATATGAAGTCATGTGAAAGTAAGCTACTGAATCACGTGGTGTACTTAGAGAACCAATTTTAGCAGCAATAGGTTGACGTGATGGGTTTCTATATGACTTCATCGGTATATGGAGGAGTTTTGGTCCACTCTTCTTTACAGCATTGCTTCAATTAATTGGGCTTTGAAGGGATTACTCTCTTAAGGTCCCACCACAGCACTTTAATCAGGCTGAGGTCTACACTTCAACTGGGCCCTTGCAGCACCTTGATTATTTTCTTTTTCAAACATTCTGTTGTAGATTTGCTGTTGTGCTTGGGATAGGATGTCCTGGTAGATGACCCAATTTGGGCCAAGCTTTAGCTCTCGTACAGCCTTACATTTGACTCTGGAATACTTTTGTATACAGAAGAGTTCATGGTCTAGGCAGTGACTGCAAAGCCGTGGCACTGTTCTTCATGGCCCAACACATCTACTTTGGTTTCATTGTTCCTGAAGTCTTGTAGTTTGCTCTTTCTAAACCTGTGCCATGTTCTTTTTAGAGAGAACGGGCTTTCTCCTGGCAACTTTTACAAACAAGCCATACTTGTCATGAACTTAGCTCATGGGTTTTCTGCTATTTCTATGCGCCTTGCACGGTGTGACCTTGGGGCGAATTTGTGGGGTCGTCCACTTCTGGGAAGATTGTGGCATTATGTTAAAACACACCTGAAAGATCAAGACCAGGAAACTACCAAAGGTGGTCTTTTTGTCAGTCACATGTACCGATGATCAATTTATGAAGTGCGCCTGATAACTTCTTTATTCCTATGGAAGCAGTAAGGGTGCTTGAGCTGTTCTACACAACTCCAGTGAAAACTTCACAAGCCTGTGTATTTGTCACTTTTGCTTTAATTGCCTTTTCTCCTTCAAAATTGCATGTGTGTATACTGTTATTCAAATTGTGTAAATCCATCTGCAATAGGTCAGATTTACCACCAGGACTTGATTTACTAACCAAGATTTTCCTTAACTTTTATCTGTTGCTGTGTTTGTTGAAGCTTTGGGGTAAGGGCAATCTAAACCAGGCGGGTGGGCTGTGGTGGAGATGACAACTATAACTGAAAAAAGTAAATGCCACGGTTATCGTCACTGCCAACATACTATTGAAAGCCACTTAATATTTCTTACACTCACTCATCATTTGACCTGTTTGAAAATAAATGAGCAGCACACGGCTTGACAAAATCAATAACTTAAGACATGAGAATACAGTATGCTACTGTTTTGCTTCACTCTCTCTCTACAGCTTGACCCTGAAACAATGCTGGTTGTCACAAACAGTAAATCAGAAATGCACTTAATGAAAATGCACATCTGTTTACCAGCAGTTCATAAATACACACCCAGATCAAAGTTGTACATGCAGTAAGTCATCAGCACGTCGTGAAGCAGGGTCAGTCCCGGATTGTCATTCCCAGAGAAGAAAGTGTTGTGTCTGTCTGTCCTGTTGACGTCTCTCTCTGTCACAACAGAACAAAGACAGTTTAACTTCTGACGGGCAGCTGACTAAACGCTGAACAGATCTTCTGTTATTAGACGCACTGACCTATCAGGCTTCTGTATCCTCTGAGGAGGGAGTTTCTCATCTCCTGCTCTTCACTGACAGACTTCCACTGCACCTTCATCCTGAAGTACTCATCCCTGCACACGCAGAAGGGTTGTTAAAGCAAGTGAATAGTTCAAGATTTTAGGAAATACACTGGCTCGCTGCTAAGCATTAAAAAATAAAAAAAGTGGCTGCAGCTAGCTCAGGATGGAGGTAGAGCAGGTCATCTACTAATTGGAAGGTTGGTGGTTCGAACCCTGGCTACTAACCCAAAGTTACTCTCTGATGTATCCATCGGAGTGTGTGTATGTGTGTTTGAATATTAGCTATGAAAGCACTTTTGTAGGAAATGTGTGTGAACAGGGCAAGTTGTATAAAGTGTTTTGAGCGCTCAGGTGGAGTAGAAAAGCACTATATAAGAACCAGTCCATTTACCATTTACCAAGCGAGGCAATGAGAGTGTTTCCCAAAGCCTCAATAAATTATCATAAAGATATGACAGGAAAAAAAAATTATACTAACGTTTTGACCCGAAGAATGTCCTCTCTTTCCTTGGCAGTGCTGTTCCACGGATAAAACCCCAGCAGGAATTTCCATATCTCCTTCCTCAGTGAGTGTGTGATGCCCTGCAAGATACACAAAAACCCCATCAAAGAATGCACACCTGGTTAAACATGAGAAACACATGTTTGTCTCTAACTCTATTTACTGTCCTACCCCTCTGAACACAAGTTCTTTGATTTTTTCTTTGCAAGTCACTCGCCCCTCAGAGTCCAAAAACTCCTCCCACTTATCCAGAGGCTGTCCCCTTGTTACATCTGGTTTGGGACCAAGTTCCACACCCTTGATGAAAGAAATAAAAGCAAACATTAATAACTTATTTTTTATTCCATCTATCCGCGCTCAAATGATCTTTTTGTATCTTTCTCTTACGCAGGTGATGAGTTCGAATCCGGGCTCTTCATCAGACTGTGGAGGCAAACTGGGATCCTGAGGAGTACGTGTGTGGATGGGGGACTCTGGAGGCCGAAGTGCTGCCCTGAAGAAATTTGTGACTTTGGAGAATCCACCAAATGTAGTGGCATACGGGTCATGGATAAATCTCTGTTATAGGTGAAATAAAAAGAATGTTTATGCAAATGAAGGCCTGTCGTTTTAAGTATGATGTTTCCTTCACTAGTGTTAGCTGGTACCAAACGCTATGATTAAAAAAGACAGATGAAACCACTGTGTCGCTGCCACTGCATGTAGTCCTGTGCTGATTGTCTGTTATATGTTATATGTAGCACCAAGGTCTTGGAGGACCATTGTCTCGCTTCACTGTGTACTGTACCACTGCATATGATTGAAATGAAATGCCACTTGACTTGACTTGACTTGGTGGAACCTGTTTGAAGCTCTGATGGTTTCGTTTTTGGCCGATCCCATTTTGCCTTCTATATTCATAATCTGTATGAGAGCAGTGCACAGATACAGAAACCTGCTAATAATTTCTGTTTTGTGTGATCTATTAGTACAATTACCTGCACGGTTAGTGCAGTAGCTGAGGCGAAGGCTGGTAAACAGCTACTGGACAAATCTGCCTGTGATGGCATCCAACTATCAATGTGACCATGCCCTAATAATGCAACCTACTTTAAACATAAAAACATCTGAAATTGGTTTCGGAATTTAGTTGTCATCCGAGGGGAGACTGGCTATGGAGGCCAAAAACTCTGAACTGCAAAAATGCTATAAACATGTTTATTACTACTCTGCAGTTGGAGGTGTTAACATCGGGGATCTATATAGCTCAAGCTGCTTTTAGAGGAAATTGAGATTTTGGCACTTTAGCTTTTGTTTTCAAGTTCTGATGCTGCTTCGGTGGAAGATGACCTCATCACTGGGTCACTGGTGTTAATGGACAAGCTAGTAATTCATAGATTTTAAAATGATTAAGTGCGAGATTACTTAAAAAAAATTACTCATTAGAAATGCAACATGCACTATCCTCTAAAAAAATAACAACAAAAAAATCTACTTACTGAGACAAGATCATTGCCTCCATCATCAAGAAACTGCAGCCTATCAAAGGACTGAGGGAGCGTGCCTGAGTCCTGGGGGTAGGCAAGGAAGAGCCGCCCGTCAAGTGGTGACCTGATAACAAGAACAGAAACCACATGACACGTTGACAAAGAAGCAAAGGGCATCTGAAACTGAGGTACTAATCAGGGTTTCTCCAGCATGTAAACAATGCTGGCATTCCACTGTAATTAGAAATCTGCTGCTAAAATGATTGCAGTGATGCTTACGGGTCCAGAATAATGTAGCGCTGAAGTGCCCTCAGCAGTTCCCGGGTTCCTCCTCTGTGGAAGTGCAAAGGAGGCAGTGGGTGGCCACCTCTACTAGTCAGCACGAGAAAGTTTCGACCCAAGGAGAACCGAGACCTCCGAAGAGAGTACAGCTCAGAGAGAGGCAGCGAGAACGCCCACTGACCTGCGAAAAAAAAGAGGGGGTTTTAGTTTTCTGAGCACGAGCCTTTGCTAGGATCACCAGAAAAGCAGACTGCACCTGAATTTTTGACTGGGACGTGTTCTCGTTCTTTCTTCACGGTGCTTATAACTGCCCAGTCTGGCTCGTACCCCGGGTCAAAGTTTGTATCCTCTTCCCCTCCATCACCATCCTGATCAGGTGGAGATTATTGGATGAGAATCCTGTTCGAGCTAATTACAAATACAAATACTTTTTATTTTTCAGCATGTAGCAAATAGATGGTTCCTAACCTTTCTGCTGTAGAGTACAGCAGGAGCGTTGCGACCGTCATCCTCCAGTGGACTCCACTCTAGAGCTGGCAGCCCAGCCTGAAAAAATAAAGACATGATAGGTTACCCCCGCGCTTTCCTGATCATACCTTTGACCTAAACAGTCTTAGCTCACACAGACTTTCTTACCCGCTCCACAATGCGGATGAACCCTGGGATGCTAGTGTCCTGGTTATTCCTCTTGGCATTTGTGTGGAGGTATACCCCCTCCTTCTCAAATATCAGCTGAGGAGAAAAAAGCCCCACATAAATATGAAGTAGCAGAAATTAAGTGTAAAATGTATTTGCAGTTAAAGGTGGGTTTTTTGGGTGGTGTCAAATTTCAGTCACTTAAACAGGCAGGTAATAAGAATTTGCCTAAAGATTATTTTAATCAGTCATCAATAACTACAGTATAACTGATACCTTGTGTGGTTGAACACCACTTGTTTCTCTCAGAAGTTGAACTTGAACCATATACAAAGAGCAGGGATTTAACGACCTGTGCATACTCAGAATTCCTATCGCTACTGGTGTTCTCAGGGTAAAGAGGTTGTCCACACCTCTTCACAAAGGCTAGGCACTCTGTGTGACATCTAAGCAGCATTTCAGGCTAGCCCAGCCCTGTTTTTGCCCAATCATTGTGGAATTTGCATGTTCTCAATACACCTGATTGGGTTCTCTCCATGTACTCTGGCGTCCTCCCATAGCCCAACGTGTCTTTTCAGCCCCACTCACACACACAAACTGGTCAGTGACCTCCTGGCAACCCAAAATCCTCCAGCAACCACTTTGCCTTAGGAACCAGTGGTCGCCAAACAGGTCTGTGTTCCTGACTTCGGGCTAATTGGTGGTACTATACTGACAGCAGGTTGGTTGTAAACAAAGAAAGTTTACTGTCTTGCAGTTAAAAAAAACCCCCAAACATCCACGTGGAATAAACTCATCACATGGCAGATGGATACAAGAATTAACGTCTAACACAGCTGATAAAAACTGACTCGTAGTTATCTGAGGTCAAGTGAGAAAAACAAAACAAAACTTGATCGTTGTAAAAATAACGTAAACTTTAGAAATCATGAGAACTAACTGAAATACTTACATGACAACACTCAAACTGTAAAATTAGCTCATTTAGTTTCAGTCTTTGTCAGTCAACACCACAAGCATTAACCCACAAAAACCATGGTGGGTTCAACTCAGGAAGCTAAATGACAGCTCGGTATTTCCTAGGAAATAGCTCAAACGCCTTAATATCATATAGTTATGGCAAGCGAGGTCTTCGAGACCTTATTTAGAAGATTAACGTATTTTCCTGTTATTTTTCACCGTCTGAGAAACAAGAATTGGGCAAATTAAACCTCATTTGAAAAATGATTGACGATGGCTAAAACTTTTTGGAAAACTGGACAGCAAACTAAAATTAAAAACTAAATCATACTAATAAAAAAATGCAAATGTAGCCCACCCAGTGCCCAAATGTGATTAACGAGCCCGTGCACCACGTGACCAGTCAAACAGTTGACCCGGCAGGTAAATCATAACAAAGAGCTGGTAAATGACACATTCACGTCACATGACTATAAAGTCACTGCTCTGCTCAGGTCAGTGGGTGAAAGCGAGACAGCCAAACAGGAAAAGTTGAATTAAGTTCGCGACTTTCTGAACACACTTTAAGCTTTCATGTCTGTGTGGTTATACACACAACTATACAAAAAATATATCCAGCTCTTATATCCAGCTAAAGCAGCACGTAGCCCAGCTCGAGCTTAACGAACGTTATTGGAGATCCACAGCTAGCTTTAGGTGCTACCATTAGTTAGCTATCAGAAGTTCTGCCCAATATTCAACAGCATAGTTGCGAACATTCACAGAAACAGCCAGTGAAAACGTGTTAAACATTTAATTCAGGAGTACCTTATAATCCTCAGCGCTTTGCTCCATTTTCCTGTCGTCTCCGTCGTTCTCCCAAAACAAACGTGACGTCAAGCTTCCTGCTAATGGAAAACCCCGCCCATGGCCAACGTCATGTCAGAAAACACCCAATCAGAACGTAATTTGTACTGCTTTGTTTTTAAATTATATTTTAAACGCTTTAATATTATTACAGAGGCCAATCTTTATGTAAGAGTTTATGGTATTATTTGATTTGATTTGATTTTAATGTCCGCTACAGGCTGTGTCCTTTTATGCCTTAATGTAAATTTGTATGTAATGCACATGACAACCACTATAGGGCAGCAAACAACGCTGCCTCTAAACAGCATTGGATTAGAAAAAAAAGAATAACTTTAGTTGTAGTCTAAAACAACAACAACAACAACGACAACAACAAACACAGTTACAAAGTGCCTCACAGTAAGGATGAACACCTACATCAAAAGACTGTGCACATCCCAACACACAGTACATGTGTTAAGTACTTGATGTAAACTTTAGCTAAAATAATGAGGAAATGATTACATGAAAGCTACTCTAGACTACTCAAAATTAGGTTTCAGCACTTTCTTTTTTAAACAAACCAATGACTCAGCTCACTTAAAGGAAGAAGAAAGGATGTTACAAAATTTACTGGTTTTAAAGACAGAAAAATGTGGGCATGCACAGCATTTTAATGTGAATGTGGCTCAAGAATATCACATAAGACCATAAAAATATTCCTAAGCTTCCATTTATGCTTTTGGAAAGTTTCATTTAAATAAAATATTGTTCACAGTTACATCAAAATATAACACTCTTTGCCTCAAACTTCGTGGGATCTGATCATCTTGCCTTGACATGACCAGAATGATCAATACAATACTACACACTAATACTAATACTAAAACTCTACAGTTACTGGAAAGATGAAAATATTTAAATTTAGCTGTCAAATTGCAGCTGAATAACCAGAGCTGATCGGCAGGCTATAGACAAACTCGCTGCTTTCAGGGATATTTCAAATGCAATATTTCTGGCACTGATCTTGGTGGGGATGAACAGATGGTACCTTTCAGATGCAGTCGCAGTTTCAGGCATCCTTACATCCCCTCTACACCAGCAAGATAATTACATTAGAACAGAGGATATCCATCACAGAGAAATAATAGAGTTTTTGTATGATAGTATGATAGCTCTATATCTGCTGCTAAAATAGTGTGGCTGATTGGGGCTTAAATAATTAATCTATTTACAACCTTTTTATGTGTTTAGAATAATTTTACTGTGACCAAGAGCTGCTATAATCAATATTTATTTGATTGCAACTTATTAAAAGGATAAATGTCAACATTAATGTCTATTTGGGAAATATATAAATACAGATTTATAAAGTTCTAGGAAGATCCTGAGGAGAGTGCAAAAGAGCATCTAGCTACAAAAGGACCACATCTCCCTGCCGAGCGCACAGAGGAGAGTAAATATTAGCCAGCTGAGAGAAACATGACTCCAAATTCATGCTGATCTATAGCTACTGAACGTGATGATGATATCAGGGCTGTGTTGACAATTAGTTTCTTCTGCCCTCGCAAGAAAGAAAGGAAGAAATGCCACATTTAGAGGTGCTGACCCACATTTTTTTTTTACTATTGTGCAATTTCTGACAGTGATGTTGCACTTTTTCTCAATATAACTGCTAGACTACAGCTAAAATTCTTCATAGAGCTGTCAGATCCATCAGTACAGACGAACATAATTACACTACTCTCAGGTGTTTCCAAATAGCAGTGTAATAATCACAGCAATACGAGCGGCCCATACTGATCATTGGATTGATGTTTAGTCGGCACCCAAGTGTGCTGTTGCAAGCTCTCATTGTGACCGCCAGGTGGCAGAAAACACACAACTCCAAAATCACTCAGGCTGCTTGTTTACCGAGGGCTGCGTCATTAACGACACTTTAAAGGGAGGGACGGCAGCTGCTGGAGCTATCCAGCTTTTACTGCAGAAACAACGCAGGACCATAACTTTCGAGTAGCTGGTAGGGCAGGTGGGCTTTGATGAGGCTAGGGGGGACAGCTCCATGTGCACAAGAACAGAGCGAGCACGAGCCCGGCCCCAAACGTCTGTCACGTGTGAAACGTGCTCTCGAATGGAAGGCAGTAAACAGGTGACGTCAGAGAGGCGTCAAGTTAGGCAGAGTTAAAAAACGGATAAGAGCCAGAGAGAGAGAGAGAGGGACAGTCCTGAGTTCAAAGAGCAGAGATAGTGGTAAAAAAAAATGTGGCAAAGCATATTTTAAAAATATTTAAACGTTTTTTTTTTAGCCAGGGATTTGACTTGTGTTTCTATACATGTATTTTTCTTTCTTTCTTTTCTCCAATTAAAATTTAAACTAATTTAGATGAAGTGGAAATACTTGTTTCTAGGACGGCTTTCTTACATACACGTCTCAATTTTTTTTCTTAACAAAATAAATAAATAAACAAATAAAATAAAAAACGGGGTCAGAATCCAAGCTGGCTTTACTGATTAATTTAAATACATTAGCATCACCTTGACATTTGCCGTATTAAGTGAATGTAAAATGCTATATATAACACAAACCCTGGCATTATAAAATGGTTTATCATTTTTTTAAATTAAATAAATAATTTATTGCTATTACCCTAAACCTAACTTAAACCCAAGTGCTTATCTTTTTGTCATTTAGTTACTAAATATGTAGTGCATATGTAGTGTAGGGATTCCTTTGGTGCTTAGGAGATTCAGCAGTTGTAAGAACTGTGTTTTTGGGAGATGCTAAGGTAGCACAGGACCAGGTGTAATAGGCCGCTTTGTCTTGCTCAGAGAAGGAAGCTGATTCAACACAGTACTCTAATCTGTATGTGTGCAGTAGATCTACTGTTCCCTGAATGAGTTACTCTAGCTGATTAAGTAATAACTGGGGGATAGGTTTTCCTCCAGAGAGACTCGTTTTAAAGTATTTCCTCAGGAGTCATATACCCATATACCTTGGTTCCGTGGTGTTGAATTTCTGTCATTCATTGAGTTGTACTTTCAGTATAGGGCTTGCTTTGTTCTGTTTGTGTTTAGGATTTTTAATTGACCTCAGTTCTTCTGTATTCTCTAGGACTTCCGGCGCACACTTAGGCCAGTGGACTACGATGGCTTTGTAGCTTTCTAGAAAAGTTGAGTGTAGTGATCTGGGAGTGTGATCATGTAGTCAGGGTGAGGTCATTTTAATAGTACCCCAACTTAATCTTTAGTAGGACCAGTGGATTTTTATTATTATTATTTTTTAACATTTTATTAACTGATTTACATTTCCTTTTGAGGACGACACATGTCCACGTGACTCTCTGGCAATAAACTCAAGTAATGTATGTAACTACCTATAATTAAATAATTTCAAGTTTTGGAAGTTATTAGGAAGTAAATAAATAAGTTATCCAAGTTTACACAAAAATCCTTAAAAGCAAGTCTGGCCAACCTTGAAACACTGGGACGCTTATTTGATAAGTTAAGTTGAAACTTAATCTAAATTCACTTTAAATGCACACTGAGAGATTAAAAAAAATGCAGGTTTTAAATTCTTTTAAAAACCCATTAAAAAACAATGGGTAACTGTATACTGATTTTTCCTCCTGTAAAGTAAGAGTTTAAAAAATACTTTTTCTCCGAAAGTAATATTTTTTACCAACAGCTTTGAGTTCAAGATTATTTTGCTTTAAATAATTGTATTTTACTTATTAATTTAAAAAAATGCACGACGTTTTATGTTAACGAAACAGGCTTTTATTGCGAAATTCATGACCGGAAAAGGCCTTATTAATCCTTGCTAGCTTGCTCTCGCTGGTGTCGAGCCTAGCAAGGGGAGAGAAACCGTGGTAGAAGGCACAGTACGAAAGATTCAAACAACTTTAAGGTCGATAAACATCTGGCAGCGTGGAAGAAAGAAACTGACAAGGTAGGTGAAGGTCTCACCTCGTTTTTGTAATTTATCTTTCCAAATCTTGACTCCTACTAAAGCCCGAAAATGGAGGTGAAGTGTGCTTCCATCATGAGGAGGTTGCACACAACACTGATTAAACAACAAGATCAGCGACAACAACAACAACAGCAACAACAACAGCAGCAGCAGTGGTGGCAACCGTGCAGTAATGCCCACAGCGTGCAGTTCAGAAATGAGACATAAATCAGTGCAGAGGTGGCAGCAAATGGAAGCAGGAGCGAGCAGAGTGGTTTGAAAGCGGTGCAGTAGCTACAGTAGTTAGCATCGGTAGGTGTCATGCAGCCCACAGAACTGGTGGGGGCTGCGACAGTCAGACTAATTCATGCAGGTTTACACGTTAACCTGCACACACCTAAATTAGACCAGGTCCCATAAAACCAAATGTGGGTCAGAGAGCGTGTTTGCATGCAACAGTGTGGAAGGCATTAGGATGGCATTTTATTATATTTAACTTAATAAAATAAACTACGCAGGTTGAAGGTTTGGGGTTGATCACACGAAGAACAAATATACAACAGTTTATTTGAATGCAATTGTTACAACTTCGTGTAAGCATAAAGGGAAGCTAAGGTATGTTATTTCAGCTGCTGTAATGTCTGGGGACCATCTTTGGGTGCCAGTAGGGGTACATCCATAGATCAACAAGTTTTGGGGGTTTTTTGGGTTTTTATTTTGCTACATTCCTTGTGAGACTCACATGTTGACTTGTGTACACCAGACAAGTGACTTTTTCTGTCTGAAAAAACTACGTCCAGAATCAACTTTCTGTGATTGACTTGGGTGTGTTTTCTAGGTTGACTAAACCCCAGTTAACCTCTTCACATCCACCTAGTGAGTTGGGGTAGGGTTAGGTTGTCATCTTTCCCTTTTTATGGAGTTTACAGGTACTTGTAAATGGCATCACCACTTATTTTGATATGGAAGAGTTTTCCTTTCTTGCTGATATCTCAAAGGGATTTGTATTTCGGGCTAGAGTGAAACCACTGACCATTTGCTTGCCAAGTGAATGTGTTAATCACTACACTATGGAGCTAAACCCATATAAAATTAGTGAATCGTGAGAAATGTTCCCATCTAACCCCTGCAAAATCAGTCTGTTTTTAATGTCTGTGACATGCAGTAACAGGAACAAGCACTGGTACTCTGTATGATTTATGTATTTTCTTACAATCCAGTGGAAAAATACCAAAGGTGAATTTTAGGTAATCTTTCCAGGGTCCTGTGTTAGGTGGCTGTTGCCTAATATGCAACTCTTTCAACCCCTACGTTATTTGGTGGTGGCTGTTAAAGGGGTTAAAGTATAATTGGAATCCTTTAATTGTCATTAAACATCAGATGTTCAATGTAATTAGAGGCAATTCCACTATGATCTCAGTTTAAAGTCTTGGATTGTGCTTGAAGAACTTTTAAGTCTTTTTGTAATGTTCTTTGAGAAGTCACAAATTCACAAATTGAGCCAATCAGTTGTCTGCATTTTTTTTTTAAGTTCTTCCAACTTTTTTGTGTTTATTGTTCACATGAAAAAAAAACAGCAGTGATTTAACCTAACTCTATTTATTTCTATTTTTTTAGGTATCACCAGCAACTTGACAACACCTCTTCTCTCCCCTGGCTCTCCAGTGTGTAAGGACACCACCTTGTATGTCATATCTCAAAGTCACCCAGTGCCTCTCTGCCTAACAGGTCCTACCCTTCCCCTTCATCTTCATCAGTGCAAAAACTATCCATACACCAGCAAGTGAGTAACTGTAAGTTTTCAGCCATTTGAGCAAAGTCAGACACGCCACAGCTACCAAAGTCAGTATTTTGTTAAGTTTGGTGCCCCCAAGTCCTCAAAGCTCTTCATCACTTCTTAGTATTACTCAGTTGTCTCATCAAATCAGCTCATCAAAGAAATCTGTAAACAGCATTTAGCACCATTATGGCCTCCATCACGCAGTCATCCGAGCTCGAAATCCCAGACAACCACAAAGAGAGCTGGCTGGCACTACTTTCTGCAGCAGAAGTGTATTGCCAAAAGTCTGGCTGCGACCTGGCCATACTCACAGCCTGTAAGAAGTTCCGGTCGGTGACTGGAGAAGGAGAAGTGGGGAGGAAGCGGGAGAGCGGCAGTGCCTTTTCGAGGGAGTGCGATTTCTCTTATAATGTATGGGGTCAGGGATTTCTGGCTGAGTCAGCGCGTCGCTACATGGATGACATCGGTGTGCTGCACTCCACAACCATGCTAACAGCCCAAAAGCACACACGCCAAGCTGGAGGAGAGGGAGGAACCAAGCTAGTGGTTGACTTGACCTCTGACCCTGGAAACAGGGGGGTGAGTGAACTGTTTGCTTTAGATAGCAAACTGCGGTATTGATTCAGAAAGTTCACATCTGTAATGTGTTTGATTCTCTGTTGTTGGTGCAGAGCTTAACAAGTGACGTTGTAGTGGGAGGAGTCAGTCCTAATGGAAGACTGTACTCCCAAAACTACCCGTCGATCTACAGCTCAGGAGCCGTGACCGGGCAGGGCGGCGGGCAGAACGGTACCGGAGAGAGGGAACGTGAGAAGAGCGCGTTGGAGGCCGAGCGAGGTCGACAGAGGTCTGGGATTGAGGATTTAGAAGAAGAGGGTGAGGATGAAGAAGAGGAAGAGGACATGGATGAGAGGAGACCCTATGGGAATGAAAGTGCAGGTGAGGAACGATACCGTAATCTGTTGCAGTGTCCCTGATCCATGCAGATTCTTACTGTGTTCTCACTGGAAATGTGATGACTTGAAGTATTCTGTTTTTTTTTTTTTGTTTTTTTTTAATTTAAGAAAAAAACCTTAATTATTATAATACATATGCCCACATATAAGTTCTATTAAACTACAATCGATTTCACAAAAGGACACATGAAAACCACGTCAGCGTCCACACATATTCAGTTGTAGTTTGACTTTATGTGTGCTGAATTATTTTAATAAAAATTCAACACGTTGCCTTTACCTAGTATGTTTTGTAGGCCTAAAGATGGTATTTGTGGCCATTCATTTATGCACAGCTCTCTTAAGGTCCCTCCACAGCATTTCAGTGAGGTTGAGGTCTGGACTGGGCCATTGTGAAATCTTGGTTCTTTTTTTGTTTGTTTGTTTTTTCAAGCTATTCTGTTGGAGATTTTCTGTTGTGCTTAAGATCACTGTCCTGTTGCATGATCCAGTTTCAGCTATTTTTAGCTGCTGGACAGATGGACCCACATTTGACTGTAGAATACTTGGGTAGACAGAGGAGTTCATGCTTGACTCAATGACTGCAAGGTGCCCATGTCCCGCAAATGATGGTGCAAAACAAGCATCATTCATCATTCCTCCACCACCGTGCTTAGTAGTTGGTGTGAGGTGTTTTTGTTGATATCCTGTGTTTTAGTAAACTCAGTGCATCCTTTCCAGTATTTATCAAATGTATCGTAACCATGCTCAGATATAATGCATGATAATCTTTCAGTGTGAGAGGTCTTTGACATTTGTGAAATAATAATAATAATAATAATAATAATAATAATAATAATAATAATTGTTATTATTATTATTCATTTTTTAATTTTTACAATGCGTCTCTAATTGTCATCCAAAAAAGGAAAATCCCTGGGCAAACCCAAAATATCTACATGGGACTTGGTAGTGATTTGCTCATTTAGTCCTGCAGGCTCTCTGGCACCATTACTCTCCATCCTCGGACTATTTAATTGCTAGTTTTATGAGCTTTTATGAGCCGGCCATATTTTCCAGCCACACACACTTTAGATAATGAGGAGGTTGCTCATTATTCAGGTTGTTTCAGTTTTTTGATCATTAAAACGCTTCATTCGTTCCGTTTTCACTTTCTGAAACAGAAATGTTAAAACAAAGAGTTTTAAAACATTTCGATGGTGTTGAAATGGGTGCAAAAAACATTTAGGAAAAGAAAACGAGAAATCAATTTGTAATGCATGTGTTGTGTTTATTCCAATTCAAAGTATGCCTTCTGCTTCAGGTGTGTTCTCTATGGATGAGGACTCTGTTTCTCGGGACTGTGAGCCGTTCTTTGAATCTGATGGAGAGGAAGAGAGCACGGATGGTGAGCGTTCAATATGCTGAGCATCATATGTACACATACACATATGTGCATGAGCTGAATTTCTTTATTTTTAAATTTGTTTCAGGCTCCTTGAGTGAGGATGCCCCTCCGCCATCACGCGGTATGGCTGTGGGTCAGGGTGCGTACTCATCCCGTCAGTCCCATCCCATGGCGTTGGCCCGCTCCCTGCCTGTATCTGTGCCTGTGTGGGGCTGCAGAGGAAGCAGAGCTGCTCAGGGAGACAGCAACAGTGGAGAACGGGTGAGCACATCTCGGACACTGAGGCCAAATGATCTGACCTTCTGTGTCACACATGGAGATCGGTGGGCAGCCAGTCAGTCGTTTACAGCTCAGACTAACTAGTTTTAACTCTTAACTTCTCTTAAGTGTTGATCACCATGGTTGGTTACATACAGACTCAGGTCAAAAGGGGTCAGCAGCACTGACTACTGAGCAATCGGGTAACTGGAAAAATTGTTAGAATCCTTACTGGGACCAAAACATTACATAAAACGCAAAGTGATAGTTTAGGGTATAAACCAGCAGAAACATTTGGATTGTAGGTTGAATTAGGGGTGCCTTCTGCAGTGTTTCATTTTCAACCATTTTGAATGTTTTTTGTTTTTTTTAAGCATTTCAGCATTATACAGTTTAATAAGTATGCAGTAGACCCACTAATATACTTACATAATCCTGAATAACAGTCCAATAACATTCGAATCCAAAGAGAATTCAGTTTTATTAAATCTAATGATGCATTTCATTTTGATTGCCCGTCAGTGACCTCACATCTGCTCTTATCAAACTAATCTGTGTGCTAATGTTATCAAATCGCATCACAACAACGTTCACCAGCTCTCACGAATTTATTTGTAGTGCGTCTGTGTCGATCACAGATAACATGCTAGGCCACCCCACAATTTAATTTGCCAGATGGTGTCTGCTACTGTAGCTCTATGGTCTGCACTCATGTAATGTTAAGTTAGTGTGATGGATCATACATTGGAGGCTGATACCTTTAACTTACTAGATAATCTAAGTTATGTAGTACAGAACGGCAGCTGGGAGAGCAAGTCCAGGAAAAAGTGGAGTTTCTGCTGGGCCAAACTCAGGCATGCCTCTATCCACACGCTGTCATGCGTAAACAAATAATAGTTTGCATAAGTAAATGCATAATGCATCAAAGAGTGATGTATAGGAGCTGCACAGAGAGTGTTGTGTTTTACAACCCCTGTTCATTGCCATAAATGAAAGGAGGGGGAACAAATTAGAGGTCAGATATGAGAAACTCTCAACTGTGCAGATGATTGATGCCTGCTTTGCTTGAGCTGAAACACCAGAGCTATCTGTTCGGGAGATGGTGGCTGCTCAGTTTATGGTTGTTTGTGATATGTGTTCTTTGCATGTGAGCTGCACCAAAAGTGCAAGCGCTGCAGTTCTTAAAAAGAGTCATTTTAATGTATTTCATTACTTCATCTTGAATATGCTGAATATATAGCAGCACAGTTACAGCGCTAGTCTTGTTGTGCTTATGTAGGTTGATACGGTTCAGCACGGTTCAGACTGGTTCTAACTTCTTCTTTAAATGTTGGGGATAGTGGGAGATATAATTAGGAATATGTAGATGTGGTACATTCAAGTAGCACTGAAATGTTTTAACAGCTGTGAATAGTTAGTGCAGTCATGTGGTGCTTTTAAAAAGGTTTAAACAATAATAAACACACATTATTTTTTGATGGTTTGATCTCGTTTCATTTCAGATTTCACTTTTTTTTTAAATTAATTGTTGGATAACTTACTATGAGTTAAACTCAGTGCTGAGCTGAGGTTTATCTGGTGGTACTATCTGTAACTAACAAATTTTAATGGTATCAAATGTTAGAATGTCATTATGAGGTTTTCTGATTCAGAATGAATGCAGACATAATGCCTGGTCAGTAGTTTAAACACGAATGTTATAATCTGTTTAAGAACAGACAGTTTAAAGATTTTTTTTTTTTTAGTCCTGAAAATAAATTCTGGAAAAAAATGAGCAGACAGAATTCAGATGCTCTGATCCAACAGCTTGATGGGCATAGATAAACAGACCTCCTGAAAAGAAATGGGTCATGACATTTTGATAATTAAGCAGGCTTTTGTTTTTAGCGTTCATGCCCGTTGGTGTCAGTCCATCCTGACATATTTCATGCTGTCTGAAGACTAAAACAAAGACGCTATTCATTTGCACCCATTAATGGCCATGACGGCACTGTTGAACACAACTGACAGAAAGAGTGTTTACGGTCGAGCTGGGAAAATCGAACACCAGAAATGTACAGGAAATGAACATGAAAAGGCAATATTTGATACTGATCAGTTTCAGTCCATATCCCTTGTTAACCCCTCGTTTTCCCTGTGTGTTTGTCTCTTAGTCGGGCTGTGCTGACCTGGAGCACATCGCTGCCAGTATGAAGGCTCTGCTGGCCCCTGGAGCCACTGATGGGACGGAAATGTTTGGGGCCCTGCCTCGACCCCGTCTCAACACAGGGGACTTCTCTCTCAAGCACTGAGTGAAGGGGGGAAGGAGAGGGTGTAGGGAGGGAAGGAAAGGGAGTGAGGCAAGTACAAAGAGGGAGAGTGATAAAGGGATAGGAGGAAATGTGGAGAGGAGTGACAGGAGGAACCCTGGATTTTCTGGCAAATGTGACGTACAGTATGTGACACAGTGTAAAAGCTAGTACCTCCATTTATTTCTCACTAACCAAAATTAACGGCACATGCTTTGTGGAGTAACTTTCCTAAAGAAATGTGGTTATGAACACTAATAACGTTTCAACACTACCCCTGCCCCTCCCACTTCGTCAATACTAGCTTCCACGACACTACATTACAATTGGACCTCGAGATGTTTGTGTAGTGACCCACTGCACTGAACTAAAAGTCACTAAAACAGGGTGTGTAATCATGTACGTGGTGTTTTTTGGACGTTTGCCTTTTGGTCAGGTTACCTGTGAAGTGATGAGACTTTGGGGAAGAGCTGCCTGTACCCGCTTCATCATAGATGCTGCTTCTTTTGTGCTTAAGTTCCAACTTTGAGTGGTATTAGCTTTATTATGAAGATGAGGCAATATGTGGTAGTTAATAGTTAAACCTTTTTTTTGGCAATCGATGCCACTCTCAAGTCTGTTAAATGTTGAGGCATAATCCGGAGACTGTTAGCTTAGCTCGTCTCAGTTTGGCAAAGCTTTGCACACCAGAAAAGCTGAAAGCAAACCGGAAACTAGATGGACTCAGTTCAACCTATCAGCCCCACCAAAGCTAAAAATTAACATGTTATATCCCGTGTCTTTACCAACAGAGGGATCTAGGCCTGTAACTAGTTTATCCAGCCCTTCACAGCAGCACCCATCTGTGCAGCATTTCTAGCTTTACAAATGTCAACAAACAAGGAAAAATGGATACATTGGCCATAATTTCAGCTTAGGAGTGTTCAGGGGTGTTTCTTTTCACTGTCAGCATTACAGTGAAACTGTTTAAAGTTGTACTGTGAAACTGTACCCTTACATATGGTGTAAATTTTATAAGAGGTTCTGTAGTTCTTTACACAAATTCGGCAGCATATGGTGCTAAAACTGGTTCCTACCTCCACCTCAGAATTACAGGAGGAAACTAACATGGGTCTAAATGATTTGCAATAGGTAGTGGTGCTCAGTAACTTTACTATGCACACGAAACTGTCTTTAAATCGTTGCCGTAAACAAATTAGATGCATGTTAATCAGTGACTTTTAAGAGTGGTTTTTCCTACTTCAGAGCGAGCCAGCCCCTGTGCTATTTAATCTCTGGCTCTCAGTTCATACCTGCAAAGGCATTCATGTTTCAAAGAAGGTAAATAGCCAAATTGTTCCTTTTAAAGTTTAAAACTTGCAGGAAGAATCTCAACTTTTATGGAGAAACATAAATCCAACATTCCCCTGAAAAAATCCTATAAGATCCGCACAGATCTGTGGGTTTAAACGCAGAAAACGTTTGCATCTGTTGGTCATTAATCATTGATGAGGTCAGATTTAACTGCAAGGCCTAAAGTTGCCACATTTGTTTTTTTTCCTTCTGTGTACTCCCATCATTTACCTGGTAAGATGACCAAGAGGCCTGCTGTTGCCCCCAAAAGAAACCAGTCTATTCCTTCTAAGGGGTAGAAACCAGTGGTTGACTTGATATGAAGCTTGTGGCTTTAGATAATGTGAGCAGAGAGCAGAGGACACCAGCACCTCGTCGTAACATGCCTATTTTTACTTTTACTTTTGCCAATGAATGACTGACTGATAGAATGATTGTAAATCAATACTGATTTTTAGGAGATGGGTTTTTTCTCTTTTTTTTTTTTCTTTTTTTTTGCTCCTGATATGTTGTTGAAAAGATTGAATGAATGAGAAGACTGTGTGAGAGAGGGTGAAAGAGAAGTAGAGTGGATCTGAAAAGATAAATGTCCATCTTTGACATTTCAAAAAAACAAACAAATGTTCCGTTAACTACTTTTATGTTTCAAATAAAGGAGCAACACCAAGAGAAAAGACTTTCTGTATCATTATAGGTGTATTCTTATAAAAGGCCTCTAGAGTGTACCAGCGCTCTGTGTTTAAGTCTGCTAGGCGGCGGTCACACGGATGTAACAGAAGAGCTCAGTGTTATTACACAATAGGAGAGTTTATTGACTACATTTGGCACATACAAAACATCCAGACTGAATAAAACATGCAGTCTAGCTCATGCAAAGTCCCAGCTGGATTGAAACATACCATTAAATGCCCATTCTTCTAAGTTTAAATAACACAGATAAATGCCCGTTAGTACGACATTTGGGCATCTCTGGGGATGGTCTGAAACCAATAAGCTTTCTTCATGCACTAGAGAAAGCAGAAATGGTTACAGCACTTGTTCCCCAAACATCACAAGATCCCCATCTCCCCCTGCTTTTTAAATTGATATGTGACCCTCTCTCCCCTTTCCCCGATTTGCTTATTCTACTGTGTCACTGATCCTTTTTCCGAATAAGGCAGAATGAATTGGTGCCAACCCAGAATCCAGGGAAGACCTTCTCCTGGAGGTTTTCTTTGAATTTGTGGATTAGCCGCACCTCCTTCTCACCCTCTCCCTCCACCAAGAGGAACTTTATGATGCCTGCGGGCTGGTCGACGTAGACGCCCATGGTGGAGGACAGGGGCAGCTGGATGTCCACGTTCTCCGCATTGTGCCAGATCTGATAGCAGGAGCCAGACCAGCCAGCACCCCAGGAGGTTTTGTTCTCTCCGATGCCGCAGGATCCGTCCTGCACCTTCCGGGGTGAGCTCTCGCTGACCACCCCGATCACCACCCAGCCGCCGTAGTCCGCCTCCCAGTACCCTCGATGGCCCAGCAGCCCTTCCTTGCACAGCACCTAAAGGTTAGACAAGGCATAGTAGGAAATTAAGCTAGCAACAAAAAAATGGCTTCAAGAATTAAATGATGAGCAGAATTATTGATTTGATTTGCAGACAATTTGATGAAGTAATGCACCTAATCAATTTTTTCCAGTAGATGCACTTCTGAACCTTTAAATTTGCTTGTCTTTAATGATAGTAAACTGTCTTTGGATTCTTAATTGTTGTTGTCAGATCAAGATATTAACTTGGAAGACTCTAGTCATTTTTGATTTTCACATACAGGGGAAAAAAACAACAAGACCAAAAGTTTAAAGTTCTGGTTCCTGTTAGTTTTACTTCCTGTCTCTTTGATGGGCCCCCGAGCCTGTTCCCATAATGCCCAGAATGATGATTAACTCCAAGCTTACCTGTGGTGAGTGGTCGTATCTCTCAGGTCTCTGGGGATAAGGGCACACTGCATCTGATGTACGAGCCACCTTAGAGCCGCCCTCTGAAATCCACAACAGTTTCTCTGCAGTTTTGTCATCGAAAGAGAGGGGGATCCAATCTGAGGAAAGGGGAGGGCAAAAATACAAACTAAGACCGGGAGACTGGTGATGGACTGGTGGCTGTCTTTCAGAGTAACCCAAAATTAAAGACTTTCAACTTTAAAATTGCACTTCTAAGTTTCGAGATCTACTGAATCCAACTCAGAAATTTGATTTTTGAGAAAGAAAACAAAAACCTTGATCTTAAATTTCTGTTGTTGCAGTTTTCAGAGTATTAATGTGCAACTTTTCTGTTTGATTTTTGGCTTAAAGTATGTTTAACTGATATCTTTGGATTTAATTGAGGCACTAACCTAAAATAGTAATATTAATTAACTATTTTTGCATTTATTCCACATTATTGTACTTTTCCCTCCTCCACTACATAAACATTATTTTGTCATTGTAAGTACATCCTTGTGCATGTACTTGCCCCAAGTTCAAATCACTTGCATGAATACTTGAATACTACTTTTGCCTTTAATAAAACAGATTCAGGCCTTCTCACCAAACATCTAGACAGGTGTTCTGTCATTATTCATAGACCACTGTGTTCAGCTTCTCTTTGTTTTACTTTTCTGTTAAGTAACCCAAAGATGTTAAATGTCATATTTTTATGACATAGAAACTGTTTTGTTTTGGACCGTTCCTCTTCTGACAGGCTCCTGGAATCTTAAAGTCACCTTGTCAGCAAGTATTTTGGTCCATCCAAGGGTATCTAGAAATGCTATGTCCCCAGAACCTTTGGCACTCTTATATCCTCATATCATCAAACTACCACCTCGATGCTTCACTGTCAGCACTGTGATGCATTCAGTGTGAAAGTCGTGGCTAGGTTCTTGCCAAACACGCTGGACCCCTTCTGAGCCGAATAAATTTATCTTGGTTTCATCTGACAGAAGAATGTGCTTCCTGCTGTTTTGTTCCGAACAGCCAGCGAGAGTTTTCTGTCACTGATGTTTTGCGGTGTCTCTTGCACTCCCTGAACTGCCACATAAGATCTTCCATCCCAGTTTCAGTGAAAAGCCCAGTACCACCCCTGTGCAATACTTGTAAGTCTATTTTTCAGAGTTAAACTGTGCAAGCAGCGCATTGACCATGATGTCAGTTTAGGAGCACTGCTGCGCAGTTTACTTCCTCCACTGCTTTTTCACTTTTCTTTTTTGTTTCTGTGATTACAGATTTTCTAACATGTGTACATTTTTGTTGTATTGAGTTTCTACATAAAAGCTTTTATAGCTGACTTAGCTGTTTTTTGATTGTTTATAAGAGAAAACCTTCATGTTAGTGCTCCTGTAGTGATTAGGATTTGGGAAATATTGTGAATTACCATGTAGCTCTGTCAAATCCAGTGTGTTATTGAGAGTATTAGTAGTTTATATTAATTAATAACACCTGGGTAAATGTGAAAAATTCTCTCATTTTGGGGATACTCGGCGCGAGAGTTGAGGAAAGACTTGATTAATGTGACAAGTGACCCTTCAATGACAGGCTGCGTTAAACTGGCAGGTGAACTATGAACACTGCAAACATAGGTTTACCTACTTACCTATCCACCCACCCCACCTTACCCTTTTAGCATAATTAATTTAACTTTATCCACAAAATGCCTTTAAAAAAAAAAAAGGCGGTAATTACACTGGATCATCCCAAGTGTGTGTGGACAGTGTGACAGGCATTCCTTTAATGTCCTTGGTATTAAAGTGATATTTTTCAGAAGGTGGTTCTCATTTATACAGCCTACATGAAACAACATGGTAAGAACTCAAGAGGCAGTTTTTGGGATCCATTTTTGGGACATTGTAGTTTCAACCTTGCAGAGTAAAATCACCCACATTAGCTGTGCATTAGATGATCAATGATATTGTAAGTTAAACAGGTGGAGGTCTGTCAGTGGTTTAAAATGACACCAGAGGCTATAAAACTGGTTTTAAATGCATTAGTTCTGTCACAGCTTGATTATTGCTGTGTGATCTGGTGCTTCCAACAAGTAACTCAACTGCTAGAAAGATGTCGGCCTATATGTTGATGAGTATAATCACAAAAACACTCGTGATAAGAATGTAAACGTATTATATCGAAGACTGTTTTAGAATTTTAGCCAACATATCAAATCTGATTTGCAATATAAATTAGGCTCATGTGGCCAAAAGTTAATACAAGTAATATACAGAAGACCGGTTATAAAACTTTATAACCCTGATCTTGTAAACGGGACTAGAAGATAAGTAATGTTTTATTAGAATGATTATTTTTTGTATAAATTACATGGTACCTGTATAAGTAGAACCAGCTTGATTGTGTGTATGTAGGTCGGTCCTAAGGAAGAACAGCTAAAGCTGAGGCTGATGCTTTAACAAGCAAGCAAACAAACATGAAGTGCCAGTGCCGTCAGATTCTCTGAACTCCCAGTTCTCTTAACTCCTCATGACCCTTAACATCCTTCTCGGTATCCTTCCTTCGTTCATTATTGCTTCTCATTACTAGCTTTGTTTGGTAAAGATTAACTCCTGGGTCTGAAAAAGAAAGTCAGTGCTATAAACCTTTATTCTGTCTAACAGACAGCAGGGGCATCATATAAGGTTGCAGAAAGAGGTTTGTGTAGAAATGTCTGGGAAAAGTTTAATGTCTCAGTCGCTATTTTTTTAAAGTCTTATTTCATTCAGCACAGTTATTTTGTAAATTATTGTCCCATTTGAGTAAAAGAAAAAAGGATAAACCAAGGCATGCTGTGGGCCCACTGTATGACTGACACCCACTTTGAGGACACACCTGCGCAAATACAGTATTATACTTATAATTTATTCCAATGTGGATCATGTTATAGTACATGTTTGCTGACAACATCAGTAACCTGATTATGTAATCTAACTCAGCAATGTGAGTGAATGAATCTCAGGGTTGGAAAAGTTTAAAAAAAAAAAAAAAGTTGGGTTATATGAGAGTCAGCCCCCTGCAGAGTGTTCCCCTACAGTCTTTCTCAGAACCAGCTGCTTACTGTGTGAGCAGTGAGTATAGCAGGGTAAATAATATTTACTGACCCTATTTTAACAGTCAGCCTGGTCTAAAAAAAAAAAATCCCCCCAAACAACAACAACAACCAAAAAAACAGGCATCATAATAATAATAATAATAATGATAATAATAATAAACATTAGAAGCAACTATTGGCAAGTGATGAGGCAGCTTTGAATCATTTGACGTTTAAGTGGTGCGCTGTTTCTGTGGGATATAACATTTGTGAATATGCTGTTACAGATTTATTTAATAATGTAGCTAGTGACTGGTTCTGGGACACATGTAATAACCTTTTAAATACATATTAAAAAGTGTAATAGACTTATTGAATTTGGTATTAAGTGATCCAGATATCTCAAAGTCTTAAACCATGATTACTTTCTAAATTTTTATTCATTAACCTTTTTATGCAGTACAAACTTTGACCATTATTATTTTAATCTTTGATCATCTTAATAAGTTTGCTCCATAATTCTTTTGAATAAAAAAAAAAATTAGCATGGCGTGACATTACTTAATTATTAATTATTCATCTTTTTTTCTTTACTCTGGAGCTTAATTTTAAAATAAAAAGCCTTACATTTCATGAAGTCGGCCCTGGTGGTTGGCTCGGGGATATTGGGCTCATATGGTGGCAGTGTTACTGAAAAGAGGAGGAAAGAGTGGATAAATAATGAAACATTGATTTAATTTAATGCATTGATATCCACATGCAAAGCCTTCACAACAGCGGGACTCCATGCTGGTTTTTACCTTCTGTAGCACTACTGTTTTTTCTCCCTGGAAAAGAAAACGAGAGCATAATTTCACTGCTGTCTACTACAGACACTGTATATGGAATTACAGCCTGTCCTCAGACATGATTTCTCACATGAGCTTATATGACAAAAAGCTGAAAGCTCGACACCCAGGGTGGCAGCGGCGGTTACTTTAAACCTTTTCATCTTCCTCTAAAGGCTGCACCTTCTTCATAGTGTCTGCCAGCACTGCAGCTGCAGTTAATCACCTGCTGCTCTCAACACATTGTAGATCACACAGGGGTATGCGTGAAATGTCGGCTCAGCACTGATTCATGGAGTTCCCTCATGCTTTTCGAGGTTCTGGTTTCAACGTATGGGACTCCGCATACATTTGCTGGGAACACCGTTCATGGCCGCTGATGACAGGAAGCTGATTCTAAGAATAAACTTTCTGTGGGATGCTTTTCCTTCGCACCGCTGTGGGCGTGTTTGTCGTGTCACAGGCTCTCTGTTTGTTCTTCCTCCAGTTTGTGAGTCATTGCGTCTTCTGACATTCGGAGAAAACTGTGATCCTTCACCGGCCCGTCCGGTCATCAATCATGCCTCTGCGTATGTCAAGTTACCGTCTCTCAGATTTCACACAGAAAACGATTAGATTATTTTATAATTCACGCTCATTCACCAGACTGTTACATCCCGGTATTTATCTGATTTGTGTCTAACAAAATGAGACAGAACAGGCTCGTTTTTCTGAAGTCCTATATGGAGGGTATAACTGTGTTCAAAGCTATGAAAATTTATTTGGGAAGAAGTCATAAAACATGCTTTCTTTCACTTTTTAAGAAAAAATCAAGACAATTTAATTAAACTAAACCTCACCCTACTTAAACTCTGCTCTCCCTCCCCTCATTTTTATACCATAAGAGATTCTAACAGACTGAAATATAGTTTTATGGCAGTATTATGACCGAATCCCTGATTGTCATTTATCTCCACTAAAAATGATAGTAAAGATTTAAGGCTTAGCCATTTGCTGAGGACATGTAGATTAAGGGTTGATTGTTCAATTATAATTGTATAAGTCGTTGCTTTTAGTGATCTAGTACTTCCTGCAGAATGGAAGCTTTGTATGGGTCAGTACATAAAAACTTAATTTGAAAGTTGTGCTTTTATTAAAGCTGTATAATATCTGTTGAATGGCCAGAATTACATTACTTTTACATTGTTGTATACTTATTCAGTCCCAGTTGTAGGCTTCATAAAAAGTCTTGAATTAAAAATGATGTAAGAAAATAAAAGCATCCAGTGCAGGAGTATTTTTAACTTCAGTAATATGACGTAATTTGATTAGTTGATTTTAACTCCTTTAAATATTTGTTGGGTGTTTTACGCAGCGACAGTGCATCCTGTTTTATAAAAATCCTCATATACCTGTAAACTTTATTTGTTAAAGGTACTGTTTGTAGTTCCCGTCTGCCAATTTTAACTAAAGGTTTTACCACCAGGGGGCAGCATTTTCCCACACCACCACTGTACAGGAATTTGTTCTTTTGCCTGTTTAAATAAATGTGACACTGACTTGCTGCATCATCTTGTGGTACAAACTGCTATCATATGAAAGTACAGCCTGGCTGAGTTAACCTTCAGTCAGTTACTATCTCTTAAACACAATACAAAGATGTTTTGAACATGAATTTGTAGTGGTAATTTCTTCTTTAATAGCATTAGCTCATTTTGGAAGCCTAAACAGAGGAAGGACATAAACTTGACAGGATAAGGCGAATAAATTCATGCTTCAGCTTTATACATGTTCACTTTGATTTTATATATCTTCAGGTTTAGTTGATTTTTATATTTATTGTTTTTTTTAATCATTGTCCTTATGTTTTTCTTTTTTTTTTCTCTTTTGTTGTATAGATTGTTTAATGGGACAAACTACAAACTCTTTAAAGCTGTTTTTGATTATAATGGTTATCCTGTGTGTAGTTTAGATTATTAACAGGAATGCAAATGCACTGGATCCCGCGTCTTTAGAAAGGTGACTTCTGAGCCCTTAGGGGTTTCCCTATGTTTGAAGAGGAGAATCCGACACACATCTGAGCCTGAGGAAACTTTACCTCTCCGACCTGCGTGACCCTCCACTGGGGAGGATGCCAGCAGCGTGACAACCAGAAGGACAAATGATGGCCTGGCATAACATCTGCAAACATCAGATATAATTGAAGGGGTGGCATTGCTTTCTCTGAAATGTGTTGGCTTGCAGTTCTCTTAACTGTGGCTAATGCACCGAGGTAGGGTAGGGTAGGGTAGGGTTTCCAGAAGAGGAGTGGGCCAACTTTAAATGTGTTGGCTTTTCCTCAGATGGGTAAAGTAATGTGTGTCACTGGATGCTTTAATTAAAACCTAAATATATGCTGAGGTATTGTTTTGCAGGAGCTCATTACGCCAAGAACAATTAACCGACCAACATCACTAAGACCAGAGAATTTGATAATTGGCTGGGCATGCAGACATATTAATTAAACCCTACTGAGTAGTAGGATTCAGTTACAGACAAGGTTTGAGTTTGGATATTGTCCACATGTCATGATTGACTTCAGCAGCAAGCCTGCCAGTTTACAATGCACAAGCTCAAACGTTTTAATAGACTGATGCGTGCGCATAATGCTGCACCATTGATGGATGGGGCAGACAGAGATTTGGCAGGACAAAGCAGGATATCGTGAAGGTCATGAAGTCATCATTGGAAACTGTGGGAGCAGAAAGTCGCTGGTGACAGATCACTTCATCGGTCTTTTTTCCCCTCCTCCTTTGAGCTCTTTCAGAAAGGAACACAGCAGGTGGGATGGGGACACGATACAAGAAAAGCCTTCATTCTGATTTTTACTGGAATTGCTATTGGACAGATTAAAAAGGGACCTTCGAAGAAATGGCCAACAGTCATTAAATTCATCTCCAAATATGATGTCCCTGGCAACTGTCTGAAGGGAATAAATTGAACATCTCAGATAACCTTGGATATCAAGATATCAAGCCAGCAGTAAGTAAGTTGGGTTACTGGAAATATTCCAGATCTCTGGCTGCACCGTGAAGGTTAAACCTCTCTGGATTCCTGTCTACACTCAGCAGGATGAACAAGAAAGCCCCGCTGGGATAAACAGATTCCCCAGAAGATTGATGACATGACACAACAGCAATAGAGACATGGAGGGAACAGAGTGAGGTGTGTGGCATAAAAATATTTAAGGGCAGTGAGGCCATAAAAGGGACGGCTAATGATTAAGCTGCAGGTTGTAATGGATGGATATCTGGAGGAAGCCATTTCTCAGGAGGTGTTTCAGCAAGTTGACCGTTTTAAAACGAGAAAGATTCCCTGAAAGATTTTACTTAAAACTCTGGTGCCCTCCCCAAGAGCGCTCGAGCTCAGCTCAGTCCAGCTGGAAAGGTCAACGGCGACTCTCCCAGTGTTTCACAAGAAGTGTTTGTTTTGGAGTGTCACGAGGTAAACCTCTTTTTTCACCCCCTCCCCAGATTCCTCTCTCAGTGGGACAGAGCTATCTGCACAGATCGGGTTCAGAGCATCCCACTGAGACAGCAAGATCAGAAGATAGTGAGATGAGGTGGAGGGAGATCCAGGATCATCCCTCTAGTTCCTGTCAAGTGTCAAAACTTCCTGGCTAGAAGCCCTATGGGTGACGAGGGCACATGTGAGATGGAGATTGAAAGAACATAAAGTACACTCAGAAGGAAAAGGCCTTTTTGAAGGGCTAATACAAGTAGAAGAGGGCCTCGTTTATGGGCTCCTGTAGGCTCCCATAACAAATTTCCATTTTGAATTATTTAATTATGTTTAGAGTATTTTTATGCATCAAAGATTAGCTAATCACATTAGTTAGTTAGATTTGCCACATTACGCTTGCATTCATGTACTTTATGGTGACAAATTAAACTTTTAATGGTACTAATTCCTCCAGGAGACGACAAACTGCAGAAGCCGCGGGTGCTGTATGTTACATAAAGGCAAAATCAAACAGCCATAAATAACACCAAGATGAGCTTTTGCATTTTGGTCCTTGAATTACTGTGCAGCATTTCACACTTCATTACTGTGGCAGCCAGAGGAGGGATTAGCAACAATTGAGGATGTAGAAGGAGGGAGAGCGGGTGATTTGGGTTATGTAAGCTATTATGGAATTGGAAACACTGAAAAAATCCATAAGAAGCAGGTAGGAAATGGAGAATCTATATGAAATATCTTCCTCTAGCACGAGACAGAAAATGAAGCAACGTGGGCGTGTTTGGACAGGTGTGTCACGTTGCTTGGGGACAGAAACAAGAAAGACAGACAGAAATATGAGCACTGAAACTGCAGGCGAGGCTGTGACATTGATGGGAATTAGAGAAGAAGAAACGACCACCACCCGGCGAGAGGCTCTTTGTTGACATGATTAATGGACCACAACAAACTGGCACAATCCAAGGTGAGGAAGGATATTTGGCTCCCATCTAACGTCCAGGGATGGTCAGCGTGAGGTAACTTAACAACGTCAAATAAACAACATATAAAACACATAATAAATCAGTAATAACACACTGTGACAGACTGTAATTAAAATTTTTACCCTCTCAAGCAGTGTCATGATTTGAACTGGGTAATAAAATGATACAGCGTGATACATCACTGGGCGCTGTGGTTATTGCAGGATGACTGATGCAATCTAGATGATTGGAAATTTGGGCAGTTGCACAGATGACATTGCACAAAGAGAGAAAATCAGAGTGAGAGAAATATTAAAGGGAATAATGGCTATATTAGATCTATGGCTATCTGTCACCCATGGCCAGTGTAGAATCAGCAATGTGGGATTAAATCTGACAACCCACAGACACAGGGTGGAGAAAAGGGCCTTAAAGTCCATAAGGAATGGTAAATGAACTGGTTCTTAGATAATGCTTTTTTCTCATTCACAAAAGCACTTTTTTCTGTGCCTACGTGCTTTCTATCTAACATTCACACTGAGCAGCCCAGGCTTCAGTATCAAGGATAATTTGGCATGCAGACTGCTGCAGCCAAAGACCAGACCGCCAACTTTACGATTAGCAGATGACCTGCTTTACCTCCTGAGCCACCTTAATTTAAAATACACAAAAAACCAATCAAACAAAAACATTTGGGTCACATTACATTTGAAAGTCAAACATTTGAACTGCCGTATTTGTCATTAAATGCATCACAGTATAATGTACTCGTGCTTTAGAATATTGACTACAACAGTTCAAATGTCATGAAAGACATATTGAAGACACAATGCTCATAAAGACTCAGGTGAGATTGATTTCTTACCTGCTTTCCTGGGTACGGGCATGATTCTCGTGTTGCTCACGGCGCAGTTTGGCATCAATCGGGGACGTCCTGTGACAGTGCCTGTGCATCTCCGGAGTGTCACTCTTATTAACTTCCAAATCAGTAGAGAGGGGAGGTACATGAGTTTGGGTTGGATGTACCGGCCATCCAAAGGGATGGTCCTGTTACTTGAAACTCCTGATCCTTTCTTGGGATCGCTTGATGGAGATGAGCAAATACATCCCAAGTATGCAAGCTTATCTGCGTACACATGGACTGAGCACATGCACGAGGTAAACCCCAGAGCTTACATAACATTTAGCACTGAGAAATTTAAGTGTCTAGTTTAAAGAATGGGGGGAAAATATAGCAATGTGCCCAAACTTCTTTGTGTCATGCATGTAGACAAACAGGGACGTTGGCAGCAGATCCTTTGTGTGCTGTGGATTGCCTCATGTGGCTTCTGTTAATCTATTGGATTTGGAAGGTTTGGAACTCGAAATCTTTGCTACTTTGTTGTGTTTGTTTTCTGGCAGAAGCCACTGCCTTTGGGGAGTGTCATTGCCATGGTAGGAGGGTGGCGGTGAGGTCAACATGTCAAAACCACATCAAGATGAATTTGGAAACGTACAGTTTTCTGCCAGAACATTGCATTTCAACATGAAACTCAGTGCTATTCATGCAACCTGTTAATGTTTTGGCTAATTGGCATATGCTCACATCTACAGGGCATATCAGTGCTTAGCCTTGTAGTCGCATCATAGAGGAGTCATTAGCATATCTGCTTAATACATGAAAGAGCAGGAGGAGACACAAATCCCTGTAAGGGCTGCATCAGGAAGCATCTGGTGTAAAAATCGGTGCCAAGTCACATATGTAGATCCATACACTGTGGTGACCCTTTGCAAATACGGGACTCGTCCTGTCACCTCAGCAACACGATGAACTTTGACTGACTTTTTAAACTGCAGCTTAAACTGACTAACACAAGCTATAGGGGGTTATTTTCTGTACAGAGGGTGGGAGATGTCTACCCACCGGGGAGCTGTCGTCAACCCAAAAAGCTCATCTATCTGCAGTTGCTTCGAGCGCACATGGCAAAGAACTTGGAGCAAAGTTTATCAAAATGCTGCTGCACTTCAAGCTTGTAAATAGCAATTTCTAATTTCTAATTAGTCTGTTTGTCCAGAGTTTACTCACATTTCCTGTCAGTTATATTAAATAATTAAATATAACATTAGCATACATTTATAGTTAGTATAGTGAGTGTACTGCAAGTTTTGTGTTTGAAGATAAAACACATTTTTACAGTATTGTGGAGTTATATGTTTATACTGTTGTAAACACCATGCACAGGCATCCTTTTAAAGGTTCTGTCCTAATATCAACCCACTCCTGATCCAGAAGCATCTTACCTGGGGGAAGGAGAAAAAGAACTGGACCTTAATCATTGGTCCAAAGAAACAGATTGAAAGTAGGGAGGCCCTGAATCCGCTATGTCTGAAGTCCAGGGTGAAGTTTCCATCATCTGAGAAGGCTCTGCAACATCTGCAGCCATATCATCTGCTGGTGTTGATGGTGGTTGGTTGGTGGTTTTATCAAGTCCAAAATCAATGCAACCAATTTTAGAGCCCTTCAGGTTTCCATGTGCTGACAAGCTTTATGGAGATGCCAATTTCTTTTTCTAGCAAGACTTAGCACACAGTGCCAAAGCTACTACCAAATGGCTTGCTGACCATGTTATTACTGTAGCTTGACTGGCCAGCACACATGCCTGACCTGACATGGAATCTACGGGCTATTGTCAACAGGAAGATGAGGAACACGCGACCCAAAAATACACATGAGCTGAGGGTTGCTATCAAAGCAACCTGGACTTCTGTCTATGGGCCTGATTACCAACGATAACACACATTCAGTGGATGGAAAACATTCAAAGCAATGCAACAATCCATGGTGACGGAGCCCAGACCACATGGTGAGGGAGAGGTCTGATTTTATTATAATTCTTCAAATTAAAATAACAAAAGCCTGAAATATTTAACTTTATGTGGAAAACAACGTTAACAACCCCAAAGTTTTTTTTTTAATAATATACAATTTTTGGGGAAATAATGTTTGGTAAAAGGAACATTTTTTTTTTTTTTTTTTTTTACTTATAACTACTCTACAGCACACTAAAGTGTAAGCAACATTTTAGTATTGAATTTATTGGCACATCCTGATAATTACAGTCAAAGAGGAAATAACTCCGTCTCACTGTTATTACAAGAGGAATTTTAACGAGGCGCAAGTCGCAGCTTAGCGATGGTTCCTGTGATACTACATACACACTGTAAGCCATGAAAGCAAATTTCAGCACCTGCTGCTTACTGCTGTCAGTGAGCGGTCTAACCAGTATTGTACCATGACCTTTGGTCTATGTGTGTTTAGGGGTGCTACATTATACACTCAGCAATCACTATGTAATATTCCAGTGCACTTTACCCCCCCCCCCCAAACCTGGCTGTTAAGTGTCTGATCATGTTACTTCATTGCATGTTATAATGATGGGGCTGTGGTGAAATGTATAGCACAATTGGTCGCAGGGGATTCATTGAGTGTGAGACCGTAATCTGTGGAGGCCTGCTGGGATGCTTTTCCGGGACTGTGAAGATTTCCCCTTGTAGTTTTCTTAGCTCTTCTGTGATTGACGAGGCAGGTGCTGGCCTCTCAGTGTTTTGTCCACATTTACAGTATTTGGCTCTCAGTATGTATGCTATGAAGAGTGTTTATCCCAGACTGACAGAAGGGTCTGAAACAACTGCATGTTTGTTTGTTTTTTAAATTTACTGTCAATCAGTGACAAAAAGAAATGTTTCAGGTCTTTTGCTTCATGAAAACGATCAAAGCAACAATTTAAATCTACTTAATGAGAAGAAATAAGTAACATAGTCGCATTTTTATGCAAAAGGTACACAATCTAAATCTGTTATTGAATATATATAATTAAATATAGCAAAAGTGAAAGATGTGAGAAAGAACAAAGACAGCAGAGCATTAATGTGTCTCTAGGATTTGACTATTTTACTTCATATACTGACCCAACAAGGGGATCAGGAACCTTCTTCAGGGTCACGACACATATACGATCAATTTGTGAAATATTCATTCAAGTAAATCATATCAAAAATATTTCTTTTGGGATTAAAAATTACAACTTCCTGAACTCAACATTTATTTACAGAGTGATAATTATCGGAAAATAAATAAAGAGGCCAAACAACCAAAAGGAGGGAACAGATAGGGTGGACAGGGTCTTCAAGGCCAAAACAAGAAGCACAGCTTATAAGTCTGTTTTAATTTTTTAGAAGTTTTTATATTTAATCTGTACTCTTAGATCATCAAACACCACTGGAGCTGTAGCTGAGAGAATACCATCTCATGCACGATTAGATATTATTTTAACGGAATAACAATTAGAATCCATCAGATCCTGCATCGCACTGACGGAACATTGATACTCTGTTAAATGTTAGAGTTCTGGTTTCTAATGGGCTAAACTTCTTTATTTGATTACTCTTTTGTGGTTAATCAAATGCTGCCTCATTCATGCGAATGCAGTCATAGCTAGATTGATAAACCATTACAAACCATCACATTAAGACAAGTGAAGTCAGCGATCCTGGGTATGTCAGTCTTGCTTTGTGGTACAGAGCCTAACTGCCTGGCTAGCCACAAAACAAGAATTAAAACCTTTATTGTCATTATACACAGTATAATGAGACTAAAAACAGCTCAGTAAAAGTGCACACGTACTTAGCACATTATAAAAAACTATACAATAATATAACTATAAAAAGAAAGACAAGTCGTCTGGACATACTGGACATCGGTTTTCAAAACAAGAGAAAAGGAGGTTAAAAATAACATGGCAGCATGGCACAGAGCTTCTACCGGGTTTCCACGCTTGCATGTTTAGAGTGCCCAGATTTACAGTGTGAAAATGACAGGCCAAAATCAACTGGGTCGTCAAAGTTTGGGCACAACATAAAACTCATAACTGCTCATAAATCACATGGTGAAAGAAGGTTGGGGCGTCCTTCCTCACATAGTGACATGCTGACATTGGTGCTCCCCCAACACAGAGATATTTGTGAGCAACATGCTGCAGTACAAGCAGCCTGCTTGAGATCTCCTCTGTTCTCCTCACCCTGCTGCTTTCTCCCATCATATTATCTACAGTAATACTTCTGTCATTCATCTTTTAGCGTCTTATGGTATTGAAACATACAAGCGCTAATTTCTGGACTTTGGGATAAATATGTGTACGTTTCTTCTGAGTGGTTGGCAAAGAGACAAACTGCATTAAAAATGTTAATGAATTTATATAAAATGAAAAAAAATTGCAACTTTTCTAAAAGGGTAATTTTTGTATGTTACATTAACTTAAACTCAAAATCTTTACCACAGTTTAAATTGTTCTAAATAAGATGCAGACTCCAAGGGTACAAACAGATCGTGCCACTCTGAGGAATTTGGGATCTCGCCTTTGGATACTTATTTTAAATCTCTGTCTGCTGAGTTTAATTTCAGTCATCATAGCAACATTTAAAAATAACAACCATCATATCTTAGATCACCAGCCAAATGTGATTAAAAACTACTTAAAAGGTTTGCTCATTTTTCCCCAAAAACAGTGTTTTAAAAAAGTTTTTTTTTTCCAACCCAGACTTGCTTTTGCTGAACTCTCTTTAGATTTAATTTCAGAACTCTCTTGTAATGTCTCTGTTCCCATTTTCTGAGACTGTACTCTCAGTGTAACCACAAATACACTGGATTCCATTCCTAAACATCAGCACAACAATAATGTGTCACTGTCAGGGTCCCCCTCCCCGCTCCCTGGTACAGGGACATACATCACACCCCCTGCTGACTTTCCCCCTGGATTTATTAGTGTGTGAGTTATGTAAGTGTGTAGCTGTAGTTCTGGTTTTTAAACTGTGTGGCAGGAAACATTTCAAAACAAGTTTAGTCTCGGCTCATTTAGCTGATGTTACATGAAAACCCAGATTGATCACCATCTCTAGTCTAAGCTCTGCTGCTGTCTGACAGAAGCAGATCTCTTTACAAACAGATGACTTTTGTCATATGGCTTATTTCATTCCAGCTCTCATCTTTCTCTCAGCTGTTGTTATCACCTTATCCCTTATGTTATTCATCAAGATAGCACAGGCAGTGGCTGAAAACAGTCACAGAGTAGGACTGTGTGTGTGTGTGTGTGTCATTCTGAGAAATGCCTGGTTGGTGAGTGGAAGAGGGCAAAGGGGACCAAAGTCTTGAGGCGCAACATTTAACCTCCCAAAAGAAGAGGATGTCCCTCACAGTTGGACATGCGGACTCAAAACAGCCAGTATGACTGACATATGCTGATGAATGTTGACTCGGGGATTCTGGGACATTCTGTTACTAAAGCCACGAAGCTGTGGTCTCTCTCCTTGAGTCATAATTATAAATACACAGATTGGTAGCAGGAAATGCTCACATTAGTTCGCCCTAATATGGCCAGAGAAAGGATCCGTGGTAGAGGGGTTGTCCCGCTTTCATTTGGATTGGGATGCTGTCCAATCAAGTAATAGCTTACTATTCTAGGATTATGCCTTTGAAATCAGTAGCATTAACAAAATCTCTTCACTGAATAACTGTTTTTTCTTCCTTTCATTAATTATCATAGCTGATTGATCACACACAGCTGCAGCTGATTAATGTATGGCTACCATAGACTGTAAATGAAGGATGGTGATAGCCACCTTGCTTTCAATCATGGTTAGTAAAGCCTTAAGCTGAGCATTTTGCTGTCGCTATCTTAGCTTCTTGAAACCTTCTGTGATGAGCCAAGTCTGAATCTGACTGATTTAAAGGGACTCTGTGATGTGATTCTTATGAGGACTGTAATTTATTCTGGAGCCTATCCAGCTGTGATGGGGCAAGAGATGTGATACAACCTGGACAGATCATCAGTTCATCACAGGGCTAACAGACAGGCAGGTGTGTGGATCCTTGAGCAAATGCCTAGAATGAGAATGCCGATTGGATAATCCAGACCAAGTTGGAGGAACATGGAAACTCTATAGAAAAAGGCAGAGCCTTCTTGCTTTTTGTATTTTGATGTTCAGTGTATTGCATTCTTCTCTTGCACTTTTAGTTTGTTTAAGCAGCACTTACTGAATAAACTGTCACAACAGTTGACACTTGCTGGGGGAAAGCAGCAGCTGCTCTAATCCCACGGGGTTAACCCTTGGGTGTATTATAAAAGATTAAACTGCTGAATGGAGGATTTCCAGTTCACATGTGGTGAAGTGACACAGAGGCAATTCTTGCTTCACCCATTAGTGAAAGAAAACAGGAAGAAAGCCGGAATATACAAGAGCAGATAGAACTAGATTTCAAGTAACAGTTTTGAAAATGAGGCTAGGTCTTAAAATAAGTATATGTCACTCATACATTAGATTTGGTTACCCCATTTTCTAGATCTTATTATACTTCTTATCTGCAGTTTATTTTAATTTATACTTCTTCCATTTGCAGTTTTTGTCAAGAAGAGAGGACTTTTGCACACATTGATTTATTTCCTAGCCTGAAGCGCAAGTTTCCATTTGGACTGTTTGAATGCGGGTTGTCCAGTTTTAGCAACAGTTCCTACATGAATTGCCATTCAGTTCCATTAAGAAAACACATACCCTCCAAAATGAGGCAACTAAAATAAAAAAAAATTATTTAGATGGATAAACAACACTACAAGCCAGAGGAAAGCACTGGAATTTAATTTTGAGAACAAGCTCCTTACTTCGTCAGATTACAGTAATAATGTGTTCTTTCCAATTAATTCAACTATTATGTTGTCTTTTCATCATTTTTGTGGACATTTTGTCTGTTTGTATCATCTAATGTTCAAACTGAGCATCAGAATGAGGAAGAAAGGTGATTTAAGTGACTCTGATGTGGTTATTGGTGTCAGACAGGCTGGCAAGAGTATTTCAGAATCTGCTGATATGCTGGGATTTTCCTGCACAGCCATTTTTTGCATTTATAAGAGAGAATTTTCCAACAAAGAGAAAATATCCAGTGATTGGCAGTGCTCTGGGTGAAAATGTCTTGTTGCTTTAAGCTAATAGGAAGGGAAAAGTAAGTCAAATGTTCACTTGCTACAACCAAGGTATGCAGAAGAGCATCTCTGAATGCACAACACATCCAGCGTTGAAGCAGATGGGCTACAGCAGCAGGAGACCACACCACATGCCACTCCTGTCAGCTAAGAACAGGAAGCTGAGGCTACAGTTCAACAAAACAGGACAACAGAAGATTGGAAAAACATCGTCTGGTCTGAGGAGCCTCGATTTGTGATGTGACATTCTGCCTCCCAGGCAGAGAGGTCTGATGTTTGTGGCCTGACAAAACAAATTTCCCACGTGTGGGACTAATAAAGGTTATCTTATCTTATCATTCAGTGACGGGGTCAGAGTTTGTGAAACATGGAAACATGGATGAAACCTGCCTTGTCAAAACTTTTCAGACTGGAGGTGGTGATGTAATGGTGTGGGGAATATATACATTTTTTTTAACCATGCATTGTTTAAACACCACAGATTACTTGAGTACTGTTTCTGACCATGTCCCTTTATCCCTTTATGACCAGTTTGCCTGACTGCCTCAAACTTGATAACATGTCACAAAGCCCAAATCACCTCAAACTGGTTTCTTGAACACAAGCGAATGCACCACAATTTTTCACAAGTATTGATTTTTAATTTTTTCTTTCACTATAGTAGTTTTTTTTTTTTGTTTACCTCCACTGACTATGAAGTTTTGGAAGCACACTACTAGTGCAACTAAATACAAATCTGAGTAAAGAGGACCTATAGTATAGTATAGTAGAGGAGCAATAATATAAGCTTGAGTAACTCTCCCTCATAAAAACAAAGACAGCTCAAGTAATAAATACTTTATTTTCACATTAGAATTAAAAACGCAGTCATCTGCAGGGCACTATATCTCTTCTACAATGTACAGGTAAGTTGTGTGTGACCGACATGTATCTTCCATTAACAGCATTATGTACAGCAATGAAAAACTGCCCAAGAAGTATTGTTTAGTTCACAAAAAACAAAAACAAAACAAAAATTGTTGTGTTGTTGATCATCGGCCACCGCCATTGCCTGCTCCACCGCCAGCTCCTGCTCCCGACTGATCCTGAGCGCCAGACATCATCAAGAAGAGAACGAGAGGCACAATGTACATCCACTGGAAGAGAAGAAGAAAAGGGCAACTAAATACTGCAATATTTTTGGTTTCAACATAACAAATCAACTGTGATCATCTAGCATCAGTGGTTCCTGATTGGTCATCCCAGATTAGCTTCAGTTTATTTTCACAACAGAAGAGAAGAAAAGGCACAAGTGGGTGACAGGGCTACAGAGTGACGATCTCAGGGGTCAAACACCAAACACATGCTAAATATAGTCAGAATAATAATTTCAGATATACTGGTGGTTTATCCTGTAGACTCCCAATAATACATACTGGTGGAGGCCAGTGGTATCCCTAAGCCTCCTAGTAGATACCCCTATGCTATGAATTTCAAAATTCTACGTCGCCTTGTCCTGAGTTATCACAGTCACAAACTTGGGTGTCGATGTCGCCTGCCAGCCCAGCGTAGTGACGACAATACACAATCAGCCTTTTACAGCTGACGAGTAAAAACAAATTTGATCTCTGTAATTCATGTTTTTGGCATTTTCACCTTTCCTCCTAATCACACATGTATGAGAGAAAGGCAAGTGGAATGTTAAAAATGCAAGTAGTCGAGATAGGGAAGGAAAATTACTTTCAATACCTGGGGCCAACCCAAATGACAGACAGTGCACAAGAGAAATGCAGAATGGATAACAGCAAGAGTGAAAGAGAAGGTTTTAAGACCTGCTATGATGTACAGTTTGGAGACAATTACACTGACAAAAAGACAGAAGGTGGAGCTGGAAGACAAGATTAGAAAAGAGTATATGAGAGACAAAGTCAGAGAGGCAAGGCTGAGATGGTTTGAGTATGTGCAGAAGAGGGACACTGGATATTGAAGACAGAGGAAAAGAGGAAGATCTCAGAGGGGGTTGATGGATGTAGTCAAGGAGGAAATGCAGGGGGTTGGTGCTAAAGATCCACTGTGGCAACCCCTAAAGGGAGCACCATTTCAAGTATTTGGCATTGGACCTGAAGAGACCATGAAAAGACAGAAGGACGGAATGAGTGGACACAGAAAGGAGACGGGGTTTCATTTAGTCACGCTGACTAAAGGTTAAATACAAACTGAAGAAGGGGACGAGTAAGGAAACTGTACTTCAGTGGGACTCAGCTCTGCTCTCTGCCTCCCCCTGCTGGGGGCTGTGCTGAATTGGTGACCATGAGGAAGATTGCACCACCCAGAATCAAATACCACTGGAACACAGTACAGCATCAGGTCAACACAGATCAGTGAACACAGCAAGGAACACACAGAACAGCAAAACAAGACAGATTTAACAGCGCTCAGGCAAACTAAGACAGGATACAGGGCTGGATTCTGCCTGGAAAAACAGCTCGAAGCTAAGAAAGTCTGAAGACACACAAAACCTTACCACTGGGTTTAAGGGATTACTTTTTATGTTCTTATGCACTTTGTGGGAAAACTAATATTGGACGACTAGCAACACATGGATTCGTGAAACTGGGACCTCTAGCAAGCGACCAGCTGGCTGGAGCGGGTTTTGGTATGAAAACAAATCAGACGAAAAACAAGTCCGCATACTTAAATGCCTCATAAAGATAAACACTATCCGTTCCAGAATTAAGGGTTTGATTACACTGTCCATCTACATTTGACCACCAAAGTCCAGTTCTTTTTACTAGTGTCTTTAACAGAGTTGCATTGCAAAGAAGAAGGAAAGGAGGAGGACTCGCATCGCTGCTTTCAGTGGAGTAAGAGAAACAAACTGAAAAGTGTACCTGTGCCTAAAAGGTACAGACAAATGATTTTTTTCCCCCGTAGTTTGACACAAACTGCAGGTAGAAAACAGCCTTTCAACAGGACAACAGGAATAAACCATTTTGACTTTTTGGGAGATATTTTCACTTTTCTGCCATAAATACTGGCAAATGAAATAGAAGCAAAAGTGCAGTACAGCACTGATGTCTCCGGTGTATATTAAAACATACTAGACGCATTTGAAAAGATGTGATGCATCTGAGAACAGAAAATACGAGCTTAACAGTCATTTTCATTTATTTATTACCTGTACATCTTTAGGCCCTTCTAGCCTATCAGCAGTTTTCTAAGTACTTACATATTTAGCGATGAAAGATTTCTGCTCTTGTGGGTTCTTCCCTTTCTTCTCAGATTCCTGTTCCATCCGTTCAAGGAAGAAAGCCGTCTCAGGTCTGGAAGAAAGGCGACAATTAGTGTTGTGAAAGGTATAGAAAGACTTGTGCCACCCAGGACAACTGACATAGAGCTGCTAAGCCAAGGCAAAAGCTAAACCAAAGGATGTGGAAAAAACCTGCACAGGAGGTCTTGACTTATGCAGAGACAACCACAAGTAGAGATGGAAGCAATGTCAGATTGTAAAGAAGCTGTAAAGGAGAAAAGGACAAAATCACAGGTAAAAGCAGTGTGACTGACCCAGGTGCATTGACTGGAGCCATTATGCTGAGTGTGGTGTTGAAAATCTCAAGGTCGACCTCATCCTCAACTTCAGTGCCCCTACAGGCCCCAGGTAACGTCACTATGGAGACACCGATGAGGTAACCGGAGACGTCAGTGTGGAGCGCGATCACATCGCTCAGATGGGACTCAACCATGGCACACTGAGGATCAGAGGAGAATGTTAAAACAATATATAACAGCTTATTGCTTAGAAATATTTACAATTTACACTAATTACACACAGTTTGATAAGCTTTAGGTCAAAACCGATGAGGTTTTGAGCTCATCCATGGATAAATGATGACGTCAGGAAGGTCAAAAGAATCTGTAGAAAAGTAGAACGCCTTTGGAAATCAACTAAACTCGAAGTTCACAGGCTCCACCTTAGGGAACTTTGGGTTTCCTTACATGAAACCATAAAAACAGCCAGATCAAGATATTTTTCTCAGTTAATCTCATCAAGCAAGAGAAATTCCAAGGTACTGTTTGACTCCATAAACTCTATTGTTTCCCCCGTGGTCCACCCAGTACCCGTGACCTCTATATCTGAGAGTGATGAGTTTCTGAATTTCTTTGTGGATAAAGTTGATCATGTCCGTATGAGCATTGGTTCTTCAATACCCTCTGTTTGTGTCTCTGGGCCACCTCCCCCTCATTTACTGTCAGCGTTTAACCCAATGAACATACATGACCTTTCACTCCTGGTGGATAAAATGAAAATTACCACTTGTGCAAATGACATTCTACCTGCTGGGCTTTTCAAAAATGCTCTTTCTGTCATTGGCCCCTCTATTGTAGAGATATGCAATGCCTCTCTTTTAACAGGTGTGGTCCCTAGGTTCTGTAAGCATGCTGTTGTTAAGCCAATATTAAAAAAGAGCAGTTTGGATCCAACTCAGCTTAAGAATTATAGGCCTATCTCTAAGCTTCCATTATCATCAAAAATTCTGGAAAAAGTAGTTGCAGATCAACTTACCACTTTTTTAGAAAAACATGAAATTTATGACAAATTTCAGTCAGGTTTCCGTAAAAGTCACTCAACAGAAACCGCATTACTTAAAGTCTCTAGTGACATTATGATGTCAGCTGACTCCGGAGCATCCTCAGTCATGGTTTTGTTGGACTTGACATCTGCCTTTGACACCATTGACCATACCATCCTGATTAACAGGCTCCGGGACATAGTCGGTGTGTCCGGTCTGGCTCTGGAGTGGTTTCGGTCGTACCTCTCCAACAGATCTTTTAGTGTTTTTGCGAATCGGTTTATGTCACATTCTAAGGATCTGACATGTGGGGTACCGCAGGGTTCAGTTCTGGGTCCTATTCTTTTTCTTTTGTACATGTTACCTCTAGGACTTATAATTAGGCAGTTTCCTGAGGTGTCTTATCACTTCTATGCTGATGATATTCAGCTCTATTGCTCTTTTAAGCCGATGGAAGTCCATAAACTGTCCTCTTTAATTAATTGTTTAGCTTCCATTGAACAGTGGCTTGGTGACAACTACTTACAGTTGAACTCTGAGAAGTCAGAAACATTAATTATTGCCCCCGACAACCAGATATCTCTAATCAAACAGCATCTTGGTTCTCTTGGCTCATCTGTTCACCCGAGCCTCAGGTACCTTGGTGTGATCTTTGATTCTGCCATGTCCCTAGAACAACACTCTCGCCAGTTGATTAGCAATTGCCTTTTTCAGCTAAGAAACATCTCCAAACTGCAAACTTTGCTGTCTAAATCTGAGTTAGAAATGGTTATTCATGCTTTTATTTCATCTCGCTTAGATTATTGTAACAGTCTTTTTCTTTGTTTGAGCAAAAGGAATCTTGACCGTCTCCAGTTAGTCCAGAATGCTGCTGCAAGGCTTTTAACTAAGACACGAAAAAGAGAGCACATTACACCAGTGTTACGTTCATTACACTGGCTTCCAGTTCATTTTAGAATTCATTTTAAAATCTTGGTACTGACTTTTAAAGCTTTGAATTGTGATGCCCCATCCTACATTTCCGATCTTTTAGAATCCCACACTCCCTCTCGCAGCCTGAGATCATCTAATCAAAGGCTGTTGGTAGTCCCACGAACTCGTTTTAAGACTAGAGGTGATAGATCTTTTAGAGCGATGGCCCCCAGGTTGTGGAATGCTCTCCCTCCATCTTTACGTTGCCTTGATTGTATTTATTTTTTTAAAAAGCAGCTTAAGACTCATTTATTTAGATTGGCTTTTAATTAGATTTGTGATGTATTTTTGATTATTAATGTATTTTATGTTTTTCTGTTTTATATTACTGTGAAGCACTTTGTGGTTTTTATCCTGTGAAAAGTGCTATATAAATAAATTGATTTGATTTTGATTTGAAAACCAGCACTGATCAAATATTTCAGACTTCCAAAGTGTGAATGCATTTTAGTTTTTTAATTTCCATTGATGGGATCACAAAGTAACTCACAATATTATACTATCATAATACATTTCCACTGATAGAGGGACTCATACATTCATATATGATACATCACATAATCTGTGTATAAATGCTTACGTGTTAAAAAGCACCACGCCTTTCCTGTCTAAGAGTGAGAGCAGCGCGTCAGCCTCAGATGAATATGTGGCACTTATAAAAGAGGCTACTTCAATGGTATGCAAATAGTAGTTTGGCTACAAGAAGTCAGACCTCCAACATGTGCAATACTTTGCAAAATGTAAAAAATAGCTAAAAATGGAAACAATAAACTTGTTTAATGGAAACCTACAAGGTTAAGTTACTCTAATTACTGTTAAACTAAAGTTTTAAGTAGTTTTGTTATATTTAAAACACTAACCAGGTGACTTTTGTGCTTGCTGTGCCACTACTGTAGTATTATATTGCTGCTGCTGACAGCTTCAAACTTGGAATTAGGTAGTCTATCATCATTGCTCATTGTACACAAACATGAAAAATCCATTTATTTTGTTTGCACTAATAAATGCTGCCCGCTGCAATCGTCAATAAAACGTCATTGTCAAATATCATTACACATATTCCTTGAAATACGGTGATATAACTTTGAGGCTACATCGCCCACTCCTTGTGTCGGTTCATTTTATTTTATTTCAATTCTTTTCTTCCAACGACCGACCTCCTGCTGTGAGAAATATGTTCTTTAACACAAGTAAGTTAACTTCCATTAACTTTACTGCCTTTGATAAGGCCACTGTGAAGAGTTTATTAAGTCAAAATGGTCAAGGAACTCACATTAGAATATGTATAACATATAACTGTATAAATATTATGTTCTATCCTTTGTGGAAAAACATAACATTTCTAAACCAACTGTATTTTTTCCTGCATAGAAGAGCAAAAAAAGCAACAACTAGACTGTAAATCATTTGGGGAAAACACATCAGATTAACCACATCATAAAAAACCTCATTCAGAGCCTAAATGTTTGCCCAAAGTTGCTCTTTCATAGCTGGAAGAAAATGTTTAATATTATTTTGTATTCACAAAAAAGTTTCTATATTTTGTGGTGAGCCGGTCTAGAGTAATTTTCATGATTCTTGAGTAAAGCGAAATTTTGCCTCACAATAATCATGTGAATTAATTTGCTTTAAACACCCATGAACATTTGCCAATAACAGCCAACAGAACGAGGAGAAATAGGAGCTGGAATCAAGTTACAGTAATATATTTTAAGAACCTATCATTAAATCCTCTGATTTTACTCACTTTTCTCCAAGCCATTTTTCCTGTCTCCATCTAAAAGCTAAGTTTAACCATGCAGTGAAAACTACCCTCAAAAGCCGTCAATAAACATGTGCTCAATTTTACAGGAGGTGTTTTTTTTTAATCTTATCTGTAATTTCTGGAGAATTTGAGGGAAATACATACAGCTCTGACAAATGCTGTGAGGTAGCCTTCCATCTGCCGCTCTGTCTGTCTGTCAGCCTGCAGGAAAACACGAGGCACTCTGATCCTGTATAGACCGTCCACTGCAGCCACTTCCTGTGGGGATAGCCAAGTTAAAAACAAGTAATTTAGAAATGCATGTTTATACAGAAACATTATAAGGAGGATACATTAACACATCCTGAACTGATACTATGGTTAATGTAGTATAAATCTAGGAAAGTTCACCTATCGTTTTACTTGGCCAAACATCCAAACACATCCTACACCAGTGGAACAAGTGAGTGATGTTACCCACGTTGGTACCAAAATTTTGGGTGACTTTCAGTCGCAGGTAATTCTACAGATGAGGAGGTGGTGGCTCAAGAAGAAGGTTGTCTACTTATCTGAAGACTGCTTATTTGATTTACAGCTCTTCAGGAAAAATGCTGAACCCCAAATTGCCTCGATGCATATGTGATTAAGTGACAGGTAAAAAATGTCTGAAGCTAACAGAATGCATGAGTGAGCGTGAAAATAGGTGACTGCAGTGTGCACTGCAAGTACCGACAAGTACTTGCAGTACACGGCAAGAGTAGAAACAGCCCTTGCTATTTAAATACAGTTTTTATGTCCTGGTCATGGATCTCTCCCCCCCCTGGCACCCAAAAAACAAAAACAAAAAAAAAAACCCCAACTAAATATTTATTTGAAACAGGGGAAATCTCTCCATCACTGGGCCATCTTGGAAATGTGTAGAAAACATCACTAAATCAATGGTTAACATGGTTCACCTTCAATTTGGTCCTGTCCTCATCTGACAGCGGGTTCTGACTTAGTGAGACACTCGGCTCTCTTCCAGGCTTTAAAAGCAAAGCTCCACGCACTTGAAACTTTGCTACATCATCTGGAAGAAAAAAAAAAAATTACAAATGATAACAAACCTTCCCTGCTTGGAGTAAAACAAAGTACCAACACACTGTACCTCTACATAGTTAACCATAAAATGAAGGTAGAAGTCTGTCATCAAAGCAGAGTGTTTTATTATTGTTAAATGAAGGAATAAACTGTAACTGCCTGTTTTTTTTTTTTTTTATTTGATTGACAGCATGTTTTGATTTTGCATTTTGAGAGTATAATAAATACTGAATTTGCCCATTCAAATGCTATGATTTCAAAGGGTGTTTAATTCTGGCCTGTGAAATGACTTTTAACTGTTTGTATTGTTACAGCTGACTTTATCCCAGATGCACGCATTATTGAGAATACTGCGCATTAATTTAATTTTAAACAGACAGAAATGTCGTAGAAAGCCTTCCGAGAAGAATGGAGACTGTTATAGCTGCTAACGGGGGAACCAACTCCATATTAATGCCAATGGATTTAGAATAGGATGTCATTAAAGCTCCTTTAGGTGTAAAGTATAGGCGTTCATAGGTTGTCATAAACGCAAAAAGACAATTCTGAAAAAACTTACATTTGTAGCAAATCAGGTATATTCATTAATAAATGCAAAAACATATTAAACAGGCAAATTTTTAAATGGAGTTGGGCGTGTACCATTACCATTTTCCTGTTGCGTTAAGCTTAGTTAGCTTACCAACATAATCAATATCGTATCATACAACGTTACAGTAAGAAAAGAATTATAAATGTTTCTCACCAACTTCAAATGAGTGTTCAAGAGGCACAGAGAAACCACCGAACTCAGTCTCCAAGGCATCACCAACCTGAGAATGAACATGAAATCCACCGTTAGCCTTTTAGCCGGTCATACACAGCTAATGCTAATTAGCTAACAGGTACAGCATCCACTTTACTGCATTTAAATTGATGTCGTCTATGTTATAACACTTCACACTTACCCTTCTTCCATTATTACAACATGCAAAATGTAAACATACGAAGAAAACAGTGGAAACAACAGCAACCTTAGATTGTACCACACGAGCCATTTTGACAGAAACAGACACCGGAAGAACGCCTCAAGTGGCACAACACATGAACTTCCGGCGATTTCCATAACAAAAGCTTTTGACGAAGCTCCTTTTCTTTTCTTTTCTTTTTCAAAAAGTAATTACGATTTCAAACCAAGGGTTAACAAACAACATAAAATTTAATCACATGCAAGTGTTTTTCTTCTTCTTTCTTTAAGCTGTTAGACAGCTTAATTACTTACCATCAATTAATCATTATCAAGTAATCCTACGTTGTCTGCATCATTCCTAATAACGATTGGAGACCTTCATGTGCTCTACATGTAGGTGACGTTATTGCTTGCACACTAACAGTTTGCACGCACACACACACACACGCACGCACGCACGCACGCACACAACTGTTGACAGAATGCTTCTAATAATCGAGGTCTGTATTTCTGATGATCTGTCTGTATTTCACACCTTGGCTCATGTGATTAGAGGATCACCAGGGGGTCCTTTGTCCCTCTTTAGGGGGACACTCCCACTGGGTTTAAATCTGGGACTCTCGGCCATTTGACCTTAGAACTGAAGAAGCTTCTCGGATGAGAGGTGAAACGTCTTCAAGCAACTTAAAGAAGTCCAGACGCTTTTCTTTGCAAACTCCTTTGACTACGATGACCTGGATGACTGAGAACCTTCACAGACATATTTCTGGTGATGCCTTGTAATGTGTCAGCAATAATGAATTCCTCTTACCACATAAACGAGTTTTAATTTCGATTTCGTGCTGTATACATTTTTAATTAGTATTGCTTTATATTTTGTCATGTCATGTGCAATGAGAGATCGAAAATTTACTTTAGAGATGAGCCAACAACCCCCAAAAATCTTTTCTATTTAAATTAAGATATTTAGTTTTTTTTTAACTGAGTATACTTCTGACATTACTTAGGGTAGAATTAGTATTGGAATAGCAATTTTATATACGTTTAATATCTGTCACAATATGCCAAACATGCCAATTTACTCTCCTTTGCATTCTAAAACAGAAATACTGAAACAAACATGATAGAGATCTCTTGTGAGTGAGATTAACATGTACTGACACATCCAACGCCAGCAGAGGCTGCTATCAGATCATAAAACACTGCCTCGACCTTCCTCTCACCCCCATTACTTCCACAGAAGTGGCCCGAAAAGTGCAATTTTTATCAGCTGAATAATAAATATTTAAGGCCGTGTGATGAAGAGGGTAATTCATGTGTTACATCTTTTAGTCAGCATTTCATGCTCTACCTCAGCCAGAGTTTTATTTAGGTAAATGCCCTGCTAAGGGGTAAGTCTTTGATGAAACAAATAAAGCTCTTTAGATCCGCTCCTGCACTAATCTAAAGAGCTAGATCAGGGTTTTACATCAAGTCATAACTGGCAGCAGTTCACATCTGGCACTGGAATGTGTCTCAAGTGGCCTCTTATGATCAGATTTCTTTTCCCTGCTAGACTTTTTTTTTTTTTTTTAAATCTTTGCAAAACTGTGACTACTGCAATTAGAACTCACCAAAAAAAAAAACTGGAAATGAGGATTGCAGTGGCTATTTGAAGCCTTAAGTCTGGCTCCAATACCTTCTCAATATTACTAAAGTTGGTAGTATGTACTTTGCCCAGGCCCGGGAAGCTTATGGATTAAGTGTAGCCCTCTGATGTAGGGGTTTGAGTGCCTGACAATTCAGTTACAGTGCTTCTGTTTAGGGGTTCTTCTCTCATTTCAAATTATTCCCCTTGTGCTCCTGCTAAATTAGAAGAAACCAAATACAGGGAGGGGGCTACATGAATACTTAAAATATGCATATATTGATTTTCTTTTTTCGGTGGAGGAATGCACACTTCTTTCCCCAGAATGAAGTATTCAATCCTAGGGTTTTCTTGGTGGTGTTTGGACATCTACATTTAGAGCTGCCTGCGTATGATAAGATTTAGAAGTATTTTAATCATTTTTTCAGATTTAATTTTGAATGGGAGTTTTATGAAGGGTTCAGCTTTCTGTCAGTGCTCTATAAACTCAGAGGTCCTGCCTCAGTTTGTTAGCACTTAGCAACGTTCCTTCAGCTCAATAGGCTCAGTGAGTAAAGGCTGCAAAATGTGGCACCTCCAAGTCAGAATTTATAGATCGTTGCTGCTCTTTTCTGTGCCTGTGAGCACTGGATCCTGTCTGCAGCTGCTAATTTAACTAGGCTTGAAGGTGCTGAAATGCTGTTGGACAATCCAAGGGTCAGGTACAAGAAGCACTGTAGCTGTGACTTGACTGATTAGAGCTACCCGCCAAATATAAAAGTATCAAACCAGAGAGGAGAGAAAACAGCTGCACGTTTCTGCCAAATGTGATTGATGCGATTTATTTCTCAATGCTTATTCCTGGCCGAAGAGTTCTGCTGACATGCAATAAACCCTCTGTGGATACAAGTGAAAGGCATCAATCATTTTAAACTTCAACATTTCAGCATCAAAGTGCTGAAAAGGAGTTTTGAATTCATCGTTAATCCATTAAAGTTTGGAATATCAATAAGTCAAGGTTATTTTTGGACGTCCAACTTAACTTTTTTATTTATACATATAACTCTTTGAAACAGAACTCTTTTTTTGTTTTAAAAAAAGCATATTCCTTTATTATTCCAGACATTTATAAGAGTTATTATTAAGCTGAAACGAGGAAATAATTTGCAAAAATGGCTAAATAATTACTACATTTACAAAATTGATATTTTCCTACTGCTCGCAACCTGCTTTAAATTACACACAAATTCCTTCCACATCTTATCTGCCAACATTAATATATTAATATATTGTATGAACTGTATTTATGATGTATTCAAACCGGTTATTTGATCATAAATTATAGATGTGCACATACTGCTATTACATTTCTGTTGATGGTATTACATTTCTGTTGATGGAAATGGTCTGTCTCTCTGGGCTTCGTCTTCAGCTTAAAGGAGGCAGAGCTCAGTATGGAACATATGGTGACTGTGGCATGTGATTCCCCCCCGGCTTTGCCTTTGAAACCATGCAGCCCTATACAGTATCCCCCCCCCCCCCCCCCCCCCCCCAGTGGGAGAGCCCATTACTCTCTGTCACAGCCCTAAACAACGGTGTCACCTTACTATTCTTAGTCAAATATGAAAGCATGTATATTTATGTGAAATGACAACAGGACTTTCACTTTGAAGGAAGACACTGTCATGTCCTGTCTGCTTCCGGGCTGTTAAAAATGGAGCAAGGTGACAAATGAGAGAGAAAGCGAACAAGATGTGAGAAAAGAGAAAAAAACACCCAAAGTTGTAAATATGTTACCACAGTTTCACTAAAGAAAACATTTTCTCCCAAGCCTCAGCAGTGTAGTCTTTGTGAATAAATTTTTCATACTGCAGTGTTTACAACTGATCAGACAAATCAGATAATTACAGAAATTAAAATTGAATTGTTTTCAGTTTTTTACCGCCGTGCTAAGAATCCCTCTTTATTCCGTTTACCGAGCCCAGTGGCTGCGCTAGACAATTTTTTAGAGGCTGTCAGGCTGATCCTACATCGGGGTAGCGCAGCGCAGGTATGACTTCCATGTAGAGTTACACCACGAGGATCATGTGAGATCTTCCTTTATGCTGGTTCTGCCTGAGGCTCTTTGTTCTAAGAGGAAGTTTTTCGTTCCCACTGTTGCCAAGTGTTTCTCATAGAGAGTCAACTGATTGTTCGGGTTTTCATTCTAATATTCCACGGTAAAGAACTGAATTTTATGCAACCATCCATCCATCCCATGGCTACATAGCAAATTAAACATATTACAACAATCTACGGCAGTCTAAAACCTATGAACCCTGCTCTATCTACACTGAAAAAAAGGCCATGATGGATTTACTTAATTCAATAGTGGACATTGGTTGCACACAAATGTTTTGCTTTGGCAGAAACTTAAACAACTGAGTTAAATCAACACAACTTTTTCATATTCAATAAACCTGTGCATTTTGTGTTCATAAAACGCGATTGAAACATGTTTAGATGACGTAAGTTGAGCTCTTGGAATGTTTGAATCCTTCACAATTTTGTCATTTTATTTCAACTTTTACCCCAATACTACTTGGTCACTTAAATACTACATGTTGTCTTCATATTACATAATGTTCAACAAAGTCTAGAGTCTGGTTAACATAAAAATTGAATGGATCTACAACAACTACCATCCTCCTATCTTTATCCTGGTTGCAGGAGGGCTGGGGTATAACCCTGAAGTGATAGGTTACAAGCCAGGGTACACCCTGGACAGCTCACCAGTCTATCACATAGAGACAAACAACCATTTGCACTTACATTCACGGGTAATTTAGAATCACCAATTAACCTAACTCCAATAACTGCATGACTTTTAACTGTGGGAGGAAACCAGAATACTCAGAGAGAAACCACTACAAACTAGCCAGATTGTGGATTTGAACCCAGGACCTTCTTACTGTGAAGCAACAGCACTAACCACCATGTCACCAATCCAGGAAATCCAGGAAAGCTATGATTTCAAGGCTTGATGCAGAATTTTTTTGTTTTTGTCCTTGACAGGTTAAACCACAATAAATAACAATAGCATACACGTGGTGTGTGTGTAGTTGTCTGCCTCTTATATCCCCAGTGATTTTGACATCTCCTGCGATCTTGTGAGTTTCATGAGTTTAGCAACTAACCACTCTTACTAGATTGTATCATGTCATCTCAACAAGAACAAATTAAGTTGTTGAATTTCGTACAGATCCTCATTTAATTACGTTCATAGAAACATGAAATTATTGTGTTCAAATTACAAGTTAGACTTTTTTAATGTAACAACCACCCAATTTATATTTTTCGGTATACCAAAAAAAGTAGAGGCGTCTGCTCGACTTGACTGTGATGGATGCCTTCCTGAAACCACGATCCAAAGCGCACGAGACTGAAATCCCGTGCAGTGTTGCGGGATTTAACATTGCTATATTATTGACTTACTTCACTCGAACATGATATGAACAGTTTAATCTACCCGCTCTGCATATCATGTAGTTTCTACACTATATAGTTACACTTAACGTTAAAGCATGAGGCACTTGTGTTAAATACACGCAAGATGCTTACATAAATCCAAGAACTGGCCAATCCCTTTTTTTCAGTGTACCATAAGTGTGAACTTATTAGAAAACAGCTTACACATCCCATATAAAGCAACATCATCAGTGGCATGTGGAGACATGTTTCTGTCCACTAGATGTGTGTAGGTTCAGTTTCCACTCTTTTCTGCATGGTTGCTAGCTGTCTAGGTTTGGTTTCTGGCAGTGTGTGCTGCACACATACTATTACCTGAAAGCAGGTACCTGCTGTGGCCAAAAACACGCTGGTGTAATGCAGTGAACCCAAACAGTATATTTTTCTGGTATAACTCTACAAAGCTTGCAAAGTTGTGAGATAGTTTTCCATGGGTACATTATAAGTATGTCCATTCCCACTGCAGAAATCTGATCTATTGTAAAATACATTTTGATGGGACACGGCATCAGAGTAAACAGGTTGATGATACTTAGTAGAAACTTTCTCAGGTTTCCATGGACCTGACTCAAATCAGGTCTAGGCCTAGCTGTTTACTAAAATATTGAAAAAGGGTGTCTCAGATTTTGCATCACTGTTGCACAGCCTGTTCAAAACGTGCTTGCTTGGAGCCCAGCGGCAGGTCGAGGGTATTCCTTCTAAGTGAGCCTAGTCAATCTAAGCTTTTCAGATTTTTGCTTTCAGAGGTTTATTTATAAACTGCGTTATCTGTACAGGTGAAATAACTAGCTTGTTTTTAAATACTGCTGTTTTGTCAAAGCCACTGGCATCTCACAGTTATGCATAAGGTTTTCCTTTGGTGTATGTGCTGTCACTCACTGCTATGGATGCTTATAAAGTACATGCTTATGGCGTCACACTGAGCACCCTTAAAGGGGACTCATTAATAACTCCATGTTTTTGTACTTGATTGAGTTACAGATCAGAATAATCCTTATTTATCTTATATTAGGCTTTGATGCAAACCCTTGGTTCACTAATTTACTGAAAGGAGTTATTTTAGCTCCTCTCCTTTTAAGATCACCCTGCTTTTTCTTCTAATTGGTTCCACCTCTTAAAAATAGCAGTTGGGTGGTGCTTCTTGTGCCCATAGACAGAGCACTGTACCTGAGATGACATACTATAAATCTTATTGGCACTATACAGATTCAAGAGAAGAAAAAATCTACTAGAAACTGAAGATTTAGAGTAGTGACCCTGAACCTGTGGCTCACCGGAAGTACTTGTACATACACCTTATTATTTCAAAGTTTGCCTCTGTCTAATAAAAATCAAGGAAAAGTGTCATAGGTCTGCATAATAAACATAACATTTAAAATATGTAGGACTATTGTTGGGAAGATGGTGTTTTAGCTCATACCAGGACCTTCCTCCTGTAGTCTATGTGATGGGTGCAAAATAGAGCCAGAACTGCCAACATAGTGATAAACCCTTAGCACAAATATTTTCCAAAGCATATTAGTAATTTGAAGTAGTGGAGCCACTGAATTTATTTGGTTGCTAGAAACTTCAGTGCTATTGATTAGCGAAATTTGTATGTAGGCCTCCTATTTCCCAGTTGGTAAGGAAAATAAGTTGCTTAGCGACCATTACTATGCAATTAACACTGCATTGATTCCACCTCTGAAAATGTTTAGTATGATGTGGTGGATGGCAAATTTTATGCTTTTTTATCTTCATCTGAGCAATCTCTGCGCCTGTTGCCCAGACTATAAATCCAACCACACATTCAGTTTTTCAGTTCAGTTTTATTTATATAGCACCAATTCATCACAACAGTTGCATCAAGGTGCTTCACAAGGTAAAGACCCTACAATATTAAAAAGAAAACTTGTTGTGGCTGTTGACTCAACCTATGCGGACACTACATGCATCTGACAGAATGACAGTATTTGACACACCAGGATGAGACATTTAGAGACTCCTTTGTTTATTGGTGAGATATACTCATCTGACCATTTTCTGTCTTTTTACTGCCATTTTCCATAAAATACTCTCATATCACCCTGAATGTAGTTTCTCAAACACAATAAAATATATTTACTTAACAGATTTTTTAAAAATTATTGCTAAATGACATCCATTAAAAGCTTTAACCTCTATATAGTGCTATGAAGCTGTCTTGGGAAAGCTGTTGTGAGAATGGAGGGGACCTGCTTCAGCTGGCTTAAAGTGTTTTTCAGTGAGGCTTAACTAATGCAAGCGTTAAATAACTCTGGTGTCATCCTCTGCAGGGAATCAGTGGATCATTTAGGACACCTATAGTAAGTCTCCTATAGCCACTTTGAATCCACAATATATGAATAATTTCAGCTCATTCAGAGAGTTTAGTCACATTACAAATTGCAACTGATGACCTGTGAATGCGTAAAAAAGATTTATTGAAGATAATTCAGCTTTAAAGTAAAGTAATGTAAAGTTATGATATACAGTAAGTCTAACAGACTCAAGGACCTTTTATGTCCTATTCAAACAGCTCTCCATAATCTTCCTCTGGGGTATTTTGTTCTCCTTGAACATATGAATCTTAAGTTGCACTTACCTTAAATAGCTGTTCTTCAATCTCTGCCTCTCTTTCTGGCTTAAGTTCTCTCTCCAAAATTAAAGTCTCAAAGAATGCGTATTATTATGCAAGGTTATGGCTGCCTGAGTAATTTCGAAAGCAAAAAAATGAGCACCGAAACCAAAGGAAAAAAAGAGAACTGCATATGGATGAAGAAATGGAAAGTGAAAGGCTTATTAAATGCATAATTTAACACTGATGTTTGGTCTACAGTAAGAGCTTACTGTCCTTTTTCTGTCATTTAAAGCCTTTTTTTTGGTAAATATATTGATTACTTCATATGTCACACATGTGAAGAACAAATCCTAGTGTGAGCATATATAGTTCAGGAACTCATAAGGTGACCTCTCTCTACTCTGACCTTGCTCCGTAAATCCCCGCATGAAGCTTTCCTCTCTCACAAAGTACAGCTAGTTGACAGCTATGCCTACAAAAGAACAAATGGGATTGTCATTGCCTATAGGAACGCACGGCTGCCGCTGTTTTGCTCTCATTTTTGATTTCCTTCCCCCTCTCCCTTTCTTGTCAGCTGGGGACAGTGAAAAAAATCACTGGGTGGAAGAGGGGGAGAAGAACCTTAGGGTAGGCTTTTCAGAAGAGCAACACCCTCCGCAGGGTTATTGATATATAGTTTGGACCCCTTTTCATGACACAGAAAAATACTGGAACACCTCTTACAATAATTTTTCAACACAACCTACATGTTAATGGAACAACACAGCCCATTAGGAGTAGAAAGAATTGCCAAATACTCCTTATTTTGTAGCTAAGCAATGCTAAATGGGTAGTCACTACAGCATAACATATATTTGTGGAAAACATATTATATAACAAGTTAATTCTACATGATCGGTCTGTTGTGCTACGGAATAAAGTGAGGCAAGTGCTGGCTAGTGAAAAAGATTAGAGTCACAGAAGCCTTAATTTCAAGACCGTTAGTGAAAGCAAGGCTGATACTTGCATTTGCAGTGATTTATACATGGTGACATAGTTCTCCCACAACCCTTCCATGTGCATACATGGAGAGCTGGAGGCAGGCAGAGCTGCAAGAAGACAGAAAAGAGCAGGCATCACTGAGAGATATGACACTGATTAAGTCTGATACGGGAGGAAGTGAGGACCTACAGGTTGCAAAGGGGGTTGCAGATGTGCAGCAACTGTCAGCGAGCTAAAGCATCTTAAAAAGCATGCCCTATTTGTCAATTGGAAGTGTAGAGGGGTTTCCTTTGAGCCATCAGCTGATGTGGCCAGGGACTGAGATTGTCTGATCTGCTGATACTGCAGCTGAGCTTGACTTTGTGGCCTTCCCAAGCTAAAGCTATGCTTAATTATAGATTTAGGGCATGGAAAAAAGGAAAAGATTCACTCTTCATTTTTTAAACCTCCTAACCCTCATCAAAGTGGCAAAACATATTATCCTCCCCTCTAATAACACAAAACATCTGTGGAGTTTTGCCACTCCATCCCTCAGTCAAATTGTCAGTCAGAGCTCATTAGCATCAGTAAGTTTATTAATGTTCTGCCTACAGGGCCTAATGAGTTAATCAGCTGGCAGGTTTTCCCATGGGTTGGAATTCTTTATGGCTCTGAACCACTTTTACCCCTCATGGTGTCTCAGTGCCTCCTCAGGGCTCTGCAGCTACCACTAAGGTTTCAAGTGACAACATCTCTGTCACTCTCTTCCTCCTTCCTTGTTCTGCTTGTTAAGGGGGGGGGGGGGGGGGGGGGGGGGGGGGGCATGGCAGCGGTACAAAGTAAAAGTGTTGGGTGGGCATGAGGGGGATAAGGCGGTGGTAGTGGTGGTGGTGGGTGGGGGTGGCGGAGGTCATAAAAAGGGATGGAAGAGTTGGAAATGCAGGCAGAGCCACTGCCAAGCAGGGACGAAGACGCTTTCAGAGGAATCGCTGTAAACAGACACAGTCATGCCTGAGCCCCAGAACCCAGGTAAGCTGGTCCATCCTGTGAGATTAGAACAGAAAAAAACAGACGTGGAAGCTAGTGATTCTGTGCAAGGTGCAGATGTGTGGGAGGAGTAAAAACAAGGCACTTCTAACTCCTAATTTTAACCCTTAGTGTTTATTCTTGATAAAATTATCTTTTCAATCACAGTAAATCAGGAGTTTTATAAAGTCATTGGTAATGAATTACCTAATATAGACTACAATTTATTAGTGGGCATGCAAATTAAAGCTGTTTAATAATCTGTGGCATGAGTGTTAGGTTTATAGGTGCATGCCTTTATTTGGTATCGCTGTGCTGCTTTCTCTTTCCCAAACAACTGTCCTGAGGTATAGTGCGAAACTGCAACTGAGTTCAATGAAAGCTAACCCAGCTGTTTTAATGAATAAAGCATTACATTAACAAATATTTAAAATACTTTCAGAGTGAAATGCACTTAGTTTTTTTGCCTAAATGTTGGTAATCAAAAATAAAATGATCCAAAGTTATGAATAAAGAAAAATATATTATTTTTAGCTGCTTGAACTTGTGTTTTCTTATAGGAAAAGTGTCTTGTATACATGACGTTTAATTTAGCTGAAGAAAGCAAGACAGAAAAAGTTGGCAAACTTATAGTGACGTCTGATGTGAGTTTCATAGTTATAACTGATGAAAATGCACGTCATATGCAATTATCTTAAGTGACTATGTTTTATTACAGAGACAGAGTGCATACGCTTTGTTTTTACACTAAATCCAGTGTCATATAATTATGCAAAACTCCATACATTTTATATACACTGAAGTTATTTAATTAAAAGAAAAACAGAGGCTGTAAATGGCAGTAAATGCCTTCTTTTATTACTGATAATAAGCCCTTTCATTGCACCATAAACTGGAAGTATGTGGTTCCAGCGGAGCAGGATAATCTTCCCATGCATGTGGCATAACATTTGGTAATCTCAGCGCTGAAACATCACCACAGCACTGTGATGTAGTGTATACTGTAATGTTTCTATCAGTCACTGGGTCTGAAATATGCTCCGCCGCCTTTGTCAGCAACAACCTCAAACTGTAAATCATCTTGCAGCTCGAAGCGGGAGAAATGAGAGCATGCATGAGGGAAGGAGTGAAGGAGGGCACGAGGGAAGAAAGAGGTAACAGATAAAAGCGGAGAGATGAGGGGAATGATTTGTTAGAGGGACCTCTGTCAAGTCAGGTGTAACTACCTTACCGTCGTATCTCTGCACCTCAGACACCTTATCTATCTGACCCTGATTGCCTCCCTCATTCTATTACACTGTCTCCTCTGCTGGCATCAATCTCCCCATTCGCCAATCTGCATGAAGTTCACCATATCACTGCTGTTATGTAAAAGTCAGAACTTCCATTTTCTCAGATATATAATTCCGATATCTGTTTTACTCATTGAGCTCTTTCAAAGTCATGTGGATTAGACCAAAAAAGGCATTTTGCTGAAAGCGACATGCGTCTGCAAAAGTCCGTATTTAGAAATGCACGTCAGCGTTGATGCATGATAAAATGCATTTGATGCACTGAAATCTGTCCCCTTTAGTGTACCTTATACCCTTTCCCTTTTTATTCTCCCATCAAGCAGTAATTCCATCCCTGCATCCAATGTGTCACCAGGCCAGCGTCCTGACATCACACATATTATGTTCCTAACACCACATTACAGCCTTCACCCAGTCTCCTCTTGTTCTTGTGTTTCCACCCATCCCAAATTATTGCCCCGCTCATGAACTTCCTCACACTTCCTCAGCTTTGGAGCCCCTCTGCCCCTGTCGATCAGCTGGTTACAGCTCATGTGACTCATCCAGTGGCATCTCAGTTAAGGCTGCTTGGGGCTTCAGAAGGCTTGGTGATCGGGAAGAAGCACGCATCCCAATAAACAGCCACAAGAATAGTTCTCAAGTGTAAAAGCGATGGCCGTGGTCTTGTGGATCCACAAAAGGAAAGGCGCCTCTAGAGAGGGAGGGGAAACACACTTGGATGGACCTTAGCTGACCCATATAAGACACGTGAAAGGAGCCCAGTAGGATCATAGTTTTCATGTTAATCATGGATTGTTATGTCTCGTGAACCAGTGGGCTCTTTGGAATGAGCCAGTCACAGAATAATTAGACCTTGCGCACCAGAGTTGATGGTAATAGTTGCAGGGTGCAGGGTGACAGTTTGCTGGCGCTGCTCCACTGCTGAGCACGCGTAGACATAACAACACAATTTTTAATTACCAGTAACGCTGCCAGAGGCCACCATCTCTACCCAAACACTCCCTCCCCTGTTAGCATACAATGGAGTGCGGTCCAGCTTAACAAAAAAAGACTTTGAATCTGGCTTAGATTCATATGAAGGGCAGACGTAGACTGATATCTGCATCCATCCACTGCATCAAGTTCTTGAATATCTTAAGTAGGAGTAACCATACTTTTTTTGAGTGAGCACATCGAACTGCTCGGCTCCTACTCCAGTTGTTTTAGCAGAACTTCTGCAGACTTGTCTGTTAGACAGTATGATGCTGCTCAGACAAATGAAAACAGCTATCACTACTGCACATTTTCAACGGCTACTTATGAGTGTTTTGGACTCTTTGATGTTTGCGTGTAAATCGTCTGCTGATGCCAGCTTTTTTTTAGTCTCATAGACTGGATATAACAGCTAAGAAGACCAACTGTCAGTTTGAGGGCTTTTGTTTTGAAGAATGGACTTTGCCATCCTGGTCTTTTGGAGCCAGCAGTAGCTAAAAAGAGAAAGTAAATTCTAATTTTGCATTTAATTCTTGCTAGTGCTTCAGTGAGTGCTTTGCAAAGACATAGATACTTGATAAGTTGAGCATTAGAATGCCACTAATAAAAACCTGCACATCAAGCCAAGTTTTTGTCAAATAATGAATAGAATTAAATTAAATACAGACCAAGAGGCAGAGACACTGCAAATGCTGTTGAGTTGTCCAGTTTAGTGACTGAAAACAGGTGAAAAGTAGCAGAAAGCTAGTGGCTAAAGACATCAATGTCAGCATCAACCTGTTCCAGTCAAAAAAGCCATGCCACAATAACTTAATAAAATTTAAACTAAAGATTTAGATGGAAATTTGCCTCTGAATTAGAGATCAAGATGTTTTTGTACCAACCTGTAAAAATGTGTATCTCTGCTGTGAAGTTATGCATACAGAAATCAGGTGAGACAGACTCACTTTTGAGGCCAGCATCAAGTGGTCATGGAGCCACAGTTTCTGCAACTTCTGGCTTCATTTATCAGCCAGGAGGTTGCCGCTTAGTTATCCTGAGAGCGGGCTGGCTGTGTTTTTAGAGGGTCAAGTCTTTATTTTTAGTATATCTCGTGGGACCAGCCTAAAACATGTTTCTACAACTTTCTGTGACTAAAGAGCGTAAATAGACGACAAAAAAACTCCAAAATGATTAATAAATTTTAGTTTGTTTCATTTTTTTCTTTTTATTTGAGTATCGAGCCACGGCACTGCTGCAGGCCTGTTCTCCATTGAGACTATGTCACTTTTTTGAACCATTAAATTATTTTTCAGTTTTTTATTTTGTTTTAAAATGAAGAAATTTTATCTGATTTCAGAGAGAGGGAATGTCCTTATTATGGTCACATGGCTCTGGCTGTGAGGACAGAAGCCCAAACTACCAGCTGTTCAAATCTTACATTAACTTGTAGTATCCACTCAGAAAAAAGGTGGCTTAAAGAGCAGGCTAAAGGAAATAAAATGGCTTTTTTCACACGGGTGGATGAAGTGAGAGGCTACACCAAGGCCAGGTATAAGATAAATAAGGATCAATTTGAACTCTGAATCATGCTACTCCAGCAGAGTCCAAGAATAAAACTGCTTTCTCTAAAGGATGAATTAAGATGTGCAACTGAATTCTTTTGATCTAAACAAGGATCTGTCTTAGTGATAGTTACAGCTGGACCAATCATATATCTGTGCGTAAAACTGGTGCCAGACCCCGTCTTCTTGTTTTCACAGTTGTTTAGCAGAAGGTTAAACTTCCTGTATTCCCATGTCTATTATGTCACATCCCCGCTCTTCAGCTCCCAAAACCACGCGTCTCACAACGGGTCGAGTGTAGCATTACTTCATACCAAGGCTATCATCAAGTTCCCACAGGTATGCGCCTGCTGCTTGATGGATTACAGACAGATGCAGAGTCAAGCAACTGTGCCATGAGGTCCTACAAAAAGAGTGTGAAAAGTTAACTGATCCCCTGAAATATCATTAACAAAGCCTCTCAGAGCGCAGACCGAGCAGTGTGATGCGCAGTGGATACACACCCAGAAATGCATCCCTTTTTCTAAAAGCTTCCTCTTTGATCAGAGAGAGGCCTTAGCCTATTTGGAGCACAGGCTGGTGTTGATGTGAGCTGCAAGACAAAAGGAAATAAATGGAAAGCTGAAGTGGATGACAGCTTAATATGGTATTTAAAGCTGCCTTTGTTTACAGATTCTTCATGTCTAAATTAGAATTGCATTTAGTAATTGTTTTCTTATGTTGAGAGCTCTTTGTTCACACAATGTCAATTCATTGAAATTGTCAGGAAAGTTTACAGCACTGCTATAAAATCTAATCTTCAGTTTCACACCCATTTTTCAAACCGATTACCAAATCCTTCCCTTTCTGCACTCTCGTTCTTCCATAAATCTTCATCCTCACGTGTGGCAAGGAGCGAAGAGGAAGCAGGGGGAGAGAGACATGACTGGTCGAATCCAAACAAGTCATAATTCTTATCATCATCATTAAAAGTCAGTATTATATACAACCATCCAGTCTCTTGTGTTCTCTCCACAAGCTTGTGCGTCTAATCCCTCGGTCCTTGGCCACGACAGGCTTAATGCAGGATCGTTGCAGAATGCGTACAAACGGAATAACACGGTAATGTCAGCACCGTCGGAGCTTTATCAACTTCTCTCAGTGGGAGAAACATTATTAGTGACCTTTTTCTTTATAGTAAAGTCTCTATGGAGCACAGAGCTTGCTTTTGAGATCAAGATGAAATACTGAAAAGAATGGGAAGAAAGTATATCATTTCATCCTTTCTGCTGTAATAAATCAACACATAAATCACACACAGGTTCTCTAAAGGGATGACAGCACAACAATCTCGGGACCAAATCTCTCATCAAAGCACAGATTGAGGAAGGTTTGTTGTTGTACACAGTGTAAGGCTACAACTAATACCACCGCTTTCCTCGATCCATTGATTAGCTGTCTAAGGTGACGCCTTCAAATTGCTTGTTTTGTCCCACTTGCACTCAGTTTACTATCACAGAAGAACATTTGAGAGGCTAGTGGCAGCAAATGTTGAGGTTAATGCAGAGATTATTGCATATATTTTCAGATTGCTCAACCAAGCTTTGTTCAGATTGTAGATTTTATGTAAACTGTGACCTTCTTAAAAAAGGAGGGCAATAATGATTAAAATGGTTCAAACCTAGACACAGTCTGGAGGAGCATACGTTCAACCATTTTCTTCTAAATCTTCTTCAAAGCGCCTTTTACAACTTTTAAAGGTTCATAAGAAAAAAAAATCCCTTAAAATATTAAATATTGTTTTTTTTTCCCCTCCAACAAGCTAAAACTAAGCAGCCGAAAACAAAAAGTAGGTCATCCAGATTTGCAAAGACCGCTCCTGTTTATTTCCTGGTTGTATCAGTGCAGTTAAAACTGCGAGTTCCTATTTACCAGGCAGAATAACTCCCTTCCTGAGGCTTTCATTTTACAGATGAGTGGACATTTGATCAATACAGATTTTTTGAGTTTCAAAGTAATATTTTTTCTTATATTTGCAGTTATTTTGGTCAACAGTTCAGAAAAAAAGAAGAAAAAGATCAATAAAATCTTCATAACTGCATGTTTTTTATTTTAAAACTGTGTCAAAAATTGATTTCATGGAAAGCTGCTCTGTGATGTGCAGTTATTATTTCTTGATTCTGACAATCACTCGAATTACTGGAACATCTGCTCTTTGATGTTTTACACCATCCATTACTACCTGCATGTCAAGCAACTATTTAATTGCTACTCGAGATTTATCCATTTACCTTCTCCTCCTACATGGAGAGACAGTCTATTCAGTACGTGATGCAGCTGTAAAGATCATCAAGACTGTCAAATTAACTTGGCAAATGATTGAGTGATCGGGAGGGCAGAGGCTTAAGCGTACCCAGATTCTGTTGACAGCTTCGCTCTCCATCCTCATCATAAAATGGTGAAACTGCATCAGTCATGCTCTGCTCCCAGTGTGGATGCCAGCCAAGTGCCAATAATATCATTGATACTCATACACAGAGTCTGTTTATAAATAGACTGCTTTAATATTAATCTTCTTTTTATTTCTCCCCTGTTAATACACTGCATTTATATATATAAATATTTATGTGTATCTGAATATTGTGGAAAATACAAAAAATACAAAAATACTTTCGGTCACACCGTCATGCGATTTAAGGAAAGTGTAGCAACAGCAGCAGCTTGGCCACATGTGATTACTGCGTATATTAATGGAGTGAGTTGCTTTTATATTGGGATTAAGGTGCTTTACAGGCATTGAGGAATTCCCTGTTGAATAGCGTTCAAAAATGCGTAAGAATTGGAGAGGATTGGACTTTCAGTTACTGAAAACATCACTCAGTAAGAAGCAGAGCTGCTCCCAGAGCAGAAGCAGCCTGACTAGTTGAGTTAAATCTGACTAATTCAAAAAGAACAGTCTCAGCTCTGAAGTTCATGATTTAATTACTTCCTGAATCACATTTATTTATTAAAACTGTTAAAAATGTCTGGCTAAATTCCACTTTTTGGGGTCAACTTATAAAGAAATGTAAAGTGTTATGAAATGCGGGGGTCCTACACTTTTCTTTTTCCATCCATTGCCAAGTCAAACCCCACATACTCACATCTCTCTTTAAGGAAACGTAGCCCACTAGCGTTACGTTGATTCAGTACACCCCTTGATTCAGTAGCTTGTAAAACCAACTTTAGCATCAATAACTTGAAAGAAGCATTTTCAGTATGACTTTATCGGTCTTTCATGTGGAGGAATTTTGGCCTATTCTTCTTTAAAACAGAACAGTTTGCAGAAGCCTGCAAACTTCTGTGAACTAAAGAGTTCACAGAAGTTTGCAGGCTTTCATTTATGCACAGCACTCTTAACGTTCCCCCACCTTAATGACTTTGTGTTTGACGAATGACTGCAAGGTGCCCAAGTCCTGTGGCTGCAAAACAAGCCTTCCACCACTGTGCTTGACAGTTGGTATGAAGTGTTTGCATTGATATGCTGTGTTGGGGCTGTACATCTAAACTTTGCTCTCATGTGTCCAAAGGAGATTTTTCCAGAAGTATTCTGGTGTGTTTAGATGCAACTTTGCAAATTTAAGCTGTGCTATTATTGTCTTTTTTTTTTTTTTTCGGGAGAGGACATTTCTATTGGCTCCCCTTTTAAACGAGCCATACTTGTTCAGACCTGTAATGTGTCAGGTGTAGCTCTTAGGCTTATTTAAGTTTCTCTGATGCTTGAATGGTCTTATTTTGGGGTCAGTTTGATGGGACGTTCACTCCTAGGATGATTGTGGTAGTGTATTAACACACACTTCATGTGTCTCCAGACCAACAAAGCACCAAAACTTCTCCTTCTGGAGGTGCTCACACTAGCTTCTAATCTGTTGATCATCTGTCTCTGACTAGCAGCACCTGGCTGCTGCTTACTCCTACTTACTTGCTTAATCGTGTGGAAGCAGTAAAGGCGTAATTCGTTTTTTTTTTTTTACAAGAAAGCATAAAGTCCCGAAAAAAACGTCCTTTTTCACTTGACTGTATTTGAGATGCACTGAGTTGCTCGGTCTTTATTTACATACATTTGAAGTCTATGCTGTTCAAATTAGGGGTTTCCAAATTGTCTTGATATGTCTGGAAACACCAAAACAAATGTTTTAATTTTGTTGTTGGTGACCTAAAATGGAGACAGATTCATTAAATCATCTTTTGATTATGTTTCAGTGTGATATGAATGTAATCCATATTTTCAGAAAAGCAATCATTGGTTTGTAGTTCAAATCTGAGATCAGACAGGTTATATGAGAGGCATTTGTCCAGCTGAGAGTTTGCACAGTCAGAGTAGCAGAGCAATTGTCACAAGTCTGTCACAGTACTGTGTAGTGGCATGCCCATTAAGCACACAATGCTAGTAAGTGGACTGACCTACATCATTCAAAAGTTCCCTTGTGGACATGTACCAAAATCCCATCACGCCTTTTCCTCTGTTTATCTTAAGCTTAAGCTGGTTTTTTTGGTTTTTTTTTTTTTGGGTTTTTTTACACAATTGTAAGATCATGAAATTGATTCTGTGTCTTTGTGGGAAGTAATCTTAATCAATAAGTTATCTTAGATAGAATTATTTTATTCAATATAAGCACAGACACACATATGAGACAGTTTGATGTTGTGCAGCCCGTTAGGAGGCACAGATGTTATTTTTTTGCATGATTAAGATCCGCACTCTTTGGGGTTTTCTCTTCGGTCTGATTTCCTGAATCACCATCTGCTGACAAATGAACTTTTGGCATCTTAAAGAAATATTATGTCTCATGAATGACACAAGTCCTACAAATGTGTAACAGGAGAAAGATCCTGTTTTTAAGTCCTGGTCTTCATGCTATTTTGCCTCTAGAGCAAGTCTGACTCCAAAAAGTAAAAAAGTACGGATCTGTTACATACATGCAAACAAACACACACAGCAACATGAGCTTATAGTTTCACCTGACACACCCATCCAGAGTGCAGGGATATGACACGGATGCTGTGAAAAACGGTGCCAGGATGCATTAACAAAGTATGAGAAGCAGGACTGTGTTACCACCAATTGGCATTATACTCAGCTGGAGAGGAGGCCACACTAGCCCCAGTTTCTGGTTAACATGTCTGCTGGTGCAATAGCTTACGGTTATAGACACGCTTAATGTATTCAGTGGTACTCCAACATGAAGCTTCAGCAGAAACAAAACCGTGTAATGGGTGCCTTTTTTGAGCTGCAGCAGCATCGGATATATCAGTCACTGAGTTTAAAGGAGACAGCTGTTCAGTATCTAGCATCAAAACACACATTCTTATGAGGAATCTATGCCCTTTTTGGCTTTGTTCAGTGATGAGAAAGATTTCAAGATTCAAATGTTTGTCTTGGCCTGACTCCTTTGGCTTAACTGCCTGAATAAGCAGGAGGCGCACGCAGCAAAGGAAGGCAGGGAAATGTCAAGAGAGATTAACGAAGCACATTCCACAGAGGTTACCCTTCAAAAGCAAAACGGGAGGAGAGAGCGCGAGAGGCGGACGGAGCGAGAGAGAGAGCGCGCAAGAGCGAGAGAGACTGTCGAGGATCAGCGCAGAATTAATCTACTTATTGTTTTCAGATTTATGAAGAGAAACTAATATTTTTAAGGCTAATTGCGATACGGCCCAGAAAACTCATAAGTTGCTGGTTCTTATTGTATTTTCTAATGCGTATGATTTGTAATGATTATAACATTACAGAGGAAATAGTAATATAAGTGATCTCTGGAATATAAATGTTTTTTAAACTGTCTCCAGTGCTGCGTGTTTCACTTGCGCTACAGGGAACACAAGCACTAAGCCGAGTGTTTTCTTTAGTGCCGAGCAGATCAATACCTAAAGTTTGAACTCGACCATGACAAAGTCTTGTCTTGAGGTCAGTGTCAATAGCATTGATTAAAAAAAAAAGAAAGAAGCTCTAGCTTGCAGTAGCCTTATTCTGCATAAATGCTTTTCTGAGGCACGTGCAAGGGCCTCACCTCATTGGGTAAAAGAAGTGGCAGATTTATTATTTTTGTAATTATTTCATCTTGGTTTTACTCCGTGTAGGATCAAAAACACACACCTCCGTGGCTGAATAGGATCACTGTAGTCGAAATAAGATTGATATTTCCTTGTAGCAATTTATATTTGCTGGCGTGTCTCTGCTCTGGGGGAACTTCTCTGGCCTTAAATGGAAAGGTCGAGACAGGGAAAGCAGCAGCTAGATCCCCATACAGAACAGAGCAGGCATCAAAGACCACAAATATGACAGTGACAAAGTTAGATACAACCTGACAAAAAGAGATGTGCTAGAGGTGAACTCCAAAGCTGCTTGCAAGTATACAGCAGCCACGGGAAAGCCAATTGGATACACAAATGGGCATTGACTAATTCTTCTTGAATTGGGTCATTAGAGCATAGATTTGGTTTGCCAGCCCAAATGGTGCTGATTTGGTTCAATCTCATTGCTCTTTCAGCGACTTGTACCTGCATGTAAAAAAAAGCAGAGCTAACAAAGTGATCCTGGGCTTTTATTCGCTGGCAAAAAATGTTATCGCCTCTGGTTTAGGGAACTTGTTTTCAGGATTTAAAAATGCTGATGTCAGATTTTGCAGCCATCACAGACACATACACACAATGTCCTTTGGCACTGATGCCTTACGCATTGGCCACAGCAACACTGCATGACAAAAGATTTTTGAAGAACTACAGAGCCTGAGGAAGGAGGCTGGAGGGGTGGTGATGGAGTAAGTCACAAGTTACCTTTAGTTTGTGTGTTGCACCTTAATTTGGTTTGTTTTCTCTCACTCCGTTTCTTCTTTTTCACATGCTTTTTACTTTTGGCTAAGAGTTAAGCACCAGTACCGACTTGAATAGGTTTAGGAAAATATTGTGGTTTGGATTAAAATGCGCCCCTTCATCGCATTAGCTGTGAAAGCTGAAGAATGACGCTCAACCAGTTGTGCTCAAATGTGAGGCAAAACTGGTGTTTCTCAGTGTTAATATGTCAGGAGTTTGGTAGTAAAAGGACTTTCTATTATTGTGACATCAAGGCAGCTGTGCCAAAGGACACATTGATCTTATAAAACAGCAATATTTGCAGGCTGGTTGAAGAAAATGTACAAGAGCTAAATCTAATTTATAACTGGTTCAAAAACCAAATTAGAACATTAAACTGCTCTAAAGTGCACGAAGATGAGTAAAATATCTAAAACATAACTTATATGGATTATTACACGCTATGTGGTGAAAGATTATTTTCTAAGCACACTGAAAACTCAGGTATGCATACGTCTTTTAGTATCTGTGGTCAGATAGAAAATCCCCTACCCAGGCACTTAGCTTAAAAATCCCCCCTCTGTCTTGACTTCAGTTTTATGACTTAATCAGTTTTTAGCCACAGTCATGAGGTGTTAAAGTCCTCGAGACGTTAAAATGATATAAGTGATAAGCTTTTGGTCTATAATTATGGATGCACTGTGCATCAAGCGATGAGTGTATTTAAAGAAAGTATTGGCAGTGGCAGGGTCAGCGAAAACTGAGTAAATCCTCTTTCAACACGCATCTCACATGGTATTTGTTAAATATAAACCATGTAGCCTATATCTCATCTCCTCCACCGAAGAACCCAATCCTTGAGCTGCTTGACCCCAGTTGGTCTGGCTCATTGTTCTTCTCTCTCCCAGTTCTAGTTTCTGCCTCTCTGCTCAGCCCTTTACTTCAGAAGAGAGTGGAATCAGATTAAAGTAGGACAAAGAATTGGTGGGACAGAAAAGTGCTGAGAGTGAGGATTTGCATTAAGTGAAAAGTAAGATGGAATGGAGACCGCAAGAGACATTATCCATTTAACAGATACCTGGAAGACAGGGAAGCAGACGGCTGTTTAGTGAAATTATCTAGGCCAGAGAGGACTGTCGATGAAGCGTGGATGGTAATGAGAGCGCAGATGGATCCTCACAGACAGAGCCTTCATCAGCCGTGCATTACCTTCAGCATTAGCAGGGAGGGTTCAAGGGTTACAGTGATCCTGGTTGTGACTTTGCGGCTTGCTTACAGGTTTCTCAGAGCTGGACAGAAAGACCTGCAGTAGAAGAAGTGCTACTGGCGTGGGCTGAAGGAGAAACGGGTCACTTATGGATAATTAGAAAAGGATAAAATCGTTCTTTAAAAGCTGCACTAGGCAAGATTTTTTTTGCAATAAAATATACCCATCTTATCAGCTTTGATCACAAAGTGGAGCTACAAAAGAGAACTATGTCACTAACCTTGACTAACTGAGATGCTGTAGATTTCCTCTTTGTGCACATTTCAAATATGGTGTTTTGTGGTAAAGCAAAGCTTTTTTTTAGAGTACATTTCACATAAAATTTAGCTTCAGGGACAGATTGTAGGTGTGTCATAGGATTTACCTCTTGGACCTCTTGAACCTGATGAAAAACATCTAGATTATCACTGATATGCCTTGAATGTCCTGGATCTGAATGAGCCATGTTATATCACTTGAATTTGCAATAATGCTACACAAATCTAGAGAACGTTCCTCCTGCTGAATTCTGCTCTTTCAGCCTATCACACCACTGTTTACTCCCTTAACTCAACTGATATGGTCTGAAAAGTCTTGCCAATGGCCAGAGTTCTCCATTGTGGGCTAGATTTTCTAAGGCCTGAAAAAAAAAACATACTCAGAGGTTATTATATATATTTATGTCCAGTGATGCCAAAAATATGTTGCCTAGCTCAGCTTTAATGGGTAATCAAATAATGTTGCAGCTGGTAAATGTGGTGCCAATTTCAACTGAGTTACACAGTTATGGGTAGCTTAATCTGTAGGCCTAATAATATGTCATCTGAAAGGTCATTACAGCAAAGCCTTAAACACCAGAGCTTTAGTTTCCCAGCTTGATTTTGGATGTCGTGTTCGCTATTCCCTGTCATCAGCAGGCCTGATTTCTTTTTGAGCTTGGCATCAGAAAAAACCCCCCAAAACAAAAATAAAATGAAATAAAAACAGAAAATGGATGCTGGGTAGTTTTCTAGAAAGTGAGCATCATCTCTTCCAGACTGGGCTGCTGCTCGTGGAAATGTTTTATTTGCTTGAGAGTTATTTTAAAATGTATTTTTACATACTATTTTTAGCTTCTGACTTTCAAAGCCAGACTAAGTTCTAATATTTGTCTTTATTTGTATTGTTTTAATATATTTTATTGGTTTTTTTATCGTATTTTTTTTTAAGCTGTACAGCACTTTGGTCATCTGTTTTTCTTTTAAAGCTGCTCATAAATAAATTCACTTGACTCGGGGCATCAAATCATTTCCACAGTATGTTATAATGTTTCATATATAAAAACCCAGCAAAGTGAAAATTAGTTAACTTTCATAAAAATCCACTGGAGAGATAATATTTACCTGCTCAGGGTTGCATTTTATTATGCTGTGTATGTAAATGGATTTAGTTATCTTTCACTCCTTGAAACATGTCAAGAAATATCAGATAACCATGAAAGAATCTGCTGAATTTCCAACTTTTTAATCATTATAAAAAAGTATTTTGTCTTTTATTTTGACTTATGGCAGAAAAGAAAAGAAGAGACAAGACAAGAAAAAAAAAGCTCTAAGGTGATTTAATGTTAGCTAATGCTCTATCTTGGTTTTCCAACACACTAAAGTAAGATGGTGTACATTGCAAACCTGCTCAGTATCAGCTCTTTGGCATCAGTGTGAGTATTTTATGCCTCAGGGGGTGTGCCAAAAATAATTCACTTACTTATCCAAAGGATTGCCGAGGTACGCACGCGAATTACTTGGCTCTCTGAATGAATAGATCGGCTTGTCGAGTGGGAGACCCGTCTGGTAGAGCGATAAGAAAGAGATCCTACTGGCCTCTTAGCACTCAAAGCTTCTCATTTTCAACATATTAACAAATGAGTACAAATGCGGCCGGCCTCATAAACAGCAGAGAAGGAGTATTGTGTTGAGAGAAATATTGTCTCGCCGCTATTTGACATTTCACTTCTTGGAAACAGAAGCAATCTGTGTGTCTTTTACACTTCACATGCTGTCTGTTTTTTCACGTTTATTGCCACTTGCAGCTGCGAGTGTAAAACGTCCCTTGTACATCTTTAAATATTTTCTCCGTGCTGCATTTTGGATGCTGGGTAATAATTTGCATTTTTTCACCCCTCTATCATCATCTGCATAAAATGTTTCACCTGGGATACACAGAAAAAATCTAAAGCGCTTGCTGATACTACCCTCATGATGCAAACTACCTAAATGGGAAAAAAATAACCAATCCAGAGCAGTGAAAAGCTTATAAATTAGATGTGAAAGGGTGATCCTGATAATGTATAAAATCCCTGCGTAATCATGCAGAGAGGAGGTGGCAGTGACCTTGAGGGCTAAAAATTCTTTTGTGAAACTCAATTTACTGCACAATGAACGTTGCTGGGTGTAGTGGAGGAAACTGCGCAGAGACTGGTGAGTGTGTCACTATCGTGCTTGTTTGCCGTGAGACAGCACGCAGCTACAGGGTAAAAAGATCTTATACCGTACGTTTGTTTTAAAAAGCCTGTGCTGTTTTGTCATCGTATTTTCAAGTTATGATGTAAGGGGGGAAAAAAAGGTTGTCAGTTGGGATGCAAATTAGCAAGTCTAATCTCCTCTCTAATGTGTCTCCAGTTTATCACGTGACCAAAATGTTTGTTTTATTCATCTGTTGTTTCGGACGCCTCCCATTAATGCCTGCAACTGCAGATTTAGCTTTAACCGCAGTGACAGTTTTAATCTGAGCTGTGAAGGTTGTTTAAGATGTCACACCACATATAACATTTCAAGACAGTCAAACCAGAGTCTCTGAGCGTCAATATCTTTCTCTCATATCTTGACACCAGTGAACCAAAACTCTCATTCACTCTCATATTGCTGTGCTGCTGCTCCGCTGACACTGAATGAAGCTCCGACTGAGATTTCATACGATGACAGCTGAAACTTTTACATCTAAGAAAGCTGTACAGAAAAAATAGAAAGCTATAGAACTGCTTTTAGTCAGGAAACGCTCTTTCACCATCAAACAATGTGAGGAAAATGTACTCACACTCGGCTTGCCTTCCTGGGTTTTATTAATGTGCAATTACAGGTGTACAACATAGCTTTTTATTACAATTCTATTATTATCTATTATCCAGTTCAGGGTTGCATGGGGGCTGGAGAGGCAGGGTACAACCTGGACAGTAATATGTTTCAGAGCCAAACACACACCATGCATGCTTACACTTACACCTACTGCCAATTTGGAAACATCAATTCATCTAACACGCATGCCATTGGACCGCTGGAGAAAGGCAAAGTACCCACAGGGAACACGACGAAAATGTGCAAACACCACACAGAAAGGCACCAGCTGGCCTGTGGAGTCAAACCCAGGACATTCTTACTGTGAGAAGGAAGTGCTAACCACGACACTATTGTAGAAAACTGTGGGAAAACTGTAGAAATTCTTTTTTGAAAGGCTTAGTAAGAGGTAGTTGCACATTTGAGACCCAGATATGATCTTTGAGCAGGTACTGTTTGTTGTACGTTGCAATAAACTGCTATAAAAATTTGCTGTCTATTCATTTAGTTTTACATTTTCTATAGACTGTTGGGTTATGATTGCTTCAGTAACGCCTGCCTCGCACTTTGCTACAATCAAAACCCTGTAAAACATATCAAAATGGAGCTACATCATTGCTCAGTCCTTTCTATCAAAAAGACAATAAAAAAAATGCTTCCCCCCGCTTCATTTTCTGTTGCAAATTTGGGGTCCAGTTCATTCTTGTTAACGCTGTCTATGAAACTGGAAGTTGGCGACTGAGAGTTCCCCTTTATTGATTATTTCTTTAAAATTCTCTGATGGCAATAGTTGCACAACTGCTGTGCAAGTTATGATGGTAACTTGTCTTAATTGAGTAAACAGTGTAATAAATTGTTTATTGAGGTGATAATAGAAACAGTAAAAGAACAGCTGAACAGTGTAAAGATTATATTCAACGCAGATTTCTTGACAATAAAGAATGTTATTGTAGATTACAGCAGTCAGATTGTAAAATAACAGTTTACTGCTGGCAAATCAGCTGCTGGTATTTCACTATAATTTAACAGGAAAATTTCTCTCACTTTACTTTCATGTTATTCTGTGGGGTTTAAAACCATTTATGAACAGTCTTTCATATGAAATTTTCCTCTGAGAGGCTGTGATATTTCCTTCAGTAAAGTGAGACACCAGCGGGACTCCTGTGCATAGCGCACACTTTCTGAGTTCCAGCCGTCTTTGGCAAAACGGTTATATTATTAATCACACATATCTGAAATCAGCACGGGGCTGTTTCCATGGTGATTTTGTGACATTTATTTAACGCCCCAGTTGTCTCTCAGGGTGAGAATTGTTTCTCAAAAACAAAACCTCCTCCCGTCTTCGGTTACGTCATGTTGAGTCAAAGATTAAATCCTGCCAGCAAACACACTGACATCAAGGTAACATCCCTGAAAAACAGAGGACCAGACGAGCACCTAATAAAGCAAAATTCAGTGACCGACTTTCCCTCTGATTTAGAGGGTGAGAGAGGTGGGAAAGATGGTTCAGCAGGAGCCTAAAGAAAGTTTTAACTGCCTGCTGTGCCACAGATCCTCTCAAGGATTGAAGTGCTGAGAGAGGCATTAATAGATTGCTACATGAAAAACAAACCTTATCCAAAATAGAAGTGTTGCCTCCCCTTCAGTTTGCCACACATGGTATGCCAGCCTTGATCACAACCAGAGTGCCAAGGCTGAGCCTTGATATCTTAGACCCACTGTTAAGTAGGCTCATGGGACGCTCTGCCGTTCCAGTTGTGGCTTCTCGTTGGTGGTTCGGAGAGATGATAGCTGTCAAGATGATGTCCTTATTCATTTCTGTGGCTCAGCCCTTTAATAAACTTTGCCGTCTCAACTGTACCTCCCTGTCACAGTGAAACCTTCTTAACATTTAAACAGGGGCCCTAATGAGGGCGCAGACCTGCAGAATTATTTAAATGGATGGTTAAGATGCGAATGCTGCCAAAGCTGAATTATTACTGTGCTACTGTGTGCTTTAGTTTGTCTGGCAGACAGAAATTCATACCTAATCTGCCATCTCATTAAACACCCTAGAGCTTCTAAAGTAACCTAGATCTGCGATCCTGGAACTTTGATGTACTTATCCTATCAAAAGCATTTTTGTCTTGCGGCTGCCCCTTTCAGACTTTTTTTAAGCCCAATTATTCCTCATGATCTCTGACAAAATTGCTTATATTTATCTCAAGCTCACTGTTTCTGTAAACTGTGGCTCATTTGAATCATGCAGTATTCCCTCGCTGAAATCCAATATTCTGTCTTTTGCCAGCGGCAAACCCTACAGAAACCAAGAAGAGGTTCGCAAAGCAGGGTTGCCGTTTCCCTGTGCGGGTACATGAGAATGTGTGTTTATGTTGTTAAAATGAAACTGTTTATTTTAAAGTGTATTTCATGTGCAGTGTGGTGTATTTATGAAGGTGTCTGATCACTGCCAGTAAAAAAAGAGTGTGTCCCTGCAGAGTGGTTCCCAAAACCTATCTGAAAGCATCTGTGTTGACGGTGTACAGCTGAATGTAAGAAACAGAATGATGTTTTGCATTTTAGATAAATATAGCGATAAACAAGCAGCCCTCGGTTATATTAGTTATTGTCTCGTGAGGATTCGGATTACAGGATGTGGCTCTTTAAACATTTTACCGAGTCTCAGCTCTGAAAGACTACCCAAACGCTGTGCTCCTAGTGTTGTATGATATGAAATAATGAGGACGTGCAAATTAATTTACATAATTGTTGTTTAATTGCAGCAGCCGAGGGTGTTAAGGATGCAGCAGCCCCTGCTGGTAAGAACCTTCATGACATCTAAACTGGGCCCACTAGCTGTGCTCCAGATATCCAATTTATTTTTTGAGTAATGCATACAGTAGCCACCCACTTGAAGCAGAACATGCACTGGAAACAAATATTTAAAGAAATGCTTCTAATATAATTTTTTTTCTCTCATTTACAGATAACAAGGGTAAGAAACCTGCGTTCAGTGTTGGTTTGTCTCTGTGTCACGCAGACTGTCTGTAGATCATCCTCATCCTCATCTTTCTCATCCTTTTCATCATCGCTGTCAGCTTCATCGCCTTCATCCTCATCATCAAAATAATGCCTTTCCTTCCACTTATTCAGAGATGTCAGGAGAGGAGGAGGGTAAGGTTTAAAGATGAACCCGAACAAACACAGAAGCAGTGAACTTCTGTGGTGATGGGGCTGAGTGTGGAGATGCATGATCACACACTTACACACATGCACTTGAGCAGTTCAGAATTCCTCGGTAATCACTTGTTAAAATCTGGAGCAGTGAAGAAGGTGTTTAATTCACGGGTAAGCGTCACACCGTGTATACACGAGCGCGTCTATGTATATGATATTTTTGGCTTTATTTAAATCTGTGATTACATGCAATGGATACAGATGAATATTTGCCTTTTAGCTACATTTATATAATTTACTGGAGCAATATAGCGTTCCTAAATTAAATCTTATTCGTGTAGGGAACAGCTGAGAACTTCAACCAATTTTAAATCAGTTAGAAAAAGATAAGCTGGCACCTTATCATCACAATATTTATCCTGATATTAGTTTATGTATTTAATTAAAAAGTAGGTTTTATGTCTGATTTTTTGTTTGCAGCTTCTACATGTGTATCTATGTTTAGCTGATATACAAAAAAGTGATTGTGATTAGACAAAATCAAACATGGAAGACAAATCGCCCCTTTTGGTTTTTCCAGAGAGGACATATCCAGAGAGGAAAACATTAAATTTAGTACTAACTGCTGCAGGTAAATTGTAATACAATTAAAGACATTGAAATTAAAATCTCTAGGTTGTCATGGCTACAGAAATTCTTGCCTATTTCCTCATGTTTTAAATAGCATCAGTACTACTCCTGTACTACCAATGCCGATAATAAAGATATAAATAATTTAGAAAGTAAATGTGTTCGGCAGAGCCACTGCAGAAGTCTGAACTGATGCTATCTGTGCTGCTAAATAAAACTATGGCAGTGAGTAGGACTAAACACTAAACTATTTTCATGACACACTGGTGTCATGAAAATAGAAATGATTTTAATCAACTTCCACATTAACATCAGTTGTTAATCCAAATGTCAGATAACCTGTTGAGGTTTTATTGGTTTCATGAAGATAAAGGTGCACTAAAATGATCACTATAAAATAGACATGATACATGTTTTACTATGGTTAAGAATGTTAGAAAACAGAATGGAGATTCACAACCTGTTAACCTCCATCTTTTATGTGGAAGGAAACGTTTATATTTACATTTTAACATTTTCTTGTTCAATATGACTTTTAACTGGAATCTTGAACCGTAAAACTGTTTAAGTGTCAGTTAACAGTTAATTATTACATGTAATAATGAATTATTCTGAAAATCGGCTAAACCTCATTTTCCTTTTTCGAAACTACAAACTGAAATAGTTAATATTTATTTTTAATTCAGGAGTAGTAAACCTGGGATATACCCAGCACCTCTAACGATTTCTGAAATGCCCGATGATGGGTTCACATCAATAATATAAATTATTATTACTAATTATTGTTGTTGTTATTGTTTTGGTTATGCTATCACTGACCCTTTAGTGTTTTCCAGCCTTCTCTATAATGTAAGATGATACTTTGTATTTGTGAGAAAGAAAACTGAGATTTATTTTCTTCTTTCGCTGATTTTTCCTCTTATTTCCATCAGGGACATCTGTACTCAAAGGAAGATAATTATTTCTGTCTGCAAAAAATGTATGTTCAGCAATATATAGCTTTGTTCTGGGACCTCCCCACATATGTGCATATGTAATCAGCTCAAACTGAGAATTAGAGCAATTTAACTGGAAGTCGGGGGGCCTAGGAGGCATTTAACATATAGTAAACTATAATTAACTGTTGTTTACATATATAATATGTTCATAGATTGTGGCTGGTGTGTTACCTGTAAATAAAAGACATAGCCACTCATTGATTTATGAACTACTGTTATGAAACCTCAAGCCTCAATCAAAAGTGATGAGAGATGTGTGTGACTGAAAAACAAGGCTTTATCTGCCTTTTTGATAGAATTAAATATAATGTACAAAACAGGCATTGTGTTGTATTCACTAAGATGTGAAAGCAGCTTTAATACCGTAAAGTTATCACGAAAGGGTTTACTGAAGTCACAGAAAACAAAGCTGAATTATTGTTTTTCCCTATGGCCTGGAATTGTGATGTCATCCATTAGTTTTGCATTTTCACGCCTCAGTGTCATGGCTTTGGCCGGCATTATGATATAGAGTTAGTGTACTTGAATTTAAGGTTGATATGTTAGAAAATGTTGCTTCCATAAACTGTATGTATGCAACTCAGATATCAGATGTCAACTGTTTTGCTCACTTAAACATTCCAGCTATGGACATTTGTTCAACCTCAAGTGGCCATTAGAGGAACTGCAGTTTTTGTCACTTTCACACTTCAAGGTTTCTGCTTGACTTTCCTATAGACTTCTATATTAAAATTCTCTTTTAAACCAAATGAGTCACCTGGTCCTGGTCAAGCAGGTTAATGCTCTTCCACACGCTCTTCTCTTTTCAGACCCAGAAAGTATAAAAAGCAATCTTTTATACAGTCTATGTTTATGATTCTGTTGCAAGATGGTCTTTATTTATGTTTATGTGAATTTCCTTTAATTGTAGCTCATAAAAAGTCTTAAATAATAGGTTCCCAGAGAGTGAAGTACACTTTGTTGCACATTTATGTGAACAGTCTATTTGTGTAATATGTTCACCCTTTGAGTTCACCTCTCTGGATTGAATGTCAGTTCTTATTATGGGCCAACTGTAATAGAGGGCATGAGCAAGAAAGTTGGACACGTGGTTCTCTGCCCGTGTATGTGTGAGTGTGTGCAGTCAAGATGAATTATTACATAAACCTTCTGCAGCTCACCAGGAGTGATTAAATGTGTGTGCGCAGGTGCAATGATGAGGTAGAGCAGCGATTTCTACTCATACTCCAGCTCATTTATGCTTAGTCACAGTCTTTGAAGGGGTACATTGGCCAATATACAGTTAGAACCCAAATCAGACAATTCCAAGCAAACATGATTGAAAAAGCCAAAGCAACACTCAAAGCAAATGGCTGGCACAGCTTTAGTCTGTTCTTAACTCCATGACCTTTTGCTTAATATACCATATGCCAGTGAACTTAGCTAATTTGTTTCTCAAATCCTTTCTGTTGTGCCCACCATGTTACGTTGGCTGCAGTTGGCAGAGCTAAAACGTCGGCTGTGATTTGAGAGTCCCGCTTTGGGAGAGAACATAAACATTGATGGAGGCGTGATGTTTTGCAATCTAAAGGGAAACTCTACCGATCTGATCTCTCTCCAGGTGTCGGACCGTATGAATTTATATGTGAAAAAACAAAACAAAACAAATCTGATAAGCCTCTGTTGTTGTTTTTTTTTTGGGTTTTTTTTGCTATTTTAAAAAACAAAAAAACGAAAGTGCTGCAGAAAGTTCACCAGACCTTGTGACTGTAAGCTTGATGTTATTTCTGTGATTTTAAGAACATATGCATAGTGCATGTTAACAACTTCACCCTTACATGTCATGTATGGAGATATTTTGCATTTCTGGGGGAATTAGACACCACAACTAAACTGGGAAACACAATTTTTACCATTCTGTGATTACAATGGACAACATGATCATAGCATCAGTCTAAGATACACAACGACAAACTAACACCCAGACCGACATCCAGTCCAGAGTACAATAGCAAAACAGAATCGAGAAGTCCTTCAGACAATCTAAGGTTACCAAAGTCAGAAATATGGTACCCTCTTGGGTGGTAAAAGCCACCCAAGACAGCTGGCACCAACAGCTTGTATTTGTTTGTGAGAACTCACGTTTTTTTCCCCATTATTTTAGCATGGCAGAGAAGTTTAAATATGGCAGTACCCATCATCCAATGAGAAGACGCCAGTCAGTCTGTTGAGGTATTGCAAATTTGAATCATATTTTCTACTACTACAGGAAAAATTGCCTTTCCTTCTCGGCCCAGGGGCATCTGAAACGGCACCCCCAACTTTTCAACTCAATTTTGTGTCCAGCCTGACTTGGGTCTCTTGACTGCTAGAGCTACAGATCCACCATAACAGAAACTTCCTAATTTATCAATTAAAAACCTCTGGGCCATCCTTGGATTGCTGCCTTTTGTTTGTTTTTAACTTATATCTGTAATCTGGCACACTGTTTACATCTGGAAGTCTCAGTCGACATCTGTACAACATCTGGATCTTGCCACCAACAACCTGCATGCCGTTTTAATCGTCCCTCAAGGCCTGCAACATCACAGCTTGAGTCAGTGCAGGGATTATTATGTTTTGGGGCCTGATAATTTTCCGATTGTTTCCTTTTACACTATTATGTCACTTTCTGTGGCAGAAATGCAGCCGGCTGTAGAGGGTAAGCACTGTCCTGCAGCTAAATAGCGTTATAGGTGTGCTGACGTATGTGTGCGCTCATTTTGTCCTTACTCATCTGTAAAATTAAACACATTGATTTATCTCTACAATTATCACTATAACTCACAGAGGCACGGGCAGTTTATGACGCCAAGCACTTTTCTGTCATACTGTGTTTATTTACAGCATGCATTTGCATGGAAAGCTTACAGTACATTATATCTGCATTACCACTTATTTAGTCCTGTTTATTTACAAAACCTGTGCTTATTCTTCATTAACAGATTTAGGTAAGTGCTTTGCTTTGTTGTTATATCTGTGTGTTTGTGTGTTTGTCTGAAGATATTGTAGTTGTCTGAGTGAATAGGCTTATGCATTGTCTTTAATCCGATCTTTGTTGAAGCATTTTCATTCTTTATACACACATACACACACACACACAGCCCTCTGCAGTCTGATGAGACCTGTGCTGTGCTGTGAAGACTAATTTCCATGTACCAACTGTTTCTTTTCATTTAGCCAACAATGAGCCTAGGGATGGTAAGCAAAAGACTCGACACAATACATGCCAGCTTGCTTGTGCTTTCCGTGTTTGTGCTTGCTTTGTGTCAGCCACTTTTTGCGTTAGTGGACATGGGTATCAGATGAAAAACGCTTCCTCACTGAAGCCTGGGATTGCTCTGGTGTTGCTTAAAGTTTCAGTATTTTCACTCAGCAGACAGAGACATTATGAAGATGCAGTTTTGTTGCAGACATATAACCACGGTGATTTCTGGACATTGAACATAATAACGACACTAATCATGACGAGAATAACTTTATTTATGGAGAAAACAAAAGTGACAAAGTGCCTCACAGCAGACAGATAAAGGAACCTAAATCAAAAGGAAGAAATCAATGCAAAGGCGCAGCTTAAAAGCAATTCAAGGCACGGCAAATTCAACTGATAGACTGTCAGATGAAACATGTTGATGGTAAAATGAGTAAATAAATACAAATATAGCAGATAACAGAAAAGCTTCTGACAATGTCTTGTGAAAAAAGTCTTTCAAAAGGATTCAGAGTACAGTGGTTAGATTGCTTCCACCAAAGCATCCAAGCAAACGTCTGTTTTGAAAGTGAAATGATGAGATCTGATTGGTAAAAAGCGATATATCCTGCCTGTATTTCTGCTGGATATATGCCATCTGTGTGTGTGACATGGCCTAATTATTACTAGTGCTGAAGAGTGTTACACTGCACTGATTACTGTTTACATAATGATTTTTCTGTTGTTCATGTCTTTACATAATGAGGTCCTCTAGTTTCATTATGTTTTCATACACTTAATAAGTAATAATAATAATATGTACTGTACAATCAGGATTATAGTAGTATACCATGTGTAGTACTTGACTTTATAGAACTACAAATCCCAACTGCTCTCTTATCTTTTCCTCCAAGTGTGAAATGTGGAAACCAAGTATCTGTTGATTCTTTAGTCAGTGTCAGTGCTCACCTGAAATTACACTGCAAACTGCATATTAGGCATTTCAGTAATTAAATTAACACAGTGAATGAAGTTTTCAATAACCAGTGAATTAAGTTGGTCAGAATATTCATTTTAATGGGTTTCACTTATCTTTTATGATCTGACACGAAACTATTATTAAACGGAATCTAGTACTATATTTTTTTACCCTCTTTAATATATGTATATATTTATACAATAATGCTTAAGTTTAACATGCACATTAGATATACCTAATGTGGGTATCTCAGACACATGGTGCTCATTATGTCAAAAGAAGCCCCACCCACCTGCCGGATATACCTCTAATTTATGAGGCCAATCAGAAATAAGATAGCTTAAGGGCATACAGTAAATGAACTGTGGGGAAAGACCAAGGCCCAGTATAAGACACAGTGGAGGGAATAATTATTTCCTGCTGAATTTTTAAATTTGCTCACTTCCAAAGAAATTAAAGTGAAATAAGTATTTTGATCCCCCAAAAAACATCACTTAGTACTTTGTGGAGAAATCTCTTGTCTTGTCACAGGGTTTCATCTCAGGAGGGATTTGGACGTACTCCTCTTTACAGTAACTGCTTCCTTTAGGTTTCCTGACTGCCACTTGGAAACTAAAAACCTCAGCTCCCTCTGCAGATTTTCAGACTATGGGCTGGAGAGCTAATGTGCTTTGTCTTTAGCCACTCCTTTGTTACCTTGGTTTTGGCTCACTGCCATGCTGTAAAAACCATACATGATGCATTTTCAGTGTTCTGGGAGGAAAGAAAGTTCTCATCCAAAATTCATCCATCTAGTTGTCTTTTAGCCTTAGCAAAAACACCCCCCCAAAGCATAATGTTTCCACCTCTGTGCTTGACTATGGGGATGGTGTTTTAATCGCATCGCTTCCTCCCATACCTTCTCTGAATCGTTTAAATGTTCACTGGCAAACTTAAGACAATTAATGTTAAAATAATATCCATGAATGCCAAGACCAAGGTTTTACCAGGAGAATGTTGCAGTTGTAGTTTATTAAACTCTATAGAAAAGATTAGGAAATTATGAGGAAATAAGAACCCCATACAATCCATATTATTTATACTGTGTAATCCTTTACAAACAGTTAAAAATCTATAAGTTGTATTTTAGAGTCTAAAAGTAATGCATGGTTAAATAGTGTTGCTTGGCATAATTTAAAACTCCCAGTGCCAAAGTACGACAGCGTCTGGAGTCAATTTCATTTAGAAGCCCCATCCCAAACACAGCCAGTATCCAGTGCAACAGCGTAAGAGTGTAAACATTCAAAAGTGTCCCCTGAGCCCTATCCCAGAATCAGTTTTACCCACTTAGCATTCCAATGGAAACCTTTTAAATCACGCTGAACATCTGAACTTGGATCTGTCCTCAGGGGTACTTTTTGATTAAAAGATCAAATTAACTGAGCCCATAAAAGCAGAGAGAGGAAGAGGCGCCGACAGTATGGCTCTCTGAATTTATGGAAGCGCATGACCTTATCTGACTTGTGACCCTGGATCCATTCTCTCAGCAACTGGTCTCGTCCAATGGATGTCCAGTCAGGGTCCTACTCACTCTATCTGATTGGTGATTCGATGTACCTTTGGCTTATTGCTTGTGTATGAACCTTATTTTCTTGTTAAATCTGCAGGATGTCTGACTCAGACAGTTTATGTAGATTGTGTACTGTACCTCAGAACAGTTGAAGTGATTTTAGAACAGTTGTTGAAGAAATAACTCATTAACAGTTGTGCTTTTCTTAAAAAAAAAGAGGAAAAAATGTTAATTAGACTCTGAGAAAGAAATCCGTGTTCTTTTGAAGTGTGAGAGCACGCTGATTTAATGTGTGAGTGTTCGTCACCTGAAGTCAAGGTGATCACTGGGCCAATTAACGCTTGTGTTTAATGGGACAACACAAATACTGTACAGACTGACGTGTTCCTCACTTTCTCATTTTCCCCCTTCCGATGCAGAGTTGCCTCCTGATGGTAAGAGAAGTGAATATGTTAGCATTTCTATAAAGCATATCAACTGACAAGCAAACACCTTACAAAGGTTACATCAATTTACTTGCAAAAGAAACAAGTGAGTAGATAAAAGAGCAGCTCATTTTTTATTGCCACGATAAGACTGTACAGCTTCAGCTTATGTTCTGTCGGGGTGGCAGATGATTGCAGAGAGTCAATAGTAATATGATGTCTTCAGGGGTGATCTGAGGAGTTTCTATATTCCCTGTGGGCCAGCCTGCTCCTTGGTCGCTTGTCATTTGTCAGAGGGTCCCAAATGGCTTATGCAGTGTAACAACAAAGGCATAATGCAAACAAGCTGCCTTGTGGAGAGACTGTTGCTCAGTTTCAGCACTAAATAACCGTGCAAAGACAGAATTTAGTGGGTTGAGGCTTTGTGTCCTTGAACTAAATTTCTGAATTTTCCCAAATGACTTTCAAATAGGCACTTAAGAAGATGATTCGGGGGTTTGCTTGGTCGCCTGGTTGCCTTTATTTATCTAAAATCTATGTGCTGTGCCCAGATAACATTTTCTTGTTTTAATTCATACTTTAGTTACTCTCTCCATTCCACTCCCATCACAGATCACCTTCCAGGGGAGGGTCCTCAGCTGTCTGAGCTGACCGGCCTGTTTGTGCTGAAGCCGGAGAGTGTTACAGCAACAAAAGGTCTGGCAAAAATGATTGGCCATAAAAACTGAGTTATATCTGAAATGAGAGGAATGGCCACTTAGTGCTAAATTCCAGTTGTTACACACACAGTTTAATTAATTACTGCATTTAATCTTTGTGCTTGGCAGGCAAGGACATCACGTTTGTGGCTAAAGTGGACTCCTCAAACCTGATAAAGAAACCGGTCATGAAATGGCTGAAGGGGAAGTGGCTTGACCTGGGTAGCAAAGCTGGAAAGCACCTTCAGTTTAAAGAGTCCTATGACAGAAACACCAAGGTACACATTTATTCTCCCTGTTTTAAATATAACCTTTGTGAATGTATTTATAAAGAGACAGTAATATCAACGGGACCATAGCCTCATGAACATTATAGCAAATCTTTCAGTTGGTTGGCTGACCACTTTATTGTAGACCAAAATATCTGAGTATGTTATGGTATTTCGTGCAGCACTATGGACAGAAATATTGGGCTACATAAACGTTACACCATGAAAACTCATGGCATGAGACTTCCATCACACAGTTTTGGTACTGATATTAATGCCAGAGGAGATTTGAAACTTGGCTATTATTGAGTCAGCAGAGCCGTGTTGACTGTTACGTACTATGTGACTCATCATTTGGTGACCCTGCTCAGTAACTTTACACAGTCTGCCATTTAATGGCTGAGTTGCTGTGGTTCCTAAATGCTTCCACTTTGCAATAATACCACTTACAGCTATCAGGGAATATGTAGGAGGGAAGAAATGTCTGGACCCAACTTCTTGCAATGGTGGCAGTTCAGTAAGCTACACAGAAGACGCATACTTTCACAAATGTTTCTAATGACATACTGCATGGCTGTGTGTTTCATTTCATGCACAAGTGGGATTGAAAACATGTATATTAAAAAAATTAAAATGAGGAGGTCGGGGAGAGGGGGGGGGGGGGGGAATAAAATGATAGACTACAAATAGAAATGCAAAATGTATCTCCAACTGCTGCACCTGTAAAAGACAAAAACAAAACATAAAACATACATACACTACCTGGAACACAAAAATGAGAAAAATACATATATACATAAATGAACAATCTTCTTATAGTGTGTGTGAAGGAGAGAGAGTGTGTGAGTGTGTGTGTGGGCAGCACCCGCAGCCCCCAAGACTGGACTGGATTGTGCAGATGAGTCCGAAGACTTGAGGCACAAACAGTTACCAACTATTTACTAAGTGGTTGTGAAACTGAAGCGTCAGATGCAAAATGGAAACAGAGAAGTCAAAGTTGCACTTTTTGAAACATGTTGGTTTCAGTGGTAAGGCGCAACTTTTACTTTGACAGTCAAAGGTCTCCTTTTACAGTATGTATTGCATTTTTGCAAACTTCACTATCACTCAGTGGTTAGTTTGCAGTTGTTTACAGAGCAATCACTGTTCTGTGAAATCTGCTACAAACCAAAACAATCACAAGGAGGTTTTTGGAGAAACGCCCTTTTTGCAGTGTAGCTACAGCCAACAACCTTCAGCAACCAGTTGGCAACAGGTTGGCGAATACATGTTTTTCCTTAGTGACCTGCATTGTAAGTTTCAGGCATAAAATGTGAACGTGCTAATGGCTAAATATCATTTTTTAAATATCCTGACTGCATGCAAGTCAGCCTGCTCATTGCTCTGTCTCAGACTCTTGGTGGTTTTTAAAAAAATGGGATAAAACTTTGTGTAAAACTGACTGTTTTAACGAAAGATCCAAACTTTGTAACTGAACTCAGCTCAGCTGTTTATACTGATCAACCAAGTGGTAGCAAATAGTAATGTGCTTCAATATTTATTCACTTTCTGAATCCTGTGAAATCACATTTATTCCACCACGGCACAAAAAGCTTCTCGTTTAAAACATGTTGAATCTGTTGGATTATACTACTGTAAATAAAGGCACGAAGGCATGCCTGTGCAAAATCCTGCCAACATTAATAGCAAATTGCAGTAATGAACAACTGAAAATAAAACTTGCAATTAATAGATTTTATGCTTTCCAGATCACACCCACAAAGTTTTGTTTATTTCAATCAATATTTATAAAACTCACAAAAATCAACAGCATAAAAACTGGTAGAAATAATCTGGTTTTAGCCCTTTGTTTTCTAACCATTTAATGACATTTCTTCCCAGACATCTTTGTGTAGAAAATGGAGGAAAAGATGAACACGTAATCAAAGTCCAGTGAGTGACTAGCTAACTGAGCAACATTTCAAGGCGTCAGTGTCACCCTGCTCGCTTTATCCATACTTCGAGCATGTGTTGGTCAGCACGGCCGGTTTATATACGTGCGTGTACGTTTGAGCTTTTGCGTTTGGGTGTTCATTTAATTGTGTGTGTTCCTAGCATATCATCCCCTCTCTCTCTCTCTCTGTCAGATCTACACTTACGAGATGAGCATCATCAAAGTAGTGGATGGAGACGCAGGTGGCTACCGCTGCGAGGTCACCTCCAAAGACAAGTGCGACAGCTGCACATTCGAAGTCTCTGTGCAGGGTAGGTCTAGAGACAGACACTTAATCACATTATTGTCATCTTCCATTCGGCGTATCCACCATTACTATGTAACTAGCTTTGTCAGGCAATAACTCAGTGAGTGCGATACACATTAGGTCCTATCATTTAGTGGCCTAGCGAGGTCATCAGTCCATTATTCCTTTGCTGCTCAAGCCCGCTGAGTAATGAATTAACCTAGCTGAGCTCTCACCAGCCTTTCTCCTTCTGTCTGGTTTCAGCTGCACAAGAGGACCAGCAGGACAACATCTTGGAGGCATTTAAGCGATCGTGAGTGTCAGTGTCGGCGTGGGTCTACTCTACATGTCACCCATCACACTGTCTCGCATATGCTCCTCTGTAGATCGCTGCCTCTGGGCATCTGTCAGTCTCAACCAGTGTCTCTGCCCGTGTGCCTGTCTATCCCTCGGTTGTAGTCGACTTTGTACGAGTCACTCAGTCTGCCATCTCTCTCTTTCTGTCACGTCTCAGTGCATCTGCTGCCTTGGTGTTTTGCTTCACCTGGACTCCCTCGTGGTTTAGGATCTTATGCATTTCGTCACATGTCTCAGTAACAGTCTCAGAAGGGAGTATTTCTTTTTGTGTGTATGTGTAACTGTTTCTCTCACTGTCTATTTCCATCTCTGCTTCTGGCCTGTGTGAAGTTGGTCTATGCTAATGTATCCTGCGAATGTGTAGTCTTCTTTATTTTTTGAAAAATGAGATTTCAGCTGTTCTCAGCCTGTAAATTGTACATATGTACACGTGCCTTGTGCTGGTAAATCAGCTGACACCTTTGCACCGATACCTTGATTCGCCCTTTTTGTAATCTGTGATCAAAAATATAATTTCCCTCCCTCATTAGAGCATGAGCAAAAACGGGCAGGTAAGATGAAAAAGGCAACATGCAAAAAGACAGCATCATATTGTGGTTTAGACAGGATGTCGGTGCGTTTATTTGCAGAGTGCTGATAGGAGGGAACAAGAGGGTGAAGGAGAGAGAAGGTTAGTGAGATAAATGAAAAGTGAAAAGTTGGTTAAAACTCAAATATGTTGCTGGAAGAAAACAGCGTATGAGTGCGTTAAACAACTTGTTATGAGGAAGTCTTGCAGCTTAGCTTCTGTAAAATAAGAATAGAGGATCCTGTTTCCCATAGGAAGATCATTTGTGCTTCTCTCATTAACACAAGGTCTGCATGCATTAAGATACACAATCCTCTTCTCTTAATTTCTGTAGTTTTATTAACACCAGATTTTTGTGTCTGCCTGAATTAGCACAAGCTCCTCATTGTGTGCCCCAGGCATATCAGGCTATTTTTTTCTTTGTGTTGCATCTTCACTGACTGGTCGGCTAGCTGAGAGGGCTTCAAAGGGAAACAGAAAATACACACTGTATGTTTACACAGCAGTGTTTCACCAGCATTTAAAAGCATTTCTAGGTAGAATTCTCATTATACCACTATGTTTATTCTTATCAGTGAAATGCGTACGCGCATATCTGCATTTGTTAGATAGTATGCCATGGCACTACTGCACAGAGATGAAGGTCAAAATAACAGATTCAGCCAACGTGTAAAGATGCACCACACATCTAAATTCAAAGAATTCCTCTGACATTGGATTTTATTTTGATTTATTTCTTAGTGGGCCGCGATAGGTGGTGATAACGAATCTCATTACTGCACGCTAAATCAAGGAAAAATAAAATACTGTTGTTACTAGCTGTGGAGGTCAAATGTCTACACATAATGTGTTTTTTTAAATATACTGTAAATAAAAGATGGTTCTAGCGACCATCGCTCTGGTTTGTGGACTACAGTTTTAGAGCTTAGCGGTAGCACGTAGCCATGTTGGTTGTTACAGTGCATCTGTTATCTTTCTTTATTTTAGAACAAGTTTAAAACAAAATCTACTTACCAGAAAAACTAAGCAAGCATCTTCTCAGAATATATTTAAGTACAAATTAACCAAACAAGCTAATGGTCCATTTAAAACCGAACACACTAAATGCATAGAATAGCACCACTATATCTTTTTGACTATAAATTATGTCCTTTTTACAAAATGAGCATCACCCTTTAATAGAAAATACTTAAACCAGCAATTGAGATTAACTAAACAGGAAAATGTTCACTGAACTACACATGAATAGGTTCATTTTCTCATAGGTTTTTCTACATTACAAGCTATGTTTGAAACCAGAGAAGTTCCCTTCAGCTGCCATCAAAAAGAATTCATAATAATGAAGCTTCGCTGTGGCTTCAGTCTTTTATCTTTTTTATACAGTCTATTAGTGCTCAGCACTGCTTTTTCATTCATAATTTGAATTTATAGTGTGAATCACTGTTTGCCATACCACACAATAATATGCATTTATACATTAACAGGTATCATTAATCGTTCTTTGCTCTCATTCCACATGCTCAAATACTGAAGCAGAGCTCTTCACCTCTGTTTTCATCTAAACTTTCAGTCTAGTTTTTCACATAGCTTGACTTTTGTGTAGACTGAAGCTCTCTGAAGTGCTCAAGCAGATTGAGATTCTGCATTTGCTATGACCACAGCACCGCAGACATCGCTTTCACTCTCATCGTTTTTATCATTTGGTGGTCATGTGTGCCTGGTGATCGACGACATTACCACCCAGCGAGAATTTACCTCCATTAGGATGGCAAGGATAACACGGATGGATGTTATCCTTGGATGAACTGTTCATCCATAGGACGAGCATTATCACTCAGAATGGCTCTGAATTTACTGGCATTTATCTTGCTCTCTGAGGGGTTCAATGAGCCTCAACAATGCCAGGAAAACACACTCCACGCTGTAAAGGAGCTGCCAAAACCATTCACGGTGGAAAACAAGCAGCACTCGATCCTGTAGACATTTATTGGTGTGTGCCACACACAGTGCTTGTCACCTTGTTGAGCACGAGACAGCGACTGATTATGCCACAGCACATGACATATTCACCATCACTTTATACTTGCAAATGTGCATCTGAAGGGTAATAAAGGGTTTTATGCATGGTTACAGATGCATAATTCCCCCTACTTGTATTCAACAAAATATTTTGCATGTGACTGTCGCTTTTTGAGTATCTTCTTCCTTTCACTATGCTTATGTCTCATTCTTACATATACTGTCTTTAATCACATCATGACCAAAGATAATCTGATTACTTTTGTCAAGTAATGAGTAAAGTAAGGGATTACTATTGCAAAAAAAGTAATTCGATTACTGTTACTTTCCTGTAAGCACTCTGCGTTACTAAACCGTGATTTTGTTTGTGAGAGTCTCTCATGACAATGATGTGCGAGCGTGCCACATCCGTGGCAGCAACAGACGTGTGTAGATCAACAATGGATAATATGGAATGTGGGAGAGAGTACGACCATGCAGCGTTTAAAGCTTGAAAGTACTGACATTAGCGTCCACTGTACACTCTGTGTGGGAAAAAAAATTCTTTCTACAGGGAAAAATTAAATGTGGCTCCTAGCACGCTGCCACAGGAATGTGAAATTCACAGAGAAACCCCCAGATCCCCCCACTGACATGACCTGCTAAACAGATGAAAATAGACTTACTACACACCGAACGCGATAGAAGCGACCAAAGAGTCAGGTTTACATGTAAAGTCATCATACATAGAATAAGGGAGCCAAGAGCTACATGGAGTTCTGTACAATCTGCCTTCCTTTTACAACCAGAGATGTTGCCTCCTGCTGGCCATGTGAAAGAATGTAGATTTAACAGACTGGTTTCACTTTACATTTACATTTAGTCAGGCTGCTTCTGTAACTAACAATTTTAATCTTAATGACTTGTCTGACTGATTCACTCCACTGTCTTGTGGTACAAATTGGTACTACACAAAAGTACAGCCTAGTCATACTATAAAGATTGCGCTTTAAAAAAACACTTAGGTTGTTTGCACAGTTATAGCTTTTTTTTTTTCCATGCTCAAATTGTATTGATAGCTAAATAACTTTTTAAAATGTGGAATTTCGAAACACAGAATTTACAATAAGTAACTTTAATGTTGGTCCAAATCTGCTGGACATCTGTGATATGTCACATGATCCTCTGTTTGTGGCTTTTGTGTACTTCAGAGACCTAACAGATCTTTCAGCTCAAGAGAGCTTATGATTCACTCTATGTTCTCACTGCCCCTATTTTCTTTTTTGCATTCTGAATGCATTATGGTAAAAGGGTAAGTGTTAACCACAGGCACAAATTTGTTAGAAGTTTACTGTTCGACCATCTTCAGTATTATTGCGTATTAGAATTTCCTATGTGTAATATGGAATAAAAAAGGATATATTATTGAATGTAAATACATTATTAATGTCTTTTTTGCCACCTAATTTACAAATAATGTAAATAGCACAGGATAAAAAGAAATAAATAATAATCCCGGAATTGAATTTCTTTTAATTCCAGTGGAGATGCAGATGAGGATGCTGGAGAGCTAGACTTCAGCGCACTGCTCAAGAAAAGGCAAGATAATTTACATTTTCAGAGAAGCATCTTCCATCTTCATGTGTCTTAAACTTGGTTTGCACTTACTATCTCATTCACAATCAATCTTAAACACCACCAGGCAGAAGAAGGAGAGGAAGGAGGAACCAGAAGTGGATGTATGGGAAATCCTAAAGAACGCTAAGCCCTGTGACTATGAGAAGATTGCCTTTCAATATGGCATCACAGACCTGAGGGGTATGCTGAAGAGGCTGAAGAAGATGAAGGCTGAGTCCAAAAAGAGTGATGGTAAGGGACGGGGGTTACGAGGCAAAAGCAGAGTTTGTGCTTTGAATGAGATAGCAGGCAGTAGGCTGTACATACCAGCAGCATATAAAGGCCAGCATTTTAAGGAGGAGCAGTTTTATTGCTGGGACAACAGGTGGAATATGTGTTAGCATATGCCTGCTGTTGGTTGGCACAGGTATTATTTGGCCCTTAAAGCCTTTGTCTTTACAGCTTTCCTGAAGAAGCTGGATCCAGCGTACTCAGTGGACAAGGGCGAGAAGATCCATCTCACAGTGGAAGTGGCTGACCCCGACGTCCCAGTCAAATGGTTCAAAAATGGACAGGAAATCAAACCATCGGCTAAGTGAGCAACTATCCTGCATTTGTGCCAGTTTTTGTATTTAGATTCACATTTCTGTCATCTATGATTATGTGAAGAAGAAAGTTTTCATTGGAGTCCATGTAATGAAAAACTAAGTACACCCTGTCTGCAGCATATCAGGACAAACTCCTCATATCAGCTGTCAACATGGTGATGATTTGGGCTTGTTTTGCAGCCACAGGACCTGAGCAGCTTTTAGTTTTTGAGTCAACCATGAAGTTTTCCGTATACCAAAGCATTTCAGAATCGAGTGCGAAGCCATCTGTCTGACAGCTAAAGCTGGGTCATTCAGAAGGACAAGGACTGCACCAAACTGAAGCAACACTGTAGAGAACAGTGGACCAAAATAATGACGTGAGAGGCAGATGAAGTGATATAGAACATGCATACTTCAGGTTTTTGCTGTTTAATACATTTCTACAAGCTAATTATGGGGTGCACTTAGTTTTTTTTAATGGACTACACAGAGTCCTGTGAAAACACATAACTGTGGCAACTGTAAGTCTAACTCACATCTAACTCAGAAAAGTGCTGTGTGCAATTCAACACCATGTCTTAGGATAGACCTGTTATTGTTCTGTCTTCATCCTACAGGTCTCGTGTTGTATCTGATGTAGCTCCTTGTCTCTTGACGCTGGTTTCACTAATATGGCTGAGCATCTAGAATGACTTACTGCTCCCGTAGCAGGATAACTGGTTTTAGGGCAATCCACCATTTCGGTGATGACTTTCCCAAGAAGACAAAGTTTTGACAGTATGACGACAGTTAAGGTCAGCCCCATGCACATAAACAAACTCGTGGGCAGATGAATATGCTAGTGATTAGATCAGCTGGCAGGGTGTCCCAGATTTGTCAGAGTTCTCATTTCCCTGCATCTCAACAGAGGTTAAGAGTGCAAAGTTTGCATTACAGCCACAATAGTCACTTTAAGGGGAGATACAACATCTATAAATAAAACATAATTGTCCTTTAAATAGTTTAGCTTAGCTTGATTGCTCTCATTATGTCACTAACATTATAACAATAACAACTTGACCAACTGGAGCAACTGCAAGAGTTGCAGAGTACATTTCAAGCAGTTCAGCAAGCACATCCTTCCTCAAGCAAAACACGGTGCAGGGAGTGTAAACGGTTAATTCAAAATCCTTTAGCTCTGACTGGGATGTCTGACAGAATACATATGTTACTTTTTGAGCCTCTTTAGCCTGCTGAGCTTTATCCAGTGTCTGCGTCGCTCTCCTCTGTGCTCTTTTCCCTCCTTCTTCAAAGGCTACTTGTGGTCTTTCATTGAAGAGGCTACAGCTGTTTCAAGTGCTATGTTTTCAATAGCTCCACCATCTGCTATTTCATGAATCTTCATGCTGTTTCTGGAAAGTAAGGCGGCCCTCTTCCTGTTATGATTAAGACAGTTACATCGGGAGAAGTGACTTTTATTTTGGCCTGAGCAGAGTCTCCCTGGAGGTCTCTCCAGGCTGTGGGCTGTGACCATTCAGCTCTAACAAATCAAATGTTTTAGGTTAGTGACTAAAAGCCACTGGGATCAGGGTATTACTTGTACAACCCTGCTCTTTTTTGTTGTTGCTTTATTTCACTCCTACTACTGCTGTGGATAAAGCATAAAACCAAAACCAAGCCAAAAATTCATTTGACATAATACATATAAAAAGAGATTATCTTATTATGGCCAGCTGAGATTCACTATTTTGCCACTCAGTGTTACAAACCCCATAGAAAATAAATTTAATTTTGTTTTGTGTTTTCCTTCACTGATAGCAGCTTAAAACATTGTTTATTAGGTACAAAAAAGTGATTTTTCTTGAAGGCTGAGTTGTCCTTTTGTTTCATTTAATTTACCAAAGCCTCAGAGATGAGGAAAAAATGCCATACTGATTCAATTTGGTCTATCTGCACTTCTTTAATTTACTCTTCTATTAAAAAATACCATAATTTAAGATTGCAGTACGCTGTATATGACATAATGATACCTCCAAGAACCAATGTCGTGGAATAACAGACATTTACTGAAAGTTGGTTCGCAGGTGTTGGGGAATAAAGTATGAAAAGACGTCTGTAGCTACAGAGGGAGTGTTGTGAAATAACACATCAACCATATGGAAACCATATATATAAATCTTATAAAGTTTGTATCTGTCTTGTGTGAAACTTGCATGAAAAGCATACAAGAGTGAAAACAGATAAAAGATCCCTTGAAAAATTATATAAATGAAACTTGTATGTTTTGGATACTTCCTAAAACAATATATGAAAGTATTGAGAAAGTGGCCACTTTCATGAGTAAATCATATAAGCCTTATATGATTCATTATATGAAGCAAGCCAAATCTGATGCAAGTCTTTTATAAGTTTTTTCTGTTTCTTTTCCATATGGGCAATGAAAGACCACTAGTTGAGTCAGCTGGAGGTGCAGAGTTAAACAGAGTTAGGTGCATTGTGGGTAACATGGGCATAGGAAGTTCTGCAAACAGACTGTATTTTAAAGATGGATGTACCTACAATTATGTGGCTTGTTAGATTGTGTACTTGCAATTTAAAGTTTCATCTGTCATCAGTTGAGGACAATATCTGGACAGTGCATCGGTGCAAAGTGCATCTATTGTATGTATGGATGCATTGTACAGTCGTATATACCTGCTAGTTATTAGAATAACATACAAATACTAGAATTTTACTCAAAATAACTAAAACACAGACTTCTTGGGCTGTAGAATTAATTACACTATAAGTCATGCTAGTTGTCTGATGTTTTCTTTAAAAATGTTCCTCTCAACCAGCATTGAGTGGTCCAATTCAGATCACCCCATATGTGTAGGATTTTGCAGTAGCAAAAAGAAAGAACTCTCTTGTAAGAGAACAAAGCCTCAGATTGGGACAACCACCTGCTGTGACTGTTTGGATGAAGGGAAAGAGAAGAGAGTAAAAGAGAGCATAAAGAGATTATGCCAAAACATTCATTATGGGAGAGAGAAGGCAAATGCTCGAGCCTACAGCGCCATAACTGAATGATAGTTCAGAGTCACCTGATCCAGCCCTAACTATAAGCTTTATCAAAAATGGAAGTTTTAAACTCAATCGTAAAGGTAGAAAGGATTTATGTTTCACGAATCAAAATGGAGAGCTAGCTCCGCAGGAGAGGTGCCTGATAGCTGAAGGCTCTGCCTCCCACTATATGAGACAGTATTGGTGTCCACCTATGAGTCAAAGTGGACTCTTCCCTAATAATGAAAACTTCGAGTGTTTAAGAGTTTAACTGAGCGAGTCATACAAAATCACCCCCTGAAATAGCCATACAGATGCAAATATTTTATTTTATTTTGTTATTTGATTTATTTTATTATCATAAACATATTAGTTTGATTCCTGAATTCGGGCAATTCAAAAGGGAGTCTGTGGAGAATGACTAAGCAGCAAGGGCTGAAAAATTAAATCACAACAAAACTGCTACAAGCTGCAATTCCACTTGAGGTTGGCTTTAAAACCAGTGTTAAAATGCCAAACTCAGCACCAATAAAAACCACCCTCACAGCTCGGTAAATAAACAATTGTTGCCATTATGGAAAGTTTGTCCCTTTATAACAATACTATGGTAGTGAACTTTCATCTTCTTAGATACTGCTAAGCTTTAAGGTTTGGGAGCATTTGATCGATGGTAGCTGTTTTCTAGCTATCATCTATCATCTGAAAATTCAGTTCACTCAATGTTTAAGCGGTTGGTTCCTTCTGGAGGAGGTGTATTGAGGTTATGAGACAAACTGTGGTGTGGTACAGATCATCCAAGCCATTTGAGCTCAAGTTTGGATGAGTGACTAACTTACAAAAGCTTGCTAACATTAGTATTAGCTGAGTTAGCGCTCATATATCAATCTGTCATAGCCAGTGTATGCTGTAGAGACTAAAATTATTCTAAATACGAGGCTGTAACCATGGTTATTTTTGCTGTGAAGTAAGGTATTATAGCTTTGGAGTCTATGAGGATTTACTCAAGTTTTTGGCACGGTCACATTTGCTTTAGATTTTAGGTTGCGTGGTTGCCTTTTAGTTTTGCCAATGAGTGCAACAGCATTAGAAGGTACAAAAAGAAGCAATGGGGAGTTTATTACAACCTCTACTACTGATTATAATAACCACATTATACGCTGCTCAAAAAAACAAGCAGAGGGGCTTATTAATCAGTTTCAGCTACTTTGGCATTAATGAAATTAACAACAGTTGTAGTAGAGGGGCAACAATGAGACAACCCTCAAAACAGGCATTGTTTTACATGTGGAGGCCACTGACATTTTTTCCTCACTGTTTTTTCACTAGTTTTGCATTTGACTAGGGCCAGCGTCACTGCCAGTGGTAGTACTATTCCTCGGCATGACAAGTTTGGTGGTGGATCAGTGATGGTGTGGGGAGGCATATCCATGGAGGATCCTGGAAGATGAAGGACTTTATACCACTGACTGGCCCCCCCACAAAACACCCCTGGGACATTGTGTTTTAATCTATCAGACAACACCAAGTTGTGCCTCAGACTGTCCAGGAGCTCAGAGATGCCCTGGTCCAGATTTGGGAGGAGATCCCCCAGGACACCATCTGTTGTCTCATTAGGAGCATTCCCCAACATTGTCAGGCATGCATACAAGCAAGGGGGGCATACAGACTACTGAGTTACATTTGGTGTTGCTTCATAAAAGTCTGATGGGATATTGTCGTCACCTTGCCGAGTGGCGGGCTGGCGGTGCGGACATGCAAGCTTGTGAATGCGAGAATTCAAGAATGAAGTGACGTAGCGGTTTGAAATAAATACTGCAGTTGTAGCTACTAAAAATCTCAGATGAGTTTGGGTCTCATTGACCTCCACCTCAAAGTCAAGGTCAGAGGTCAGGTTTTCTGAAACTGCTGTGAGGGGTAGAAATCGCAACCGACAGTATTTTTCACTTTGATTTTTGGGGTACTTTTCAATTCAGCCCTCTGCCGTGTGATCATTTTTATTTCCATCAAATGATGTGGCATCATTTTATTCCTAACACGTCACTGAGTGTTCCTAAGTGTTCCTTTATTTGTCTCGAGCAGTATACGAGAATAATAAAGAAATCCAGGGACCATGACATGTTTACATAAATGAAATCAAAATGTAATACATTTTAATCCTGAACACTCTGTTTCTAACATTTCTGCTTAACTGTTAGCCTTACAATATGTACTTATTCAGTATTCAAATTACACCTACTGTTAATGGACCTTGAGTGGTCTGATGATGTGAATGCTTGCAGCTTGTAACCATGGGAATCTTTCTCATCACTGCCTCATCACTGCGTGTGATGACACTGTGGCATTACTGTAGCTCTCTGATGTTTGGCACCATATTTTCACAGCAAGCTCAACGCATGTGTGTGGGAGCATATATTAAATGTGTGCATTCTTTGTCTCGATCTGTAACTTTGAGTCACTCTGTTGTCTTTAGGCCTCGTTCGCCTGACTGTGGTTGGATTTGCTGAAAGCACTTAATCATTATTCTCTCTCGCTCTCTCTCCCTTTCTTTGTCTCTCACTTCATTTCTTCTTTATCCGACTCGTATAATCTTCCCCCGCCATCCCTCTGCGTCCAGGTATGTGTTTGAGAGCGTGGGCAACAAGCGGACACTCACTATCAATAAGTGCAACCTGTCGGATGACGCAGCATACGAGTGCGTGGTCGGGGAGGAGAAGTGCTTCACGGAGGTTTTTGTCAAAGGTATATGAGTCACTGTCTTTGGAGGAATCCTTTCAGGAGGGAGCGGTTTTTCCGCTTGGTTTAGCAAATGCTGTCATTTGAGTGTTGAGAGGCCTGACAGCTCTGTTCCCTTCTTGTCATCTGTGTATTTCAATGCTTTTATGCCACGCAGTAACATGCTGCGCTCTGTTGTCTGCTCACTCATTTTTAATGGGTACGTGGCGAGTGAAATTTTCATGCTTTGTTTATTGTCATGTATCATTGTCGCCGTGCTGTTTGTATTAATGTGCTGACATATTTATCCGAGTTTGACTGATATGTGTGTTTTTGAAGGACAATCTGAATACGGATCAATGGTAATAGTAAAATTGCTAGGCAGATTTGGTGTATGATAGCTCTGTATTCAGGGTTTTTGAAAGAAGCACTTGTATTTCGTGTATTCTTGTAACACATTATATTATTCTAGATCCATGTCATTTTCGGTATTAATTGGGCCTACTTGATCGACTAAATGCATGCCACTTTACTGTACATTTTAATGGATGTAACTCAGTCTACTGCTTTTATATTAATCCCATACTTTACTCTCTTACATCATCAGAAAGATTAAAAATAAGCTCTATAACCACTCCCAGGCAGCTACAATGTGTCTATGTGCCTGCTGATGAGTGTTGTTATATTTATATAGATATAAATATATCACTCATGTGGCTGTCTGTAAACAACTACATCAGTACCTTTTGTCACTGATTCCTCCTGGCACAAGTCAGGCCAGAGGTGGGCTCACCACATAACAGCTTGTCTAAACCAGCGGTCTCAGTACTTTAAAGTAGACGCAAATTACCTAAGCAAAAGCTCGGCTTACTGTACAAATTTATCGTTTCCTAGTTTGTCTTGATCGAAAATGACTCCTAAAGGTGTGCTCAGACAGGAAGCATTTTCAGCTTCAGTAAACCAGGTCAAAATCTGCGCATTTTACTGACTGTAGAGGTGATTTCTGTAAGCTGGCTAGCAGACATCAGTTTGAGATGTGCTCACCAGAAACCCATTTTTTTCTGTTGATTTGCTTTAGTTTCATATATTTTTCCTCTGAGCTCTTTATGAAATAACACTAGATTCTAAAAGCGAAATCTCATGCTTATTTCCATCTTCAAATTCATATTCTGAATACTATACTACACTACAATATACTATTTTAAAGTAGAATTGCTTGGCCTTTATAGTATCATTATTTTAAAGATGCATCAATTTAGATTGTCTTTTACGATTCCAATTTCCAGTTTTTCCAATGTTTTTCTTTTCTCTCTTTCCTTCTAAGAACAGTATATACAAGCAAAAATGAACTTTTCAGATATCACCCAATCAAAGAAAAGTAGCCAATCAGGGACCAGCTGGAACAGTTTAGATAAAACAAGTTATTAGATTAAGTTAATAAATATCTTTTAGTTTATACTTTATTTATCCCATATTTGTTTGTTATAGCATAATAATGGTAATAAATAATAATAATACAGGCTTACATAAATACATAGACTAACAAAATGATAATATAAAGGGATACGAAATAAACAGACATAAAAAAAACAGTTGGAAATGAAGCTTGTGATTATTTATTAAACACTAAACAGATTATGTAACTGAAAAAACCCTTAAAGCTAGATTAAATATTATTTTTCTTGTCCTAACTGAAACCTGTATAGCTCACTCAGTTGCCTTTTCAGCTACTTCATTGAAAGGACAAATTCATGATAAACTATTGATTACATGAAATTGTATCTACATCTACATTTCTATTGCATTCAGTGTCTCACTTTTAGAGTTTCTGGGAGCCTCCAAACATGTTACGGTTATTCCATGTCAGAGTACAAATCACATATTGCTTTTTCCAGACTTGAAGGTACGGCCGCTATTACAAACCTACTGGGCTATTTCAGTGTCATACTCTTCTAGCTGTGTCTGTGTATTCCAGAGAGAATATATTCCTCAGTTTTTATGTGGACAACATCAAATTCATTTCACAAAACTTTTGTGATGCCCACAGTCAGATTTTTACATATTTCTGTGGTGTTGTGAGTGTAGTTCAGAGAGTTCGCGGGCACACCAGCTAAGGGGAGAGAGAATTGAAACGTCCGGAGGGGGACTGGAGGCCGACTGTGACAAATAGCTGAGGCTAGCAGAGCATCAAGCACCACACCATGTGGTTACACAATGTGACTCCCACCACCTCAGGAGACTTGAGGTGCCTTCCACCTCCACAAGACGGCTGTGTTTGGTGGCTTTGGATAAGAAATTCAGGAACATACTATGCTGTTATTCAAATACGAAGGAGCGTTTACACGTTTTGTGTGCTATCCTATTTTTCTGCTAACAGGTACTAAAGTAGGGTATCTACCATTCAAAAAGAAGAAAATAATGCTAAAAAACCTGACCTACAGGTACATGTATACTGTATTATGACATAATTAATATCTTTTAATGATAGATTCTTATTGCTGTTGATATCGTAGAAAAGCATTAGTCACTCTCCTCAAGTCCTGCTTCCTTGCAGATGTGTTTATTTGCTACACTTATTTTACTCTCCATTCGTGTTTGTGTACTCCGGTGATTTAGATATGTCCAGTTTCCAGTTGGTGATTTACATAAAATAGCGTATCTCTTTAATGACTCACTTCCCATCTGTTGTTTGACTCAAAGCTATTTGTTTTCAGAACCTCCAATCACCATCACCAAGCTGCTGGATGATGTTCATACAGTGGTGGGTGAGAGGGTGGAGTTTGAAGTGGAAGTGTCTGAGGAAGGCGCTAACGTCATATGGTGAGCTAATTTACCCTTCGGTTCATTTTGAGTTTGAAATTCATCAATGTGCTACTCAGCTAATAAAACTCTCTGTATAACGGAATAAACAGTCCAATGAGACAATACGTTTCAGGCCTCATAAAGCAATGCTGACGCAGCTCACATAGTGAAATTTTTAATTTTTACAAGCTAACATAAAAGATACTGGCTAATAGTGTGTAACTGAGATTTCTGCATAAGGACACTCCAACAGAGTCATGGCAAAAGGACAGATGTCAGTTCCTAAGACTTTACATTTTAAAATTAAATACTGTAAATACAGCGTGATATGAACAACAGCACATGACATATTACAACATATTATGATCTATTTCTTAAAAACTAAAATGCAAAATCCAAAATGCATTGTGTGAAAAGCAAAGTACCCAGTGATTCAATCCTCTTAGGGCGAATGTTTGCAGCAGTAACTTGAAGTAGTTGTTTTCTGTATGACTTTATCAGGCTTTCACATCACAGAGTTTTGGCTCACTTTACAGTGTTACTTGAGTTCATTGAGGTTTATTGAGTTTATTGACGGCACAGCATTTCAATCAGGTTTTCTGTCTTCTGTCCTGTCTTAGTTTTTCAAGCATTGTTTCTGCAGGTCTGCTTAAGTTTGATTAAATAAATGATGACAAAGTGTAATATGTCATGTTTTGCTGTTGTTCTGAGGTTGTATTTATATAGTTATATCGTTTATATAGTTTATTTATTTATTTAGCACATTTAATTACAACAGGAACGTTGACCAAAGTGCTGCACAAGAATACAAAATACCTAGTAAAATAACTTATAATATTGATAGCAAACATCAAATATGAATTGTCAAATAACTCTCACACTGTATTAAAAGCCAGTAAATACAAATGTGTTTTAAGATAGGATTTAAAAAGATTGGCAGTAGGAGCCTGTCTGATGTGTATTTATCTAATTTTACAACCTACTAAGTAATAGGTGTACTTTCTTTCTACTGTGACTATACTTTGGCTCACTGCCATCAGCAAATAAGACACTATTTACCAAAGGCAATGATGGAGATTTATCTGTTTTGTCACTTCAGTATCGTAATGATTTATTATTTAAAGATGGTGTGATGAAAAACTTTTAAAATAAAGATTTATCGGTGCAAAAGGTGTAATGAATAACAAAACCCCCAAAAACCAAAACCATTATTAGTAAGCATCTATCAATAAGCTCAACCAAATTGTTATATGAAATATTGCTATTAGCTAAACATTTTGCAATTGCCTCTAATATCATTGTCTAATAATCTTCTCCACAAAAAAGAATCTTTGTGGCTTTTATTTTATTTTATTTTAAGTTTTATTGTTGTACAAAGCCAGACAGTTTCTAGGCAAAATCTACAAAGATGTCTTTTGGGTTTTGTTTTTTTGTTGAAATAATACACAGCAATCAAAGCTGTCTGAGCAATTAGGGGAAGCCTAGATGGGCTGTTAACTGGGACACTGTCTTCCTTGCTTCCTTCTTGTCTGCACTTTTTTGGATGTGGTTATTCCACTCAGAGGTTTTTAGAGAGCCAAACTAAAAGATATGAGTACGAATGCATGCATTTTTTTCCTTTGCTATACACAGCTTTTTTTGGTACAAATATTGTACACAAAAAATCCTCACCTACTGCACAACTTTGTCCCAAAGCCTTTTGACTCCTGAAGGATCTCACTATCTACAACACTGCCAACATCTCAAGTATCAGTCCCTTTTCTCGCGTTCCTGTGCTAAAGTATCTCAGATGTATTTATGTGTGTGTGTTTTCTTCACAGGATGAAAGATGGAGTGGAGTTGAATAGAGACACTGCAGGTTCAAAGTACAGGTTAAAGAAAGATGGGAAGAGGCATATTTTGATCATAAATGAAGCCACTAAAGAGGATATTGGAACGTACTACGTCTATACCAACGGTGGGGAGTCAAAGGCAGAGCTGGAGGTTGAAGGTATTTGTCCTCCAGTCCACCAGTGCTTGAAAACTTGCTATCCAGGCTAACTGGGCTTATTGAAAATAAACGGGGAGCATGAAAAGCAAATAACAACATGATCAGATATTATTGGAGCAATTAAAAATTAAACATTACATAATAAATATTAATGTGCTTAAATTGCAAAGGCCATGAAATCTGTGCTGATGTTTAAAGTTTACAGACATATATTTCCAGTATGACTCCTCAGTTAGAAACAAACTTCAACACATGTTGATGTTTTCCATCCTGACAAGCATGAAAAGCAACAAATTAGTCATTACTCATGTCATCATTAATTTTATTTCATTAATCTCTTGTATCAGTTGTATCACACTATTCGTCATACTAATTTGGTTTTACACCTCCAAAATTGATATCAGGCTTCAGATATCAGGCACTTGCACGCTGTGAGTCAAACGAGTCCCATAAATTGATTATAGTGTGAGAAAATCTCTGTCCTTCCCCCTCAGATGAAGGATAGAAATACAGAGAAAAGATAGTATAGTTATAGTAACTGTGAATTAGGTAGCTGATATAAACAAAGTACTACAGTCAAAGTGGCTAAAACCAGCATGGCTAAAGCCCACGAGGTAATGAAGGAATGCTGGATAATAGTTTTCCTCTCAGAGACTGCACATACCAGATGGGCATAGCCATAGTGTTGCCTGTGTCACCATCCAGTAATGTGAATACTGCTCAGATCTACTGTGAAGAAAGAGATGAGCGTAAAAGCAAAGGTGTTGATTTACCAGCTGATCTACATTCCTACCATTCACTTGTGGCTGCAAGCTATAGTTAGTAAGTGTAAGAATCAAATTGCGGATATAAGAAAATTAGTTTCTTCTGTACTGTTTCCTGGATCTTCTAGGTCATCCAGAATAATAACTGCTACTCTCCATAGTGGTGGTTAGGGAATCCGAGTAGGATGGGTTCTTTCAGATAAAAGATGACCAGAAAAGCGGGTTTGGGGTGTCTCTGAAATGGTTTACAAAATGTATGTATGGATTAGTTGTACTAAAACGAATGCATAAAAGGGGGAAAATGGCTAAAGACACGTTTTTACGATCATGTTTATTCCTGCGGTGCAAGAGGCAGCTTAACATAGGAGTCTGTTGAGACTGACTCAGTTTTAGCACAAGCCTCAAGTGCTCATTCACAGAACTGCAGTTTTGACATTTGTGCAATGGTTTAATTTGGTTGTGGCGGTCGCTGCTAAGTTTGTAGCAATGCCAGCATAGGTATATAGTAGAGAGTTTTTTTCTTTTAAAGAAAAAAAGGGGGAGGAAGCAATTCCTCCAAATCCAACGTTACTTTATAAATACTTGGTAATAATTAGGTTTCTAATGGGTAGTTAATGTAACTCAACACTAAGATTGGAAATGGGAACACACAAATAAAATCCAGGAAGTTGAAATACTTCAGCACAAAACTGTAACATTGTATTTGCACTCATTTTGCATGGATACACTTAATTAATTAGGCTTTTTTTTTATTAATTAAACTTTTGATTGATCTTTGTGGTGCAGATAAGGAGCTGGAGGTTCTACAGAGCATAGCTGACTTGACAGTGAAGGCATCTGAGCAAGCTGTATTCAAGTGTGAGGTGTCTGATGAAAAGGTGACTGGAAAATGGTTCAAGGATGGTGTCGAAGTCGAGACCAGCGATCGCATAAAAATTTCACACATTGGAAGGTATCGCTATCAGACTCCAGTGGGTTAATGTTCTGTTGTGATAAAACTGTTGTTTCCAGCTCGGCTACCTATCATGTACAGCTGCACACATTATGACAACAGCAAACACACACACCCAGGCTCACAAAATCATATAGCTATGACAATAAACAGTTTGCTACATGGCTTGGAAAACTATTACCAGAGGGCTTTCTTAGTTGTTTGACCCATTTTTTGGGGATAGGCTGCAATCTGTAAAGCTCTAACCTCTAAACACATACACACGCTCCCTCAAAGACTCGCACATGGTCACACACAAACAACAAACAGACCCCAAGGGTCTGGGTTTTCTCTCAGTAAGCCCTCCATCAGAGCGGCCTACGGAAGGAGATATGCCAAGGCGACAGCGGTCACACAAGGTGAAAGCCATTTAGTAGCTTTCTCACTCTGCGATATTGTCTCTTGAAGTATGTTGCTAGGGCAACTGTCCTTTGCATAAATGCGGGTCATAACAACTGCTGTCTCCTTGGTAACATCTGGCGACATTTCCCCAGGATCCACAAGCTGACGATCAATGACGTGAAGGCTTCAGACGCTGGAGATTATACTTTCGTCCCTGATGGCTACGCACTTTCTCTCTCAGCAAAACTGAACTTCCTGGGTGAGAGTGACGTAAAAACCAAAATACCAAGCAGTTCTTCTGAATTCAACCTATAAGTTGCAAATTTGAATCTTCCTGATCTGTTTAATTTTTCCCCACAGAGATAAAAATTGAATATGTTCCACGACAAGGTAGGTGCTTTTTTTTTAAAGACAAAATTCATACTTTATACTGTTGTGTATGACAGTAAATGTTAGAGATATGTGAATGTGCTGATATCATTGTAATTTTTGTGTAAAACTGGATGCCATTAGGTTTCCTTCAGCTGTGAATCTTCTGTCAATTAGAGGTGTAAAATATACCTAACATGAAATTTGGTTTAAAAGTGAAAGTAGACATCAAAATGTTGTGTCAACACCCATTATATTCAAGAAAAATTGTTTATTAAATTAAGTAAAAATTGACAAGTGAACTCTTAAATTATTGAGCTAATCAGCTGTTGAGAAAATATAGCAAATATCATATAAGATGCCACTGTGTGACCCTCTGAACAGAGAAATGGTTAAATGTCCTTGTGCCCTTTTAAAAAAATCAAATAGTTGATCATTTATTGTTAGTGTAACACTCTTATTGATTAATGCCTAACCGTACGTTATGGTTAGTGGGACAGATTCTGTCTATGTTAGGTTTTCCTCTATCCCAGAAGCACATCAAGGATTTCATTTCAGTTTTTTAGCAAAGACATTATTATATGCTTTGGTAATACAAACAGACATCTGGGCTATCTCTAGCCTTCATATAGTCATCAAAAAATGTAATGTTTGTGTGCATGTTGTGTTTTTCGTGTTATACAAACTCATCAGCAGTTAGCTACAGAGGTTATGATTATATGAGAGCTACAGTTAGGCACAGAAATCAGTATCTGGCCTAAAATAAAGTTACTTCATACATAATTATGGGAATACTTGCATTAAATATCCTTAAAGGTGCAATATGTAAGACTGCTAAACAAACCATCAGAAAAATAAATTAGCTGAAAAATATTGATAAACAATCATGACAGTATGTCTGCATGTTGTATACCAAGCAAGCTCACATGATACCAAAATAGTGGTGTCCCATTGCATAAGGCCACATTTGTACCTCAAAACAGGACAGTGAGTCTATGCTGTGTCCACTTTTCTATAATTTCAAAACAAGAAGAGAAAGAAGTAACTTTCTCTTCTTGTTTTGGAGAAGGAAGGTCATATATGATGACGAATAAGTCTGAACCTTACAGCAAATTCTTGATTTTGTTAGTCAATGAACAAATGAAAAATGCAACAAAGGCTGAAGATACTGGCGAGCATCCATATGTGCAGGTTTGTTTGGAGCTTAGCTCTGGTTGCTGCACTTATCATGTCCCTCCCTGAGCCATAAGAGGATTGGAGGGACTGAAAACCTGTCACTGAACTTAACTGTATTTACAGTTTTTCCTACTGATAGTATGAGTAACAATAGCAGAGTTCCCCTATGCCAAAATAATAAAGTAATAGGTAAATAAAAACAATTAAAACACAGAAGCATTCTACTATAGCGACTTATATTTTTTTATAATGGGTCAATGAGGGGGAGCTTTTTCTGTAATTTTAGACATAGTGACAGATGTCTTATTGACAGATTTACTTCAGCAGCATTTCTTAATCATAAAACTGAACAATACTGGTGAAATTGCACTTCCTTTTTTATTTAACCACACTCAAACTGATGCTTAGGTATGTCTGTAGTGCACTTTGTTCCACCTGCAACAACACCCTAGAGTTTACAGACGTACCCTGGAGTTCATTTATACATCCCTGCAGAAAGGTGTGAAGTTAAATCACAACAAACTGCTTTTTAGCTGCTGTTAAGTTGCTCTTTGCTCTCTGTTTTGTTCTCAAAATTGTGTGATCTTTTCATAAAATGCAACACAAAAGGGTCTTCTATGAAACAATTTAAAAATATATAATGAATTGAAGAATGTGAAAGTTGAAAATGCTCACAGCTCTGGAAAGCCATCGAGTAGACAAAAGCCCCAACTTGCTTGTTTGGCTTTAGGCAGTATAGTATGATGCTGCTCCAAATGTAAAACCCCCAAATCCCTCTAGTGTTTTTTTGCCAGAGTCCAAAAAGACCATATATAGAATAAAAAAACAGTAAATTTAGTCTTTGTGCCACCTTTGAGACACCTTAAATCTCAAATATAAAAAACAAAAAAAGAACCAACATCATTGTTCTAACCTAAATGATCTCTTTCTTCCTGTCTTCATCTGGTCACATTGAAAGATCCTCCCAAGATCTTCCTGGACACCGGTAGCTCCGGCGGCAAGAACAACATTACCGTGGTGGCTGGAAACAAACTTCGCCTTGACGTTCAGATCACAGGAGAGCCGGCCCCCGCTGTGTGCTGGATGAAAGGAGACCAAGTGAGAAAGAAATGGCTCTCATCCTTCACCTCGCATCACAAACGCGTCAGATATTTTATATGTTCTGCGTCAATCGGAGTACCTCGCCGTTAGTCATTAAACAGCACAAAAGAAGAATGAAACAACACTAGAGTGGGACGGTTGAATCACCTGTCTTTGTGGTGGCTGTCGTCATGCGACACCGTCCTCTTCAGCAATCTCCTTTTGTTCTGTCTCTCACTCTGTGCTGCCCTGTGTGGTAGGTGTTGTCCGAGGCTGAGGGACGGGTCCACGTGGAGTCAGAGCAGAACGTGTGCAGCTTTGTAATAGAGGGGGCGGAGAAAGCGGACGAGGGCCAATACTCCATCACGGTGACTAACCCTGTCGGCGAGGACAAGGCGGATCTCTTTGTTAGGGTTGTGGGTCAGTGGCTGTTTCTTACTTTTGCCTTTTTCTTTCCTTGATCCCTTTCTATTACTTCTGTCTGACTGAGGGCAATAGTTCCTCAGAGTTTGAGATTGGGTCATGGTAAAAAAGAAAAAAAAGAAAATCCATAATTTTCAATAGTGGTGCCATCTTTTAAAAAATCACATCATCTGAATTTTAGGTCCAGTGTCTTTGCAGCTTCTACCCAGTACAATTAACATATTAAAAAAAACGTATGTTTTTAGACTTTCACCTCAGATATTGTTTTTCATTAAAATACATACTGTAAGGAATTTGTCTGTCTCTTAATAGAGTTAAGAATGACCAAGACATAATTTATATAATAAATAATAATTATCTAGTCTCTAGTCCAAGATGGATTTTAGGGTAAGCAATGAATAGAGAGCAGTGGATGGAATTACTTAAATAAGGGACATAGAAACATTTGATTAATAGTTTTTAAGAGTCATAAAACACCACAGAATACCTTGCTCTAACATGATTTGTAATCACCACTGATGTAATTTATTCAACAAAGTTACTTTAAGTGGCAATGTCTATATAGAGGTAATAAAAAATGTAACGTCTTTCATTTGTGATCAGTGAAACATATGATGGCTTTACCAGTGAATTTGGTGTTGACTCCCCAAATCACATCTGCATGTTGTCACGTACTGTACTACATCAAAAACCTCAAACGCTCCCATTTCTCTCTGTGTTTCATCTCTCCATGCTTTCAATTTCCAACTGTAACCTGCCTCTCCAGATGTGCCAAACCCTCCTGAGAACGTCAAGTGCACATCAGTTGGCGAGGACTCTGCCATCATCACATGGGACCCTCCCGCCTTTGACGGTGGAGTTGCCGTTAAAGGTACCCCTGAAACATGCAGCGTCTAATGTTCACATCTGATGTCTTCCTCCCAGGAGAAAAGAGGAGTTTAAATTCCATTTTGTTTATTACATTGCAATATTTTTGAAGTTTTTTCTAACTGACTAGGAGCTGTTTTTAACGACTTCACCGTATGTTGATCCTGCTTCCTCGAGGGTACCTGATGGAGAGGAAGAAGATAGGCTCGCCCAGATGGACGAAGCTCAACTTTGATGTTCACGAGTCCACCACATACGAGGCTAAGAAGATGATTGAAGGTGTACTCTACGAGATGAGAGTGTTTGCAGTCAACGGCATTGGCATCTCTCAGCCCAGTGCAAGCTCAAAGCCCTTCATGCCCATTGGTGCGTTGCCATTTGTCATTAGCAGAATGGTTAATTAACAGAGGCTTTTCACACAATGCTCATTTTGAAGCAGCTTAACCTACCTTCCCATCCCATTATACCCCGTATTAACGTATTAATTAGCTCTTGTCTCTCTCAGCCCCCACCAGTGAGCCCACTCGTCTCACAGTAGATGATGTGACAGACTCTACCTGTGCACTCAAGTGGCGTCCTCCAGAGAAAATCGGAGCAGGTGGCATCGATGGCTACATCATTGAATACTGCAAAGAAGGAAGTAAGAATAACCAAAATGGATATCACTTTATATTAAGGCTTTAGTTTGGATTTGTAAGCTATAACTAATGACATTAGATAAACGTCAGAACTTTACAAATTGGTGATATTAACAGTAAATTGTGGGTTAATATATATTTATGCACCTTTGAGTTAGCTAGCAAGAGGAATTCATACTTACACTTGCTATTCTGAGTGTATCATTGTTTTCCGGCTCTCAATCAAGGCTGCATGAAATGCTCTACACGTATGAAACACTTGTCATGCTCAGTGGTCGCCATCTTGGCTATGCAGCAGAACTGAAGGGGCCACTAAACAATTTTAAGCAGGTTAGATAATCATTACAATCTAAATGCTAACAGTGATATTTGCATCTGTTGTGTTTTGTGTATATACATGAATTATGTATAGTCAGAGGCATGACAGGCAGAAGATAGTGGGATGATCACAGTCAAGCATTAGAAATGTTATTTCCTGAAACTGGAAAGTTAACTTTCAGTTAAATCCAACATGTTAAATTTAACATGTTGGATTTAACACAACATTACCCCGTTGAAATTCATTTCCTTTACAAGTCAACTCATAGTGTACATAATGTACTACATGGCACTGGGATTCTGCTGTAGAAACACAAACAGAGAGAAATGGAGGCTACAAGCCTGACTACTTGCTGCTTTTGTTACCTGTCTGCTGAGCTTTATCGTCACTCTTGGCTAGCTTTGTGTTAGCATGCTGTTTGAGTAGATGCTCGCAAAGAGCCAAAGTTTTGGAGTATAATACAGTTGTTTCTGTCCTGGAGTTTCTTTTGTCCGATGGAAAAAAAAAAGTAATATCCATATCACTGCTCCTCAAAAGTTCTAAACCGCTCCAGCATTTTTCTCTTCTCATGCATGAAAAAAAAAAAATCAGCTGAATGCAGCACAAGTGTAGGAAGCAGTCTAAGGAGCTTGGAAAGAAAAGCGTTTGGACTTCTTTAAGTTGCTTGAAGACGTTTCACCTCTCATCTGAGAAGCTTCTTCAGTTCGTACTGCATTACTGAAAAATGTAATGTGATTACAGTAACGCCTTACACTAAACACTGGAATTTAGACACATTAGAAATTATAGGAACTGTAATGGTCATGGTTATTCCTTTGGTTAAAGTAGTAAATGAGTGATATGACAAATCCTTCTTAAAACAAACAAACAAAAAAAAAAACATGAGCAAAGGCAAAAGAAATCATGTGTCTGGAGTAATGTGAGAGGTACTTTTGGATGCTCCCTTATTTCCCAAAGCATTGCCACAGCACACACATCCACATGTTTGATTTGGCACAGATTTTGCACCAGATGCCCTTCCTAATGCAACCTTCTCATTTATCCAGGCTGTAGGAGTACACTAGCTTGTGACCCCCTGAGAAAAGGCCACCTGAGGCTGGATTAATGTGCACTATAGAAAACTGTCCAACTTTCTGCCTACTGTAATAGCAATTATCAGATTCAGCTATTTACAAACTGTATGTGAGTTTTTGAGATTAGTAGGTATAAGAAAAAAGTTTGAATGAAGACGTATTTGCCAATATGCCTGAGTAAATACCATAGTGTTTTAGTGTTATTTGTGTATCTGCCTGTTCACTGGTAAGCAATATTTATACGTGATTAATTTCTCAGCATTAATCTCAAAGTTACACACTAATCCTGGTTTTCTGATCTGTTTCTTCACTATTCCTACTATTACTTGTAGGTGACCAGTGGGTGCGGGTTAATGAGGAACTGGTGGGAAATATCCATTACAGGGTGAAGGGACTCCCAGTGGGGGAGAAAATGCTATTCAGAGTGATCGCAGTCAACATTGCCGGCCACAGTCCTCCTGCCATTCTCTCCCAAGCCGTCACTATCCGAGAGATCGTGGGTCAGTAACAAGCTTTAATCAAACAGCATTTAATGAACACATTTGTTTAACAGCACTAGAAATATTTAGTGTATTCAGGGTTAGACATCATGTTCAGCAACCATTTAGGATCAATTAGAGGGGAAAAATAATTTAGCTATTATAAATTTACTGAAAATATCAGGGATTTATAACCACACATAAGACTAAGAGTCATTAATTTCTACTGTAACCACGCAAAGGAACATACACAAAACCTAAAAGCTCTACATGTTTTATATTTTACATATCTATACGCCCCCACACCACCCACTCTTTCACAAAGTTAACTTTTGCTTCTCTGTGTCCACCAACCAGAAAATCCAAAGATACGCCTGCCTCGGCGTCTGAGAACCAAATTCATCACACAGGTGGGCGAGAAGGTGAACTTGGTCATCCCCTTCCAGGTGAGTCTGGTTTTAGAGTTTTAGCATTTACACTTCATTTGCAATATCGGGAAAAAAAGAGTGGACAATACAAGGTGCTCTTACGTGGTTTTTGTTTGTTTACTTTGTTTATTGTTTAACTCCATAAAATGTCAATGAACAAGGTGCAGTCACAGGCAGTAAACAACTGTAAACAGAACACCAGTCTCACTCCTCATGCAAACGGCACATATTTCCTCTTCAAAATACAAAAACAAACAAAAAAACAGAAATGAGATGTAAACAGTCATAGTAAATATTAAGAAATATACAAATATTAGAACAGTGGTTCTCAAACTGTGGAGTGGGTTCTCTGGGTGGTTCCAGCATTTTGAGTTTTTGGAAATATTAATTTTTTTGTATGTTTTTATTTCTGTTTATTATTTAGGTTTTGATTCTAGTTCTAGTTTGTTTTTATGGTCCCCTCAGTGCTTCTTCTGTCTCATTCTGCGTCTTCTCCCATCTGTTACGTTCACTCATGTCTCTGTGTTTTCTTTGTTGCAATTATTGTTACTCATTTGGTATTTTTTCCTCTCTTTGGTCTTACATTTAGTTTTACTAAGAACCTTCTGTCTCATTGTATAGATTTGGTTCAGTTGTGTCTTGTTACCCTCCTGTTTCCACTTTCCCCTCTTGTGTAGAAGTAGTCGTGTCCTTCGCCTCAGTCTTTGTTTATCTTCCCTTGTGCTCTCTTTGTTCTTTCCCTTAAAGTTTATGGATTCGTTTAAGTTTTATGTGTGCAATTTGCTGTGATTTTGGATTTCTTTGTCAAATACATAAATATAAATAAAAGGTTTGCTTTTGTTACCTTCTGCCTGCTTATTGAAGTCCTACATTTTGGCATGTGCTCAGAGTCACCACAGGTGAGGGACAGATGACCATGAAAGAATATGGAGTGAAAGCAAATACGGCTTGTTTTCTCATAAAGTTTAATGGTAAATGGCCTGTATTTGTATAGCGCTTTACTAGGCCCTAAGGACCCCAAAGCGCTTTACACATCCAGTCATCCACACACACATTCACACACTGGTGATGGTAAGCTACATTGTAGCCACAGCCACCCTGGGGCGCACTGATAGAGGCGAGGCTGCCGGACACTGGCGCCACCAGGCCCTCTGACCAGCACCAGTAGGCAATGGGTGAAGTGTCTTGCCCAAGGACACAACGACCGAAACTGTCCGAGCCGGCAACCTTCCGATTACAAGGCGAACTCCCTTACTCTTGAGCCACAATCGCCCCCCGTCGATTGATTTTTGGTTTTGAATCAGAGTAAGTGGGGGGATATATGAGTAGACAGTGAGGATTGAAGAGAATGAGATTATGTTAAAGGAATGACAGCCAAAATACAGCTCTTATGTCTCAAGGCTAAAATTCTGGTCAGATGCCTTAAAGTTTTTTGAGGTATTTTTTGAGTTCATTTAATAGAAAAAAAGGATATTGTACTCATAAATATATATTAATTAATGTGATGTATAATTATGCCTTTCAACAAATTGATGCAATCTAATAAACTTATATATAATAAGCTTAAACAATCCATTAAAAATACATAGGAGCAGGCACTGCTTTGTGAAAGCTATCACGTTGCGCTGTCATCTTGACTATAGTACCCGAGATGGACACTGCTGTTCTGCTTAATTGTGTTTTATGTGTGTGGCTTGAGACCAGCTGCATATGTGGTACATCAAAGGCGGTGGAGAAGAGAACTCATAGGTGTTCTTTTGCTGTCAGGGCAACTTTTATTCACGCCAGACTCAAGACATGAAGGATCGTACCTACAGTATGTTTTATCACATAAGACGGGGTTCTCATCACCAAAGATGCAAAACGTGAAGGAAAGAGACAACACAATCAGCATCTGGTTAAAAATTTCATGCTTTTTCTCTTTACCTCAAACCTCATCTCCCAAACTGAAGTCAGGGTTTGTGCAAAACCATCTTATTTATTCCAAATATGTTTGCAATTACTTATTGTCATTAAATGTGACCCTCCTGTTTCCGGATGGCTGATAATGACCTGTCTAAACAACAACAACAACAACAGGTGGTTATAAGCTAACATCATGCAAGTGTTCTAGAATTCACACTTTCCCTCTTATAATCAGTCTTAAGCTGTGTCCCAAAACGTCGGCTGCATCCTTCGGAGGCCGCATTTGAAGGCCGATTATGTCACAGCCAGGCGACGAAGGCTGTCCCAATTCGTCGACTCCTTCAAATGCGGCCGACAAATGCGTCCTTCATTTCCCCGAATTTGAAGGATGGGTCGGGTGTGTCCTTCGTGGCCCACCATATCCCAGAATTCATAGCGCGGCCCAGCCAAATTTCAGCTGCCAACAATGGCGGCCGCTACTAAGTTTTAAAATTACTCTTATTAATCTTTCTGGGTCACAAAATAAACTTTTAACATATTTTCAGGCGAGAAAGTTGCTGTGTAAACATCAAATATCTGCTTGGTTTGTCAAGACATCGTATATTTGCAAAAGTGTGCCGACGTTTTCGGAGATGTCTGTTACCCACCCGCTCGATAGCAAGCCGGGGGTGTTCAATGGTCACTCCAGCTGGCGAGAGCAGCGGACTCCCGGCTTCATCGTTTTCAGACCCTCGCTCTTTCGCTACTCAGGTTAAACATGATATATAAGTCACTCGGATAACATAAAAATGTAATTGTTTGCCTTTTTTCGGTGTTTTATTTGTTCCGGAGTAAATCGGTTTGGTTGAGATCAAAGTTATTAGATTATTAGATTTAAAAAAATTATTAATCCATCGGGTGGGTTCCTCCGGGATCTTCACACAGCTGAATAAACGTTAAACAGAAAACTGATTAAACAGAAGTGTGAGACGGTCGAGAACTCCACCGACAGCGGTGACGCAAATCTGAAGGCTAGACCGTCCCATTTCACAGCCTCGCACTTCCGGCCTTCTCGGTCTTCGAAGGACCCGGCCCACGTAGACCACGAAGGCCGGGTCCTCCGAAGGATGCAGCCGACGTTTTGGGACACAGCTGTAGTCCCCACTAAGTCCAACAATGGTAGATCCACTTTAAAGAAATTTTTACTAACACACTAACAGCAGCTAACAGTGGCAAAAACAGCAGCACTTACCAAAAGAAAAGTTCAGGATTTCCTCAACAACTCCCCCCAGTATCGCTGTCATCACACAGAAGTGAGCTTCACTTCTGGAGGAGTTTTAAAGCCTCCAGAATAAATAGACACGGACACACATAGACAGCTGAGGTAAACAGCTTACTGTTTTTACCCCTCAAACACTAATTTTTGAGGGGTAAAAACTCTACTGAAGCCTAGTGGTGATATTTTATACACTTTAACTTTGAACAAAGTGTCAGTACCCCATGTCTAATATTTAATTAAAGGAGAGTAAAGGCAGAATATCCACATGACACCTAAAAATATTTTTTATCTAGCTTTGGTAAAGTGGTCAGAGAGTAGATTAAAGAACTGTTTTGCACCCGTTGCAAATCAGGCTTTCACATCACACATACCTCCACTAGATCGACTGCCTATGGAATATTTATAGAATCTAAAAATACAGAAGGAGTCAAAATCACTCATGAGCTTTGAAATATGAGCTGTGAGCAAAACCGTGAGGCTGGACAGAAAACATAATGACTAACTGTTGAAAATGATTTAAAAAGACATACATTCAAATCTTTACTAGTTGCTATTCTAAATTTATTTCCACTAGAAAATGCAATTTCACCTAAAGATGGCAGAAAAACATGATTAGCTAGTCAAGCAATCCCCAGCCAAAAGCTATTGGTTCACATTTCTGGTGTTTGGGGCCATCTGTAAATACCACATTACCTTAACTTTAAACTTGCTTTTTTCAGTTATCTTTAACAAATGGCTATATCATGCACCAGGGAATCTAAAAATCTAAAAAATGGGGTAACATTTGTATCAAAGCCTACCCAAGCTCAATCCCACTGCACATTGTAGATATTTTAAGTGAATCCTGGAGTGGTCATTTGAAGAAAAAACAGCCAAGCCCTTATTTCCCCATGGCTGCTACTTGAAAACATATTGTCCTCTTCTGGAATTTAAATCCGATGTGCTAATGTTGGTAGTAACAGGGGAACACGAGTTCTAAGGGCACAGGGAGTGTTACAGCTTTTGACAGCAACTTGCAAATTATGGCAGTGGTAAAAAAGAATCTAACCATAAGCTGTAAAGGGTAAACCATTGTTCTAAATAAAAATAGACAAGAAGAAAGCGAGCCATAGCTCGGTCTCCTTTTGAAGAAGCAGATGAAAAGCCTGTTCTGAGACAGAGAACGTGGCTACATAGTGTTCTCCTGGGAAAAAAGAGCACCGACTGTTCTGTCATCTCATCCACGAGCTGGACTGAGTGTGTTCCCGCGGCTGTTTTTACACTGATGTAATATCAGGCCATAACTAAAGTTATCGGTGACATGTTTAATAAAATATTTTATGTGCAAAAGTTTAAATTTTGTTTTTTTAAATATTCTATAAGATCAATTTATTGTTAATCAAAAGATCAATTTACTAGTAAGGACATTTTTAGTGAGTAATCAAGTCAGTTGTTTCATTTTCAGCAGATTAACCAAAGCATTAGTTTAGGTGGGCCCCCAGATCGAGGTCAGATGAAATAATGGCATATCAGCTGAAGACTCAGCTACTGAGTTAGTTATTCTGATACACTGCCAGTCAAAAGCTTGGACACACCTTCTCATTTAATGTTTTTTTCTTTTACTACTTTCTACATTGTAGGTACAAAATGAAAACATCAAATGTATGAAGCAAGATATATGGAATTATGCACCAAAGAAAAAATTGATAAATAACTCTAAACATGTTTTATATTTTCGATTCCTGAAAGTAGCCACCCCTTTGCTTTGTTGACAGTGCTGCAAACCCTTGGACTTCTCTCAGTGACCTTCACGATGTAGTCACCTGACATAGTTTTCACTTCACAGGTGGGCCTTGTCAGGGTTTATTTGTAGAATTTGTTGTTTTCTTAATGGGGTTGGAATCATCAGTTGTGTTGTGCAGAAGTCAGGCTAATACACAGCTGACAGCTCTATTTGACAAGTGTTAGAATTCATATTATGGCAAGAACCAATCAGCTAAGTAAAGAGAAATGGCAGTCCATCATTACTTTAAGAACTGAAGGTCAGTCTGTCTGGAAAATTTGACTTTGAATGTGTCCCCAAGTGCAGTCACCAAACCATCAAGAGCTACGACGAAACTGGCGTACATGAGAACAACCCCAAGAAAGGAAGACCAAAAGTCACCTCTGCTGCTGAGGATAAATTCATCCGAGTCATCAGCCTCAGAAATCGCAAGTTAACAGCACCTCAGATTACAGACCAGATAAATGCTACACAGAGTTCCAGCAGCAGACACATCTCTACGTCAACTGTTCAGCGGAGACTGCGAATCAGACCTTTATGGTCAAATAGCTGCTAAGAAACACTACTAAGGAAAAGCAACAACCCAAAGAGATTTGTTTGGACCAAGAAACACAAGGAATGGACATTAGACCAGTGGAAATCTGTGCTGGGAGGAGGTGTGATGGTGTGGGTTGCTTTGCTGGTGACACTGTTGGTGAATTATTCAAAATTGAAGCCACACTGAACCAGCGTGTTTACCACAGCATCCTGCAGCGACATGCCATCCCATCCGGTTTGCGTTTCATTGAACCATCATTTATTTTTCAGCAGAACTTTGACTCCAAACACACCTCCAGGCTGTGTAAGGGCTATTTGACCAAGAAGGAGAGTGATGGAGTGCTGCGCCAGATGGCATGGACTCCTTGGTCACCTAAACCCAGTCGAGATGGTTTGGGATGAGATATCAGATGTACTGCAGGAGCAAAGAGCAGGTTCAAATCAGGATCAGAATCTTTATATTACAGAGATGCTGAGCACTTGTTGGCCCTTTTGCCTTCACTCTGCAGTCCATCTGATATTGTTGCGATTCTTTGCCAACAAATCTTTATTCAGATTTACTTCAGTGGCATATCTCTATCTTTGGGCAGGCTGTGTATCTCTGTATCTGCAAGCTGCTTTGTAACCCACCTCTACCCCAGCTACCCACATAGCAAACAGGTCCATAGAAAACAGGTCTGTCCCGGATCTGGCATCAAGCTGGCACTTCTGACTGACTGGTGTCATGGCTTCCAGTCTGCATGCCAGGTGTGAATGTGTATGAATGTAGTTAGGAAGCACTGAGTTTAGATAAAGTGTGTGTGAGTGTGGTGTGTTTGAGTAATCTGGGAGAGTAGACAAGTGCTATATAAGAATCAGTCCATTCACTGTCTGAACAGAGTTTTGTCATGTTACTTTGCACTATTATGCACGTTGTTATTACATGGCTTGATTAAGGTACACATTAGGCTGACATCTGGGGCCAGAGCTGAAACTGTTCTGGGCCAGCACAGGGCCAGCAATGTGTCCACAACTGACCTTGTGCTGGCCCATGAGTGGGCCACATCTGGCAAACCTGATCTGGGCCACCAAAGGGCCGTCATTCTTTGCGGTATGTGGGCCATGTGTAAGCACATTGTGTGGGCCAGATCTGGGCCATACCAATTTTGCTATGTGGGTAACATCAGGTTTGTTGACAGTGATGATTCCTCTGTTCTGTGCTGCAGTCTTCCTGCTTCTTTTGCTGCCTCAGTATTTTAAAATAAATGCTTAGCGGGGCAGAATGGTCTTGTGGGACAATAGAGACATACTGTCTGACATGATGGAAATTATCTTCTTTTGCTATAAGGGTTGTGCCTGATTTTTGGAAAGACTGTATTCCTTGAAATATTTGGAATCATTTCCTTTCCTTGACTTTAATTACAGGGAAAGCCTCGTCCTGTTGTGACCTGGTATAAAGATGGTGTTCCCATGGAGGACCGCACAGTGGGAACTCGTACCAGTGAAGTTGATACCATCCTCTTTATTCGCTCTGCCGAGAGGGTCCACTCTGGAAAGTACACACTGTCTGTTCAGATTGAAAACATGTCAGACAGCGCTGACATACACATCCAGGTTGTAGGTCAGTCCCTTCACCATGGCAACACCTTCTAAGCTTCACCTAAAGAATGTAAACTCGCACCTCATGTTCTCTCAATAAGATTAGAACATAGCGCGTAATTCACAAAGTGCATGATTAATAACCTTTTTGAAATGGGATGATGGTTCGAGCTTGAATCTGTGACATGTCAAGAGTCTTTTTTTGTCAAATTTGATGATAATTCCTTATTTCATACTCTGAAGGATCTGTGACTCAAAGTAGCAAATCATCAAAGTGCTCAGTCCTCTCTCTCTCTCTTTCTTATAATCCTGGCTCCTGCCTCTGTGGCCGCCAGCTCATTCCCCAGCTTACTGCTCGTCTCAGCGGGTCAGGGTTCTGGGTGGATTATTTGGTGGGGCTCTGCTGAGATTATTTGCTTATAGACTTGGATTAGGTTTGGATTTTGAGGGCTATTCTGTCACTTCCTCTGCTGAGAAGGTTGAGCTAATAATGAGAGGCTCTGATCCCCCCTTCCTCAGTTGATCTGTCACTGTACTCGTTTAGCAGGAGACAGTACAGGAGGGATTAAAGGGGAAAAACAGAAGCAGTGCTCACAGTTTGTACTGTACTCCAAAAGAAAAGAGTGTTCACAGCAAGATTAATGAGACACACACTACTATGTTGCACTGTTTTCTTTACTGCACTGTGTTTGGTGAAGGCCACAGAGAAGGATCAGTGATAAATACACTGCATTTCTCTGCTTTGTTATCGAGGCATACTTCTTCTTTGTTACGTCTATGCCAACAGTTTTTCTAGTAATGTATGCAGCTATCACCGCCTTCCCTTGATCCTATTGTCTTTTGCTCTGCTAATCTGTCAATCTTTCTAATCTGTCTAATCTGTCAAATCTCTACCGCTGCAAGTGTTGATTTCTTTCTCTCACTGGGACTTCCCTGCTCCATATCTGTTTGTACATTTCTCCCTCTCTCAGCCTCTAAAAGCCTTGCCAACATCTATGTCTAGGCAAAGAAGAGAGTTATCTCAGCCAGCTATGCATGTGTGGAACATTTTTTCACCACCCTTGAGCTGTGCAGTTTAATGAACCTGTCTTGTTCATAGTTTCACACAAAATCCTCCACCTGTATCTCGACTCTGCCACTTCTCACAATCCCACCAGAAAAGCCTGGTCCTCCCATCGCCGTGCATGTCACAGATATCTGGGGCTTCAATGCTGCGCTGGAGTGGAAGCCGCCTAAAGATGACGGCAACTGTGAGATTATTGGCTACACCATTCAGAAAGCTGACAAGAAGACTAAGGTATGCATGACAGAGTGTACAGGTGGTACTGAGAGGGTTTGTCAAGCAAGGTAATTCGCTAATAATAGTGCTGGAGGCATGCAACTCTGGAGCAACAGTGTCTTTTAAATTATGCATCCAAGTACAAGTTGAACCAAATTCTTCTGTGTTTTGTTTTTAATGTCACTGGGATTAGATTTAATTGTTTTTGCCTGACATTTTCTATATTGTGGTTTGCTAAATGTTAAACAGCTAGGCACGCTCCATGAAGATCAGTCCTCCTTTGGGATGTTGCAATCTTTCACTGACGTTAGCTGCTGCAAAATAAATTTGGAACGATCACACACTGTTTCATGTGTGTATGATCATCAGAAAAGAAACAGAATGTAAAAAAACCCCAGAAAATGTAAAGCTTAAACTTTCTGTAACTACAGAAACAAAAACTGCACCTGATTTAAATTTGTCCCATTTCGCCCATCAGGGTCGCCTCCTTGTGCACTTCTGGATCACTTCCAGAGCTCACTTTTCAACTTCTATGTTGAACTAACCCAAGTTTCATGTTAAAAAAGCATCAATTTAATGTTATATATAAAAAATTATAGCATTTTCTGCTCATTGTTGTTACTCTCCCCCCTACAATTTTTATGAACAATTTCTTGAAAGTCATTTTTAGGTGTTGCTTTAAGCAGTAAACCTCTAAAAGCCCACTTAACACTACAGTCATGGTAAAAAAGAAATCAACTGTCAATTCCAAGTTTTTCAATCAGTTTGTCAATCAGCACATAATAAAGATAATGTGGTCCTTGGAATGTGTTAAAATTGTGTTAAAATATGGCAGCCTCGCTTCTGTCAGTCTGCCTCAGGGCAGCTGTGGCTACAACCGTAGCTTGTCTCCACTAGTGTGTGAATGTGAGCGTGAATGAATAATGTCATTGTAAAGCGCTTTGGGTGCCTTGAAAAGCGCTATATAAATCCAATGCATTATTATTATTATTCTAAAATTACACATGAAATATTACACCCTGCCATTATTTATTTAATAAAAACTAAGTCAAAATTCAGAAGCAGTGTGCAGAAAAACTAAGTACACCCTTACTGTGTCGACAGGAAATAAAAGGGAAAGCGAAAGACAAGTGTGTAGCACTTACGTGGAGATATATACAGTACCAATGGATAATTACCAAGGTAATGAGTAATTTGGGCTAGTATCAGAAGATTAAGAACGACTCTTAGAGCTCTGGTACATGAATGACAGAGAAACCAGACAAACACAGTTGTGTGGCTTAAAAGTACTTTAGTGATGTTAAGCCTTTTAAAAGAATTTTGTAAACAACACAGTATTACAACAGGTTTAACAGAACTTCAAGTATAAAATTTTCCTCCAAAGTAGCAAAAAATAGAATAAAATTGTGCACAAGTAAAAGAATTAGTCTTTTTTAAGTCCAAATGTTACCGGTGGGGCCCATGACAAACGGGTGTATTGCATTAGAGTCCGTCCAATGAGGAGTGTGTGTGTGTGATTGTCTGTCCTACCGCACTACTTGTACAGTAGAGGACTGTAGTCCATCAATGTGCGAATGAATGTGCGGGTGTATGTATATCGTCTCCTAGGATCTTAGGTTGGCTCGCCATCCAGTGAACACTGGAACACTCTGGGTTCTGGAATCGCTGACCTGGTCTTTGGATTCGTCCCATATAAAAACCTGACCTATAAACAATGGCCAAATATATGTCACGTCCCCTTTAAGAATAACTCTCACAAATTAAACTAAAGTAGTGTCACAGTGCAGTAACTACTATTCAGATCAGCTATCATCAATTCAATCATCATCAGTTCAGTCATGTTGTACAACATTAAAATATCAAGGTTCAAAGTTCAAAGTATCAATGTTCAAAATTTCACCGTATCAAGGTTCAATACTTGTTTGTAACTTGCAGTAAGATTAAAGATTATCTACAAGGCTTCAAACATTCAGGAATTATAGTCACCATATAATTCACTTTCATTGTAAACATTAATTACATCCATCAAAATAAACTCACTGTACATATATATCTAATCACAAATAAATAAGTATATTACCCCCTTTAAGAAATGGAATAATATGCAAATGCTTATCAGAAATTGAACAAAGTGCAAACAATCAGGTTCAGCAACACGTAAACACAAGGGCTCAGTCTACAAATAGCAGTATTAAAATAGGTGTGCTTAATCCCGCTTGTACCATAGGCCTACTAGTACAAGTGGAAATACACTAAAAATTACCTCCAAGTATTCAATACTGAGTATTGTAAAACAACTGACTGACATCAAAAAATTAAGCAGGAAGCAGCATAAAGTCTGCTTACAATTATCTCTCATAAACTTATTTTCAGCTGCTTTAACCATTTACAGCTTTTCACATGGTAATGACTTAGTTAATGATCTAACTAGCATAACAACAGTGCGTTTCAGAGACACCCAACAACTGTACCCACACTCCGCACATCACGTGTCTGATTAGCCACATTTAGCTTACCGCCGTCGAGTGGATGCTCAGCGTTTATGTGAAGCCACAGCTCAGCAAACCTTTCGGTTTCGCTCTGCCCTCTACGACAACAAGTGCAAAACCATACTTTGTGAACAATATCAGTTTAGATGTTTTTTTTTTTTAATTTCTCCAGCTTACCGATAACAAAGTTTTAGTCCGCCTGCTCTGTTCGGCTGTAGAAGCAAGAGATAGTGATGTGCGGATCGATACTGAAATATCGATTCCTCCGATACCAGTCATTTATGTTCTAGAATCGATTCTCACATTAAAATATCGATATTTTAGTAATCTAGGGTAAATTTGTAGTTTATCATTAACAGGAACACAGTGGAAAGAAACTATAACATTCGGATTGTCTACATTCGAAAGAACTACTTCCTCTTCCGCCTTTCATAGTCATGTGCGAAATACGGCTGTATAAATGTGTTGCTGCCCCTTGGCATGCGCATTCACAACAATGGCTGGGGGTAAATGGAGTCATGTGTGGACGTATTTTACCTCCACAAACAGCCGAGACGTGGTTTGCGATACATGTGGCAAAAAAGTGAGGTGTTGTGGCAACACCACTAACCTTGTCAAACACCTCAGAGTAAATCATATCACAGAATATGACGAGCTTATGCTGAGGCGAACTGAAGAGGAGGAGTGGACAGGGACAGGTGCTGCTAGGGCGAGAAAGACGTCTCTCACGGAGTCCTTTAGTGCTGCAGGCAGGCAAGGTGTTCAAATAGCGCACAACTTCAGTTTTTTTATTTCTATATGACGAATTATGCATTATTAAGTGATAAGAACAAGTAGTCTGATGTCCTGTAATCATTATGATGCTATAATTTAAGATACAATAAAAGATACAATAAATAAAATAAGTTTTTGTACAAAGTATCAGTATCGGATCAGTATCGTCGATACCACCCTGAATTTTACTTGGTATCGGATCGGAAAGGAAATCAGTGGTATCGCACATCACTAGCAAGAGACTGAAAACTTGGGAGCTGGTACTAAGGAGGGACAAGAGCTGCCTAGAGCTTCACCGATTGGCTGACACGCGAGGAGTGGAGTAAAACAATAGGCTCTCATCAGAGCTCATCAACCCTCGGAGAAACTTAACCCTTGTTTAACCAGAACAAATATATATAAATCTGTGTCCCTTTTTTTGTTTAAATAAATATATTGATCTCGTTTCACTTACATCAAACTAGGACAGTAAGAACAGAAACAATGAACATAAAATGTTTTACTTTTTCTTCTCTTTTGTTTGAAATGATTTTAGGAACTGGGTTACAAGTGCATATAATCAAATGCATTTAATTAACTGATAGTCGATAAGTGAGAGCACTCCTGTAAAAGCTAGTCTTGAGCGTTCAGGTGTGTAGATACATTGCCAAGATGCAAAGACATCAGCAGTCATGTTAAAGAAACAATATTTGCTGCCCATCAATTTGGGAAGGTGTTTTGAGGCTTTGAAGTCCATTATTCCAAGTGAGAAAGATTTTTCACAAGTGAAAAACATGTCATCTCCCCATGGCATTCCCATCTGGCTTCCTAGAAAATTTACTCCAAAGTCAGAATGTGCAATGCTCAGAGAGTGTGCAAAAACCCCAACTTTAGCATGTTAAATGCTAAAGTAATGACAGTCCGATTAGAAAAAGATACGAGCGTCCCTTCTCTTTTAAAAAGAACATGGCAGCATGATTTAGGTTTGCAAAGTCACACCTGCAAAAATCACAAGACCTCTGTAACAATGTTCTTTAGGCAGAAAGACCAAAGCAGAGATCTTTGGCAAAAACGTCATAGCAACTGTCTGCACGGCGGTGGAGGTGTGATGATTTGAGCTTGTTTAGCAGCCACAGGTTTTGGGCACTTTGCAATCTTTGTATCTAGCACGAACTCCTCTACATGTCAAAGTATTCTAGAGTCACACGTGAGGCTTTCTGCTCGTTGAGCTAAAGCTTGGCCCAAACTGAGGTAAGCACACCAGCAAATCAGCCCAATCACAGTCCAGACTTCAACCTGAATGAAATACTCTTGTGGGACCTTAAAAGAGCTGTGCCCTCAAACATCAATGAACTGAAGCAATGTTTTAAAGAAGGGTGGGCTAAAATTCTTTCTTGTCAATGTGAAGGACTGACATAAAGTCATACAAAAAAAAGACTTAAAAGTTACGTGACGTTATTGCTGCTAAAGGCACTTCTACTAAATCATGGGGTTTACTTAGTTTTTCACACATTGCTTTCCGTATTTTGTCTTTTTAATTGTTAAATAAATAAAGAGACTGTCTAATATGTTATGTGTTGTTATTCATTTCTGGTTCTTTGTACCTTATGTTAATACTAGCTAAGGAATAAAGACTTAATACGGGTGTACTTTCTTTTCAACCATGACTGCATCTTTCTAAAGTTCAAACACAGATCTAAAAGACAGTAGCATACAGTCATCAGCTATAAACTATAGTGCCAAATTAACAAGATAATTTGTACTGAAAGTGTACACAGGCTGTGTGCCAACATGTTTGCTCTATCAGCTTAAAAGGTGATGTATGTTTGCTCTGTGTTATCTTTTTCTTTGGATAAAAAATAGATCAGAGTTGGTGTATTTGTACTCATTGCTCCTGATTGTTGGTGGTAGGAAATAAAAATTGTCTCATCAACCATCCCTGAGTGATTAAGGCAGCTCTGAAGTCCTGATTTCATTTTTATGTTTCATGACTCACATAAGTGTTTCTTTTGGAGTAGGGAGATCCAGTTTTACTCATGCTAACTAAACTATTGCTCTATTTTTACAACCATGCTGCTAGCAGTGGCTGCTTGAAGATTTGTCCGATAGCTGCAAAGCCATCGTACGCTACCGTGGTCGTTATGTTGAATGAATCGACAGAAAGGCGGCCTAGAAGAACATAGATGTTGGGCACTGGAGATTCTTCAGCATATAGAGCTCCACCTCAGCTATAAGCCTCTTTGAACCTCTCCTTCTCTCTCACACATCAGGAGTGGTTCACGGTCTATGAGCACAACCGCAGGCCCAGCTGCACTGTGTCTGACCTGGTCATGGGGAACGAGTATTCCTTTCGAGTGTTCAGCGAAAACATCTGTGGCCTCAGCGATGAGCCTGGCATCAGCAAGAACACCGCTGTCATTACCAAAACAGGTAATGAAATCCCCGCAGAGCTCTGCGCTCTGTAACATGATAGTATTGCTTTTGATGCTGAGCAACATCTAACGCATGCTGAGCGGTAGACCACATTGTATTCAATTGAAAGATAAAGTGAGCATTGTGGTTTGTAAAGGGTACAGTAGTGAAAAACAGAAGCTACACTAAATAAAATGCAGCCTTGTATTATTTTCGCTGTAGAACACAGTAACGACATTAGAGCTACCTATAATTAATTATCGGCTGTGATTAATTGCTTGAACATGGTTTAAAGCAAAATTAATTCACACTGATTACGCTTAACAGAAATATTCTTTGACAGAGTGTTAAATACCATTTAATACTGGCCGCATATTATGAAAGCAACTAGGCTGGGAAATTAACACCTGCCACCAGCCAAATGCTGCTACTGTTTTTGTGTTGTTGCATTTGCTTACTCTCCCAGAAGACTTGGCAGCCCACCAGCCAATCTGTTTTGTGTTCCAAGCATCAGTCTGGCCTATAAAATTTGGAGGGTTGTTGATCGCGGTGCCCACCTGACCTGAGCATAAAACAAAAAGTCAGTTTCCTGCCTCGATAACTCAAAAGCCAGTTGAGAATATTTGCTTGTGTGAGAGGACGCCGCGTGGATATTACAGACAAAACATTCCCAAAATAGCGGACAGTGACAACTGAAGGTTAATAATTATGCATTTCAGTCTATGTGTTACACATTTCCTGAACAGAATCGACTTTTACAGCATGGTACAAACTAGCTTGGCGTCTTTTAAACTGAGACATGCCCCACCGAAATGAAAACATCTTTTATCCACTACACTATGTAAGCCTTTTCAGCTACATGGCCTTCATCTGTCTTTTCATCATATTCTTCAGGAAATTCTCAGAATTATTTAAATTTCCTCTTAACCCATCAATGGGTAAATTTGTTGAATATCCATTATTGATACAAGGAAGCAAATTCGGTATTATTTCAGTCTCACATTCATCATAGAAAGAGCTGGAAAGCACAGGACAAAAACCTTTGGGGAGCCAGCGTTAGCTTTTATGCTCCAGTCTGCTGGAGGACGTGTTGAAATCTTTAATCATAAACTTGAAGCTTACCTCTTTAGCCTGCCTTTTGATTTATTTATGGATATATGTACTTTATTTTCATCTATGTTGACTTTGATTATGTTTTATTATATCTGTGTTGACTTTATAGCAGCCACTGTTATTATTACACATCAAGCAGTGTGAGTGTGTGTGTGTCTCAACGTCTTCACCCCATGTCCAGGTTTGCTCTACAACCCTTCACCCTACAAAGAGATGGACGTGAGCAGCTGTCCTAAATTCACAGCTCCCCTGATGGACAGAAGTGTCATTGCAGGATACAGTGCCGCCATCTCCTGTGCCGTTCGTGGCAACCCCAAGGTATCCAAACTTTACTTTTTACAGGTGTGTGTCAGTGATGTCGTTTTTTGGGCATTTGATTGGAGTTCATTTACAACCCAAGGTATTTATCCTTCCGCTCTTAATTATTTGTCTTTTTATATTTTTAAGATATAAAATAATTTTTAAAAATCGGTTTAAAAATTGGTTTATAAACCAAGGAACAAGGTATTTAGACTGTTAGGTATTTAGACATCAATCAGTATGTGAATTTTGATGGTAGTTTGTGTGCGGCTCACAGATTCAAACATATCTAGAAAACCTAAAGATAAAATATAGAGAAGTGTGCTTCCTAGTTTATGCATGAAGAGTAAAATAAATGTGAAATAAAGTGAGCACAATGTGTCCTAGTGTGGTTGTGTTAAGACAAAAAAAAAGTCATGGCTGTCAATAAAGCAGTGCTGAATGCACAAAAGGTAACCCCCAGCTGTTTGTTGCAAATGGCTATACTACACACTACAGCACCATCGTGTGTGGATTTTACCTGGATTGGCCTCTGATAGCTGCACTGCAAGGGTTTGCCACAGATTTCCTGCTTTGTGTTTTTTACAGGTTTTGAGTGTCAAGCAGTGAGTGTGTGAACAGTCAGAAAGGATTTTGATGCCTTTGCAGCAGGAATGTATTTTTATGTAGGAAGCTAGAACAAGAGGTGGAGCAGCTAGATCTTTTAGCGCATGTATTTTTTTTTTTTTATCACACAAAATCGGCAAAGATTTGTCAAGGCGAAACGTTGACCTAATTTCACCTCCTACCCTCCTCCCTCTGCTCTCTCCTACCCTCCTGACATCCCTCGCTGTGTTATCCCCCCCCCCCCCCCCCCACGTGCACACACACACACACACCCTTCTCCTCTCCTTTCCTGCATCCCACCAATTTTGCTTGCTCCTCCAACATCCTACTGTGCCTTAGCCAAAGATCATTTGGATGAAGAACAGAATGATCATTGGTGAAGACCCCAAGTTTCTGATGCAAAACAACCAGGGAGTGTTGACTCTGAATATCCGCAAGCCAAGCCTGTTTGATGGGGGCAGATACTCCTGCAGGGCCATCAATGACCTCGGGGAAGACGAGGTGGAGTGCACTCTGGAGGTTCGAGGTATGTCGATGCAGTTTTCACTTCCCACAACAATGTAGTTTCAAAGCTAAAGCATGACCTGAAGTCAGGGCAAGTCTCTCCCTGGCAGGCTTCAATAAAGCTCACCATGACAAATCTCCATCCCCTCAACCCCTTTTGCCTGAGCTGTTGTTCAGGCGAAAGCAGAATTCCTTTGCCTGTGCTAAATATAAATCACCTTATTGTATTTGTCAGAGAAAGTTTCAGAGCCACAGATGACTTTAAACAGGATGATCTGCTGGCCCCTCGTGCTGATTTAAATTTCTCTTTTTCTCCACAGTTTTACAAGAGAAAGGGGAGGAGGCGAAGAAATGAGCGGCACTGCGAAACAGCAGAGGATACAGTTGAACAGGAATAGTAATGGATTATGTATAACGGGATAGTCATGAATAAATATGATTAAAATAGATCACTTGTGAGGCTCTAAAGCCACCCCGTGCACCCCCCACCCCCCTAAACGCATATGCTTGCCTTTCACCGCTGCTATGATGAATGCCATATCAGTAATATGCCATAAATTCTTTCAGCACGCTGCCACCTTGTCACTCCCTGACTGAGAGAACCCACAGTGTAGAGTAGTAGAGCTGCCCTGCTGTGACCACACACACAGATGGATCCTTCTTATCTGTGAAGTGGACCTGTCACTGAACACACTTATAAAACAGCCTTTCATCCATTACGGCTCCCTGTGTTGTCTGTTTTGTGTCCTGGACGTTTTTATAGGTTGGTATGAATTTATGATTGGGATGCAGCTGCAGCACTGAAAGCACCGCAGTGTGACTGACCGGCTGTACGCACGCCCCTGTTTCCTCGCTGTGGTGTGTGAGCAGGGGCCTGTAATGGTTCAATGGAGGGATCAATATTCAGTCAGGCATAGCCGACATCATGGAGTAACCAGGATTAAAGAGGTTCTTATACACAGATATAGCCCTGCTGCTCCACCACACGCACACACAAAGTACCAGTGTTGACTCACAACACACTCTCTTGCAGTATTTACCCATTCCCTCATGCTCTCATACTACTTTCCTCATGGCATGACCTATACTGGTGGGCCTTTACAGAAACATGGTTTACACTCATGCACATGCGAACACAAACATACACACTCCAAATCAGGGTCTCATTAGCATCACACACTAGAGACTAATTAATGCACCCATCAACACTGCCCTAATTAGCTCTCCCACGTCATTACTGAGCAAACGAATTACCGCTAATTTACACACCCGCAAAACAAACACAGCACCGTCTCTGCTGGGAGAGTCCGCGGCGGCTCGCCTCGCACACCAAATTAAAGCCTCACCGATGTGCTGCAACTCCGACCACCGTCCCAAGTGTGCCTGCCCTCCCTCACACGCACACACACACACCCTAACTTCACCTGACTGAAGGAAAAGCTCAAGTTGGAGAGTGAAAGTGTGAGGTGTGACATTTGTGAACTAGGGCAAATACATCACCCTCCCTTGGAGATGTGAAGGTACTTTTTACTCTCGAGACCTGCCCCACCGCTGAGTACATCAGGTCCCGGTCTCTTGTCTCTCCAGCAGAGGGGGTAAGAGCACAGTGACAAAGAACCCAACTGACCACCATTAGGGTCTGTGCTGTAATTGTGAGTGGCAGGTTATTAAGCATCATTACATTACTGATGCACCGCTTATCGAAAAGCTGAACCTGGCTCCCAAACTGTGCCAATCTTCCCGTGACTCTTGGCACTCATCCTGAAACACTTCTAAGTACAAGAAATTGAATTTCCTCCTTTACATCGCAGCATAAAGATGAGTTGAAATAGGATGAGGCCATATGTGGCCAGATAAAGCGGGGAAATCCTCCAGATACCTGAAAGTAGGCCATGATTGGTTACACAGTAGACCTGCAGTGCGGTACAAAGCTTATATTTTGAACCCTGTCGAGCAGTAAGTGACTCTGCGAGTATGTGTGTGTTTGTGTGTGTGTGTGTGTGGATTATGTGTGGTGTTGATATAATCTTATTGTCAGTTAACCCGAGACACAGCGTGGTGTGTTACTCTGCTGATTGACACATTAAAGCGGCACTGAAGATACACCGCGTGCTACTTTGCGTGGAAGTTTTGGGAAAAACAGATTCTTTGGAAAAAAAAAACAGCATGTAACCTCGATACTCCACCTGAATCTTACCCTGTCTCAAAAGTGATGTTCTGTTGCTAAGCAATCAAACTAATTGTATCTACTGGCATCATCCACAAGCCGTAGGAAACTTTAAAAACATTAGAAGGTGCTGGTTTACAATGCCACGATCAGTGTTTATGTGTGTGTGCGTGTGCACCTCTCGTCTTCTCACACAGTTCGGGAAGCTTTAAGTTGTAAGCAAGAACAAAAAACATTATAGAGCATTTTGTTTCCCCTCATTCCCTGTGACACACCTTAAGGCTCTTTAAGTTTGCGATGTCTGGATGAATAATTAATGAGGAAGCATGGCAGCTCAGGAGTAAAGCACCAGCTTCTTCATGCACACTGTATCTGCTCTGCTGTCTTTCCAATATTAGAACAGGCCTGCCTCAGACGACGACTAAACAAAGAAAAGTGACAAGACAAGTCTTACCACCAGGCAAAGGGAAAGGGTGGGAGAATCAGTAGGGTGCAAGCACTGTTGTGTCTGTGTGCGCGGGATGTGTGAGTGCTCAAGAAAGACAAGCGATACCAGAGAGACAGAAACAGACCTCCTGAAACAGTAGAACGGAGGGAACTATAATTATGCAAGTAATTATACATGAAATCACAGACTTGGATTGAGAGAGGGAGAGAGAAAGAGCACTGGAGGGAAAAAGCCTTGCAGTGAGTCTCATCCGTGTAATTGCAGTATAGGAACTAAATGAAACAGAAGGGGAACACACACATCATATTGGACCATCCACCTGTTTTCTCTCAACGTCACACCAGGTCCAGCCAGCTACTTTTAATCTACATCCAGGCCATTGCACAGTAACTCTGTACATTTCACCACATGGACGGTATGTCTTCATCTTCTGGTTACCGTGGTGCGCTTTACTGAAGATCACTGTGACTTATACCCTGTGTCATTCTGTTCATTGATTAAAGAGCCCGAACCCTCCCGCAGCTCATGATCCAAATAATGAGCACACTGTATCTGCAGGGGGGTGGGGGGCATAAAGTAGAGAGCTGCCCTCACATTTCACAATAATGACAACTTCATGACTGCATGTGGCTGACAGAAACAGCTCTGTTTCTGCTAACGGTGGCACAGCGCTGTCATACCGCTGCAAAGGAAGATTCCCATTTTTAGAGCTCAGGTGAGCGCTTAGAGTTTGCAACGTCGGTATTTTGCCAGCCGGATCAACTTCAGGTTCGACTCCCTTATGCACTAAAAAGCAAACAAACATAAAGCTTGGAAATGTTTGCATGCACAAGTTATACATGAGTAAATGAGAGATACAGCTTTCTGGGCTGAAAAGTGAAGCCAGTGCAGAAGCTATAGACTGTATATAAAAGATGGGTAGCGGTTAAAGATGTTAACTTTATTATAGTCTCTTATAGGCATGGACATAGACAACTGGAGACTCAGTGTCCATATTTAGCACACTGTGATGTAAATTATCCACAAAAAACAAGCAGACATTGGGATGTTTGCACTGACCCTCGTGCATGCCATCTGATGATGAAATTCACGCCACTCAGATGTGAGGAGATCCTAGCAGACTCATAGATGTTGAAAGCATAATAAGTTCTTTAAACTAAGCATTTTTGCCTTTAGTGTCTTTGCCTGTGGAAAATGAACTGTCACATCACGAAAGGGTTTACTGCGGTCACAGAGACAAAGCTGTGACCGCAAAACCAAGAAGATTTCTGAAACTGCAGATTTTGCCCCCTGCTGGCTATTAGAAAGAGCCACTTCATTTCTCAAACTTTTCTGGGGCAATATCTATCTTTTATACACAGTCTATGGCAGAAAGTCTTTTGCACTTTAAACCTGCTGTCTTTTTAATGCAGAGCAGGGACTTCTCTGGTTGAATGGGTAATTCAAATTGGATAGAAGTCTATGTCTCTATAATATTACAATTTTGTGAAATCCTCTGGCATGCCTCATTCCTCAAAAGGTGCCATTTGGTAGCTGCATGCCTCACCAGGTTATGACATAAGAGCCATGGGAATCTAACTCCTGCAGTTTTTTTCTAATCCTAACCAAGTAGTTTTTATTGCCAAAACCTAACTAGTGGGTGAAAGTGAGTGAAAATAAAATAAATCAGAAAAAGGGAAACCAAATGCTAAACAGAAAGGTATAGATGACACGAACTGTTATAAACCTGCAACTTATATCATCACCACCTCTCCAGTATTCTCATGTGGTCTTTGCATATCTGCAAAACATTATTTTTCTGAGAATATGCCTCAGAAAAAAAGAATATGCCTTTGCATCAAGACACCAGTGCCCAAAGACACTTTGTGTGCAATGTGGAAAGGAAGAGGCATGTGATAAACTGCTATTATTCAATGCAGAATCACAACAGTAGCTGCCGCAAGGAGCTTTCCATTGTAAGGTAAAGACCTTACAATAACAGAAAACCCCAACCCCCTTTGAGCAAGGAGGTGGCAAAAGTGGGAAGGAAAAACTCCCTTTTAACAGGAAGAAATCTCTGGCAGAAACAGGCTCAAAAAGGAGCAGCCATCTTTAAATAGCTTACACTTGTGATTTCTTACACTTATGACATAGTGTTTAACCCTTTAAGACCTACCATAGAACCAAGTCCGCCAGAGCTCATATTATATTTTTACATGCTGTAGTGCCATTTTTGGGAGCATTTCAAGTTCAAATTTTAATAATATGTATGCATTAAGTGCATAGTATTTACATAAATTGCAAAAAAGTGCAATAAACTACAAAAAAATTGAAAATCGTTTTTGTTTTTTTAACATATATTTCTAGTTAGAGAAATGTAAGAGGCTTATCCCTCAAAACTGTAAATACAAAAAAGTTGCACAAAATAGTTTCCCACCACAGGAAATTGATTTTGAGTGTCTTCATAGTTTTATTTTTGAGATACACCAGTTTTTATATACTGCAGGAAAAACGAAAATAAAAATTATAGTGCAAATTTGCAAAAAAGCAGCATATGCATCAAAATAAACTATTTCCAACAGTGCAATATAAGTCCAAAGCATCCCAGAAACGACACAGAAAGTCATAAAGTCAAAGATAACTTTTAAAAACACCAGTACAGGCTCATGAGGCCGTGATGGTAAAAAAAAACTACATTTCCGTGAAAATGACGTCACTTCCGGTTTCGGGCAGGTCGTGGCGGTCATGTGAAAGTTCGCGCTGACGTCTATTCCAACCTAGGAAGTGTTATGAACAGCTGATCGGATCGGCGAAGCGTGTTTCTGGAATATTATGTTTTTGTTGCTGCAAGCGCTTTTTATGCAGTTTTTGCAAAGCTATATGTGGAAGGAAAATGTGACATAGGACAAGCTGATGGCATGAGATGTAAGTACAACTCCTCCGGTTTCATATGCAAAAAAAATTATTGCGCTAGCTTACGTGGTTGCAGAGCTACCGGGATTTAAAAATAGTTACGCAAAACAGAGCGTGCCCGCTCCGACCGGTTTTAAAGGGTTAAAAACCAACATCACTATTTGAAACACTATGTCCATCTTTTATATACAGTCTATAGCTCCATGCAGCCAACAGAAACAGGTACGCCCTCTTATCACAAGGTTGCTGTGGTATTGTTAGCATCTTTGAATAGTTTATACTATTAGAAATGTGCCTTTGTGTTTTGGTTCAGCATAGGCTGATGAAACAGCAGAAACAGAGTTTTTCGTTAGCCCCTATGATGTACTCTGTACTGTGTAATTAATTAAATATTGTAATTTTAAATGGAACTTTCAATAGTTTAATGTAACAGAGTTTGGCAATATACTTCATTTTAAAACATCATACCATTTCCCTGACACCCATTTCCTCAACCACAACTCATCCTCCAACTCTTCCTGGTGTTCTTTCAGCAATCTCGGGTCCAAAGGGATGTCTATATAATCCCTCCATTGTGCTCTGCGTCTCCTCCTTAATGCCCAGAAAACCTCCATACACAGCGAGGGCTCCGGATGAGATGCCAAAACCACAGTTGGTGTCTTTGAAAAAAAAAGAAAGAAAAAAAAGAAGCAGATGGCCTTAACTGGGGTTTTTCTGGATACAGAAGTCCTTATCCAGTTCGAATACGGTTGAGCCCAGACTGTCATAAAGGAGGCTAATAGTTCAGGTCAGCCGTAGTAACAATCTTATTACTTTAAAGTTAATGAACACAAATTAAGAGTAGACTTTATATCTACAGCTTTAGCTTCTGGTTTAGTTGACTCTCTTCTTAACCCTGGCTAATATCTAATTCTGCATCTTATGTACGCTCACTAATCAGCAAAACCATGAGAGCGCCTTTACTTGCACAAACCTACTCCCAGCCAGAAGGAAGCTGGCCATCTTAGATGCAGCGATACATCTTAAAAAATGGCTTTAAAGATTTTAAGTCTGCTTTAAAAAATAATTCACATGCCTGTGTATAAGCTGAAAGGGTTGTTGAGATTTAAATATTTCACCTTTGGTGTACTGGCCTTCTCAGCACCAATTTCAGACTGAGTGGAATTGAAAATGATTTGAGGATTCACAAGCCTTAGTTATTAAAAATCAGGCAGACAACTTTCCAAAAAAGAGTCTTTAAAATGGTCTTGCTGCAGCTCAACCAGAAAACAGTATCCACAGCAACACAGAATTACCTCTAAATTTAAAATATTGTAACTTTGAAATAGCACCGCCTGACTCTTTTAACTTCTGCTGCTATGGTTGCATATAATCTTTACCTTTGGAAGCACCTTTGGCCTGGAAGAAGACTCTGCTGTAGACCATTGCTCAAAATAAAAAACAAAAGAAGGGCTAACAAATACCCTGAGATAAGCCAACTAAAAATTCAAATTGTAACAAAGTTTTTTGTGTCCAACACCTACTGCTAATGTGACTGACTATTCCTATCAAAGTTTTACCTCCTGATTTGTCATTGAGCTTCTTATTCCTCATGTACGGTTCCCAGTACAGTCCTAACATGCTGCTCTGTCTTCAGTAGTACACTGATTGCTCTCACTGTAATGGACATGTCTGCTGAATTATAAATTGTGTGCAGAATTCATTAATATCATAGAATAGAGTAGGTTAAAGGGTTTAGGATTTAAATGCTTGAATGTTAGGTTGAAATGTGGCTGTTACAATATGTGCTTAGGTGATAAATACAGTCAGCAGAAGGTTCTCATAAATAAAAGTGTGTGGGTACACACATACATGTTTATGTGTGTAGGTGTTTAATATGTTGCCACACACAGGTGAATCACATGCTGTGCACGTAAATCCATCTGCATAGTGTGAGAAAAATAACAGTCTGCAAAATCGTGGAAACATATGCAGACAATGATCGGTCAAAAAGCTTAAAACGTTACAGACTGCATCGTGGAGTGAAGAAAAATATTTCTGGTGGTTGACATTTCCCTTTCTTTTCTTTTTTGGAGCAAACCTAGGAAAGCCTTCAGCCCAGTATGGGTTGGCATCTCTGAGACGCGATGGTGGATCTCTAACAGTAGCTGCTGTCAGTCATGCACAGGCTTTAGGTCTGATCATAGATCTGCATGGTCATGCAACAGACAAGGAGTCTGAGGCCATTTGAAATGGCAGAGGCACCCAGGGGTGCAAATGCTGCTCCATCGTAATGTCTACACTACACAAGACATGCTCGATATTATTTATTTATTTTTGACATGTATCATAGTTGAGTCTTTGTGGTCTGCATTCGATGCACTGATGTAAGGTAACTGCTCACAGACTAGTAATCCTGGTGCTTTTCCAGAATCAGTTTTAGTACCTTACCAGTGTTGGCACCGAGAGAGTAAAAAAATGCGCTAGTTAGCAAGTGAGCAGAATGCCAAGTCTTTCTTTAATCACCACATTAGTTGTAATAGTTTGCTTAAAGTGATAGCTAAATTGTTGTAAGTGTTGTAAGCAATAACCGGCTGAAATAGATGGCTATAAGTAATGCTTAAATGGTGTAAAATGCCCAGCTTCCTCCACTGTAAGTGGAAAAAGTATGACAGGCCAAACTTACATTGACAGTTCAATGTAGAAAATTATTGTAATTATAACGGTCCCATTTTGAAGGCTCAAGTAAAGTTTTTTTGAGCCAGAAGTGACCATATAAGGAAGACAGTGTGCTGTGCTAAGTTCTAGCTTTCTTAGATAGATGTATCTATAGACTGTATGTGTTATGCTCTGCCATATTTATAGTTTTTCTTGTACTTTTGTTTCTCATTGTTTTTACCTATGCTTCTCTATCTGTGTTCCTGTGTTTGTCACTTCCAGTTTTAGTTTAGTTTTTTAATTTTTTTGCTTTCTTTTGTGTCATTTCCTTGTTGGTTTCACATCTGTTCAGTTGTTTTCACCTGTGCCCAGTCAGTCTTGTGTATGTATGTAGTCTTGTTTCTCACTATGTTGTTTAATCAGTCTGTTTGACATCCTGTTTGTCAGCTTGTGGTCTCCTTGTGATAATGTCTGATGTTCTAGTGCTCCTCACACCTGCTTCTTCTGGATTTCTTTGCTTGAATTGTTGTTTCTGGATTTGGTTTGCTTTCATTAAAGTTATTATTCTTTTTTTTTTATTTGTAAAGTTCATTTTGACAAGGGAGTCAATGCGGATTGGCTCACTTCAGGTGTCAGCCTCGAGTGGCCATTCAAGGAACTGCAGCTTTCGACACTTCCTCATTTTGTCAGCTCTGGGTTTTATTGCTTTGTATTAACATTTATAACCACAGTCACAGCTCAGTCACACTAGAGGAAAAATAGGATGGCAAGTTCAGAAACTTACTGCAAGTACATGGCGACTAGCTGGCCACACCTTCAGCCTCAGGGTGACCACGTTTGACCAGCATGGGTTGCATGCTGGGAAGTAACCTCTCTCCAAACAATTGTGGTCTGACTCAGAGGTGGGAAGCAACGAAGTATAAATACTTCATTACAGTACTTAAGTAGAATTTTCAGGTATCTGTGTTTTACTTGAATAGTTATTGATTTTACGTTTCGGAGCCTATACTTTTTTTTTACTTTTACTTGAGTAAAGCAGTTGAATCAGTACTTCAACTTTTACTGGAGTATTTTTTAATTTCATATTGCATTCAGTCTGTAACAGTCTGTGCTGATAAGCACAATTTATCTCCGATGCATCTTTTTGCTGTAAGGGACATGGCTCAACTGTTTGCCGACTGGTTATTTTTCCTTTATAAAAGAAAGTTTGTAGAGCATCAGTCGAATTTTTGCAGTGAAATCAGCTTCCTACAGAAACTACATCACTCATGGAATTTCTGCTTTAATCTATGAGGTTCTAGCTGTACTCTGAATATAAACTGTTAATATGAAGTTCTGTGTATGTAGATAGCAACAGATTTGGAATTGTCCCCAATTATCACAGTTAATTGCCATATTATCACAAACAATTTTAATTGCCAACTTGACCCCACTCAGCTGCAGACTAGCAGACTTATGGCAGATCGTCTCTGTCTTATTGGCATTTTATTGCTGTCTTGATATACCAAAGTTCCTTCGAAGACGACTGGAAGTGGTCGCAGACTTGCTCTCCATCTTTGAAGCAACCATTTCAAAGGCAAGAAAGCTGCAAGTCTTGGCTGTGGCACAGTCTCAGGCAGCATAGTGATGCGGTTGTTAACACTGCCGACTCACAGAAAGAAGGTCTTAAGTTTGTGTGGAGTTTACATGTTGTCCCGTGTCTTTTTGGGTTCTTTCCGGGTTCTCGGGCTTCCTCCCACAGTCCAGAGACGTGCAGGTTAGGTTTACGGGTTATTCTAAATTGCCTGTAGGTTTGAAAGGCTGCCTGTTTTTATGTGTTATTCCTGCGACAGCTGTGATGGGATCAAGACCCGTGACCCTGAATTGGAAAAGTGGAAAATTGATGGCACAGTCTCCAGCCACTGCTTCTCCTAGTGTGACTGCATCACAACAGGGTTAAATAACATCCAGGTTTTTAAAAAATCAGTTCAGATTAATACATTCAGAGTAAAACTGCTGGTGTTGATTAAGGTATACCATCTGACAAAGTGAGAGCAGATCAAACTAAAAGGTATGAAGAATAATTAACAAATGCCACATAATTCCCTATGCAGGACAAGCACATTGAAGAAAAATTACATTTTTCAAGGCAAATTGAGCACTTTTTTAACATTCTGAAAAAAACAGCAGTGTTGTTTCTGCCAGCCGATCTAAACAACGCTTGGTGTTTCGCTTCTGTTGTCTCTCATAACTCAAAGCTTCCCACTTGAAAGAAGTTCCAAGATCCGACCACATGCAGTCCACGAAGCAGCATGAAAGCGTCACGGGGAGGACAGCAGCCGTTATGAAGAGAGCGAAGGGTGGTGGTCCTCCTTATTAGCTGCTTGATATTCACATGTTGTTAGGGTGCGCCTGTTATTTTGCCCGCCCCCCCTCGAACGAGTTCATTTAGTTCTCTCTGTGTGCATTTGATCATAATGTCCTCACCTCTGCTGGCTCCTCATCATTAACTCCCAGGAATCCTGCAACAGTGGAATTTTGTCTCTTCAGACTGTCACCGACCAGATTGGACTATTACAGTGCCACCACACACACGCACACGCATGCACAAACACACACAACCAGAAATGAGAGAGTGCGAGAGAGCAACAACACACACTCCCCCAGTGAAGAAGAAACTGGCAGTACTGCTTACTAATCTCTGCACTTTGGGAGTTTTTTTTCTCATAGGCTCCTCTGCAAAGGAAAACCCTCGCTGTTGAATTAGATTTGCTTACTCGTCCTCACCCATCTTCAAAGGACTCAGATAACTGAATATACCTTTTATTCATTTCATGGCAGTGTAATTGTTTTTTTTTAACCACTGAGCAAATCCTGAGCAGGTCTTTGGGGAATAGATTTGTGTATATGACTGTTCTTTCATCTGCATTGTGTTTAGTAATAGTATTATTATTTTAGAGTATTGTTTTTTTTTCTCTTTTTTTAAACATTGCACTATTTATTATATTTTTCTGCTGCTACGAGCTTTCTCTTCTTTGCTCCCTCAATGATTTTGAGGACAGCCTTGTGCTTTAGGTGAGAAGGACTCATCTGCTATCACAGGGCGAAGAAAAAAGAAAATGCCTTCAGGTCTTTTCATTAAAACAATTACGCTAATTTTACTTTACTTGTTAAAGAAAAAAAAGGAAATGCTTTATTTTAAGAAATCCAGGGCTGGTAAAAAAAAAAATAAAAACTGCAAGCAATGGGAAAGTGCGCACAAGCTGAAACATGGAAGAGGGATACAAGACAGGATGAGCACAAGACTGAGACTGTCATGATTAAAGCGGGATAATAATTAATGCGTGTTATGTTTTATGGCTTTCTCTGATGAAAACAATAAGAGCAGCTCAACATTAAAAGATGAAGACATGTCTCCCCACTCATCTGCACATCTTCCCTCATCATTAAGGTTGGGAATTATTTTATCTGCCCAGTTTTCATGTTGAGTGATGTTATTAGTTTCTTTGTGCTTGTATGACCACAGCCTTACAATTAGATCCTTCAGATAAAAATCAAAGCCCACTGATGCATCAGAGCTGTGGTACGATATAAATTATTACCAACCGATCTAAAATAGGACAGATTAAATTTCACAGTTATGGCACTTTTTCCTCCCTCGTTCCTTTTTGGCACATGACAGAAGTCACACAAAAGCGTTGTTGGTTGCATTTGTGTATAAATGTTTTCTTCACATCTTCTCGTCTCACTCAGCACTGTCACATCCAAAGCTCCAGTGTTAAAGAACTGACTCTGAGATGTACCTGAAAAAGTAAAAATAAACAACTTTTAATAGCTCTTAGATGATAAGTCAGATGCTGCTTGCTGTAGTCATGGGGTCCAGTCAAGCTGTGCTTTTGGTAAATAAAGGCAAACTTTAACATTTTTGGATCAAAGCGGCACAATGACACTCGAGACCGTGATTTTTGAAGCTTTGTGGCGTCTATAGTCTCGGCTCTTCTCTCATGTGAGAAATCTTTTAGAATAAAACAGGACATTGTTCAGTGTATGAATGTGAATTCACAGTTAAAGTGAAGTTTAATTAAAGTCTTTTTAGTATTTACTTCTTTTACCTTGCACCAAATTTAGCCTTTACTTTTCCTCCATGAAGACAACCTATTATGACCTCCCCTGCAACTTTAATGACTAGTTATGACACCGACAATAAATATGTGGTTCAATGACTATTAGAATAGGCTCTGTGTTTTTCCAAAGGTGGCCCTAGTAAACTGTATAGGCAGAGATCACCCTCACTAACCTCTGATGCACACACAGTCATATTGTTCTGCAAGCAGGGCTGAAACATGACAGTAACTGCTCCGTTTCGGGGGTAGAGATTAAAAGGGACACTTTTAAAAGGCCATGAATGGCTAATCATTTAGCCTAGAAACAATGTCCATGGATGTCTGGTGCAGGGTGACACATACAATAGCCAGCGGTGGGAAGGCATTTCAGCTAATTCTTTAGTCACACCGGCCCAGAGACTGGTCGACGACCCTCTGGGAACCACTGGGAAAAATATGAATTCCCTGACTGTCAGTCGAGTTCCTGGATCATAAGCAAAGAAAGTGCTGCACTAAAAGCCTCTATGGGATTGCTTTGGTTGTGAGCCAATTGCCACAGTCACCCAGTGATTGCATGACTGGAAAAATATACTCTTTACTCTTAACCCCTGACTGTACTCATTTCTGTTTAGGTGTGGAGTTTTTTTTAAAAAGAAGTTGATGTTCCCTTATAGTGACATTATTTATTATCATATTGATATAACACAAGGTTCCTTTAGCATTGCACAGAAATAGCTGGCTTCACTTTTTACATTTTTTACTTTTACACTGAAAAAGTACAGCCTAATTCAGTTTTTCCGTTTTTATTAGAGTGTTTTTTAAAACCAAAGTATCTGTACTTCCACTTCTACCAACCAAACCTCGTGATCCAGCGTGTTTGCATGTAAACAGTTTGTGTGCATCTCAAAACTATTGGCAATCTTCTGGTTATTTTTTTTAACTTGTGAAAAATGTATTTGCATTCATTAAAAATGACCAGAGTACAGAACAGGAAGTGCTGAATATTCACTGGCTACTCTGGAAGGTTTAAATATTTGCTGATATCCCTAGAAATCAACTTATGAGCTGAGGAAGTTCCTGAATGCAGTTAAGTGAATATCACTGGAATAATGTATTTAGCTTCAAATTACACATTTACAAGTTTAAAGGGCAGTTTTGAGGAAAAGAAATGCCCCCCTGAATATGATTATTGTATTCAGCTGAGAATGATTGCTGTACATGTAAATGAAAAATTCTGGGACATTGATATTCAGTGATTATTTTTCTTTCTTTAGTCAAGTCTAGGAAAACAGATGCTGGCCAAAGTGCTGTGTAGCTGTGCAGGAAAAACAGCTAAAAACAAAAAATGGCACTTAAATGAATAGTCAGCATAAAAATACAGTAATTCAATGCTGAAAAGCTCCTGCCATTGAACATATTTTCTACAGTTGTGCATTTACACGTGTCTCTTATTTGAATCAAGAGTGATAAACTCGTTTTAGTTCCTGACCACAATTTCATCTAAATAAGCCAAAAAGCCCAGTGTATGTGTATTTTTTTACACAGCTCAAAATGTTATCTTTCTTTTAATCCAGCTAATTATAAACACAACCTCAAACATGCTATTGTACTCAACAATTCATGTACAAAAACAGCTGATTTACAGCAGGAGCGCTCTTAGGAAAAATATGTATTTTTTAGAGAGTGTGCTTTTTTGCATTAAGTCAGTCTGCAATCATTACACGTGTGTTACTATTTACATATTAAGTGGATCTTTAAGAGCATGAAGGCTTCACATAGAGATGATTTTAGAACAAAACACATCATTGAGATTTAGACGTAATTTCTCCTGGGTCACAGGCCACATGTTTGGTGCTTCCCTTTGGTGTATCACACGTAATACATTCTTTGTTATATTTTTAGCTATACATAAATACATATATTGTATTATGTCACTTCTAAATACTAAAAAAAAAAAGGTTTTCCTATTTGTTGTACTTTAAAATTGGTGTTGATAGGAAAAACCTTTCAGTGCTTCTTTGATTTAGGCTCTGGCTTTACCCACTGCTGCTTTAAAATCAAACTAAAATTTAAATTTTCAGTCCATGCTTGGCTGAATGTTTGTGGAGTCTGTCACAGAAGCTTGCAGCAGTGCCAGGGCCAGTCAGGAGTGGGCTGATTCTGTGACTGGACTCCAGTCAACTCAGTCTTACTCCAGTTCACATCATCAGGCTGTATCCCAGAGGAGGAGTCAGAAGTTTGACAGACAGCCATGCTGCTAAACACTTGAGAGGACAAGCTCAAGGTAAGTAGCGAAGGAGGCGGAGAAGAGGCTTAGGCAATAGGCACACATACATAATCATGTTAGGGGAGTGCACGGGGGACAGGATACACTAATGCACAGACACACAAACATCCATGCATTGGAGACACTCTGCTTAGCCACACAGCCATAAGCTGAAGTCTGAAATCCATGCATGAAGTACACTTTGACACAAGAAGGGCCTGCTACTTATATATCTATATCTGTATATATGTATATATATATATATATATATATATATATATATATATATATATATATATATATATCTGTATATATATATATATATATATATATATATATATATATATATATATATATATATATATATATATATACATACATACATATGCATGTATATATAGGACCTGTAAATTTCCACAGGTATAGTGTAGTGAAGAGAAAAGAGAGTAAAGATAGCATGAGGGAGAGAAAAGGCATAGCAAGGGGATGAGTGCAGCAGTTTTGAAAGCGTTTGGCTCCGTTCAAATAGTTGCCATGGTTTCGAGATGTTTCCATGGAAATGCTAGCTGCCAATAAAATGAATTTGAGGAGGATCTTTGCAGCAGGTTGGCAGGAAGGTGAGAACGATGTGGGAGAAGGGGACGACAGGAGAGGCAGCAGAGTGGGGGTGGAAGAAAGGAGAGGAACGGGAACACGGAGGCCACTTCGCCAGCTTTTCTAATGCGACAGTAACATGCATGGGTGGACAACCGGGAAGAATTTGGGGTAAACAAGGTGATGGAAATATGCTGCGCAATGAAAAGTGAATGGCAGTGAGACTATTTCAGGCTGGATGGGTTGTCATAGTAACCATAGCCTCACAAAGCAGAGAGCAGGTAAATACCCAGTAGTCTGGCTGGTCACTGATTAACATGTGTGCAACTGCAAGAGTGTGTTTGTGTGTGTCTGTGTGTTTCGGTGTGTGTTGGAGATACAGACAGTAAATAAAAGATGGTCTTATAAAAATTAAAGTCTTAAACCTGCATTCTTTCAAATGGCCAGCAGGCGGCACCTCCTGCGGATGCAAAAGAAGATCTAATTGTATAAATGTCTGTAACAAAAAGAACATATTTTTCACCTGATCAAGGACCTCATGGTTTCACTCACTTGTTTTAGTTCTTTATACTACTGATTTTGCAAATTATGATCCACTTTAGTGATAAAAACTTGGGAAAAAAAAGTTTGTAACAGTTTTAGTTTACAAAATTTGGTATATATAAGATGAACATAGGCTCTGGGTCTAACAAATACGTAAAAATCCAAAATGTTCAGCAGGGGAAAACTCAAAAAAAAGGTCAGATTGTACAGAGGACTATGGGAAAAAAGCTCACTTTAACTGTAAGCTCAGTAAATCATCATTTATTTTCATTGTAAATGGAAAAGTATTGGTACTTAAATACTCATATAGTGCTTTTCTACTCTAATTGAACCCTCATCCACCCAATCACACACATTGATATAAGCACTTTTTTCTATACCTAAACAGCTTGTATAACCTTTGCAGACACACTTTTACACTCTGATGAATGCACTGGCGGCAACTAGCGCTTCAGTGTGTTTGCCCAAAGGTCCTTCAACATGCAGACTGGCGAACCAGAGGAGCAAACCAACCTTCCAACTGGTGAATGATTCAATCTTCCTCCTGAGCCACAGTCACCAACATGGCTAGGTCCCAATCTTTTTTAATACTGTGTGATGTTCATTTCATAAATTATGGCTCTGATAGACACAAAATAGGTGACTCAGATTGTGCTTTGTGGTGTGACTATCTTCTGATTGAAAAGGCCCTATGCTATGAGTGTTGTACATTTTCTCTGTCCAAATCCCACCAAATTGTCAGGATCAGCTATCCAGGTCCCTCGCTCAAGAGTTGGCCCCTGTGACCTTTAAATATAATATAAATCGGTGAAACAGAGATATTTGTGAAAACTATGTAGCATTTGAGATGCATGAAAACTTGCTATCTTTATGTTATCTGTTGATTTTGCTTGTCTTGGTATTGTAAGGTCGACTTTAACATTAAGTCAGACATAATGACAGAGAGAAACAAAAAGTTGTAAGGAGGAGAGAAGAGACAAATTGAAATAGCATGAAGCCGAATGAGATAAGCTAGATGCACCAGGGAGATGCTGCACATGCCCCGAGTCAGAGCAGCAGGTAGGCAACCTCAAAGCGTGAAAGTTGGGAATGACTGCATATCTGTCCTATGAACGAATAGAAGTGCTGAGGTGTGTGGGAGATGAGAGGTCTTTTAACCCTGAGCTGGAGTTCGGTGGGGGTCGGGGGCTAAGAAAGCACCTTGTCTCGAGTATGAGCAACACGATGAGACTGGTCATCATGATGAGCCACCTCTCATATCTCATTTTCACTCTAAAAATGTCAAGTTGGAGGCACCCAAAATGCTGGAGTCGAGGAAAAAACACAACTTCCTAAATCATTCGGTGGCTTCAGAGTGGCTCCCTCTGTCTTTTCTATGAAGTGATTAAAAAATATGATTTGGAACAGAGCACATGCAGGAGAAGGTGTGCTTTTGTGTTAGTGTACACAAACTCTCTGAAAACACTTTTCTCTAACTCCCTTCTTGGAATCAACGGAGTGAGCTGAATGCTTTTGCAGGGCGCCGACTCTGACGCACATTTGTATATGTGTGTACACGAGTGTGTAAGAGCACCGTGTTTCATACTTTGGCTGCTCCTTCAAGGGCTAAACAAGCCTTTAAATGTGCGTTCAGCCACTGATCTTCTGCCCACCCCACCCCCTTTCCTTTCTTCCATCCTTCTCTTCCTCCTCACACCCTTAGTCTCCTCCTTCACTCTCTTTTACTCTCTTTCTCTGAAGGACAGAGGTATTCCCACATTTCTTGGTCACCATGGCAACGCTGCAGCAAGGAAGAAAGAGAGGCCGCAAGAGGAAGGGGGGGGGGGGGGAGTTGGGTGGTGGTGGGGGGACTCAGGGAGTTGGGGGGGGTTTGGGATGAGAAGGTGGTAGGGGGGATGAGGCTGGAGATGTGTGAACAATGTGAATGTTACCCCAGTGATCATCAATTGCCCCCCCCCCACACACACACACCAAAGAACAAACAAACAAACAAAAATAGCAAAAACAAAAATGCACTCCTCCCTCTCGTCCTCTATTTTTTGTAACGCTATCCTTCCATACTGTCCCCAGAGTTTTAAAACTCTACCTCCACATAGCGCTGTCATTGTTATCATTATTATTATTGGGTCATTTAGCAGGCAACGTTGGTATCCACGGCAACCCGGAGAAGTGGCACTGGTTCCTTGGTGAATACCAATATAGACAAGCATCCATCAATATCCCAGTGACTCATTATCAGTCTAATGGTGAGGCCACTGCTGTCACACCAGACTATAAATAATGTTGTCTCATTAGGCACCACTGCCGCCGCCACCAGTCCATACAGAAACAGGTCCAGTGGAGGAGCAGAGGTGGCGTGCCCCTGCATGGTCAACAATCCTTACGCTGCAGACGTGTGCTTTTGTGGTTGCGTTAAGCTGCAGGATGCTGGTAAAGTATGGCGAGTTAGCGCGCAGCTGTGGCGAAGGCAGCCAAGGCGAGGGGGCAGGCAGGCAGCTGCAGCACACTGAGGGGGTTGACTCAATAAGCCAGGTAGTGGAGTAAATAAGGCTTGTGCACTCCGTTATGTAGGTGTGCACGACTGCAGGCTCTGCCCCCGTGTCTGCTGTCTGTATCCCTGTCTGTTGTTCACATTCTCTGGCCAACGCGCACACACACAGACGGCAATCCTGAAGGACCGCAGTGGCTGCTGCCCGTCAGTACTCCTCTGTGGCTAATCGATGGATTGAAGACACTGATGAGACCGGGAGAGAAAGCGCGCGAGAGAGACATTCACCTCAGCCGTTGCCTTCTTGCCTCAAATCATTACCAAACTACTTGAATCGCTTAGCGCTGCAGCAAAGGGATGGAAGGGAGTGGTGACAGAAGTGCCCGCATGCTCCAGCTAAGGTTGCACACTGCACAGTACATGGATTTTTAAAATGTACAACGAGTGCACACTCACGTCTCATTGTGCACCATTAAGCCAGTCAATTCACCTTGGGGAAACAAACACGGCACCTTTATGTAACCAGGAGGCTCAGAGCGAAGAGGAAGAGCAAGTTGAGGCTGGGGGTGGGAGGGGTGAGGCGAGGCTGACTCTTCTCTCTACAAGAGACTGCTGTTTGCATGTCAATCATCTCCAATGTGTAAAAAACCTGAGAGGACTCTTAATTCTGCAGGGTTGCACGACAAGTCATTGCGTGTTGATTGCCTGTCTGCTGGGTGGTAATGCATTCATAATTGCATCATGTTTGTTTGTACAGATTGTCTTCCGGTTGTTCTGCTCTAGTCTGGAATACTGAATATTGGAGATAATTATCTGCGATATAAGCCTGCACTCCGGCCAGCTGAAACACTCTCGTCTCTTTTGTTGGAATCCTGTTGGATGTCAGGATTGGAGGAGCTCTATGGAAACTGATGTGTGGACAAGAGCCCACTGTTGGGGCCCAGACTGGAACCTCTGATAGTGTCTATCGCAAATCAATATGCTGCAGATGCTGCACACCACAGAGCAGACTCCACCACCTCCTTAAAGAGCTGTTTTTAATGCACACTCAGTCACACATGTTGGCTGGTGGATTGGTGTTATGTTGACGCTTCCACCGGTGTCTGACAGAACATATGCTTGCTCTCGGGAAAAAAAATAGACATCTCTTCATGGATAGCTGTGCATGAAATATTATCCCTTGGCAAATCCTTGTTATAAATTACATCTTGTGTTGTTTGTGGGATTTTTTTGACCTTCTCCTGGGATGACATATTCTCTGCTCTGTCTAACTGCAATCTGCTTTTGTCATACCTGCTCTTAAAGTGTGTAGGCTTTTCATTATGTTACGCTAGGTTTAACAGTCCATTTAGGATGTGTCACAGTCAGATGGAAAATGGTATCGCCTGGGTGCTGCCTTCCAAGAATGGAAATAAATAGCCTCATTTTCAGGTTGACCAGCATCCACAACCTCACAGAGCCACCCTGAAACTGAGACTTCAGTTTGTGTATGAATCAGATGAGTCTGGCAACTAAAAAGACCGGACAAATCTGCAAATTATTTCAAGGTCACCTGTTACCTTCTTCCTTATTTTCTGCAATATATGCAATGTTACCATGGTGGGGACTCATAGTAAACAAAGACAAAGGCACAAGTAATTCCCGTTACCCAAATGGTCAGGCTCAGGCACCAGACTGCTCTAAATGCTGAATTTCTGCATTTTTAAAACAATTTGGGTCTGTCTGGTCAGACATGGTCATCAATAAGCACAGAAGCCACACCCACCTACTCTTCAAGCTTTCTGTTTGCATGGTTCAGCCAATCAGGATGTTTTGAACAGCTGATAAATGTAAGGGTTGCACAAAATATATATTTTGAAGTATGAGTCATGCAAAGTTACCCTTTGAGGTCTGTCATCATATATGATAACTCTAATCCTAATCCTACAACACACTTTGGGAAAGAAGCAATAATTCAAATCAACTTTATTTATAAAGCGCCAAATTACAACATTCACTTCAAGGCGAATATAAGGTAAAGACCCTACGAGACTACAGAGAACATCCCAACAACCAAGCACCTCCCTGTGAGCAAGCACTTGGCAAAAGTGGGAAGGAAAAGCTCCCTTTCAACAGGAAGAAACTTCTGGCAGAACCAGGCTTAGGGATGGGGGGCTATCTGCTGCCACTGACTGGGTGTGAGGGGGAGGAACACAGGATGAAGACACACTGTGGAAGAGAGCCAGAGTTTAATATAGTAACGTTAAGATTGAAGATTGATGTGTTAACACATAGTGAGTGAAACACTCTACAGGGTGGGCCATTTATATGGATACACCGTAATGAAATGGGAATGGCTGGTGATATTAAAGTCCTGTTTGTGGCACATTAGTATATGTGAGGGGGCAAACTCCTCAAGATGGGTGGTGACCATGGTGGCCATTTAGAAGTCGGCCATCTTGGATACAACTTTTGTTTTTTCAATAGGAACAATGGGTGTGTTTGTTCACACCCATTGACATGTCGAAGAGGTTAACACGTGAGGAGCGGATCGAAATTGTGTTGATATCTGGTGAACGCAGTAACCGGGTCAGCAGATTTCAATGCAAGACACCCTACGAGACCATCTCCCATGCTACAGTTAGCAAACTGCTTGCTAAGTTTCGTGAAACTGGTTCAGTGTAGGATTTGCCAAAATGTGGACACAAGAAAACTGTCACTAATGAAGAAACATCAGTGGCTGTCCTAGCTTCATTCAGCAAGAGCCCACAGCGTAGCACTCGCCGCATGTCACTGGAGAGTGGCATTAGTCGAACATCCCTTCGGCGGATGTTAGCTACTCACAAATGGCACCCTTACAAACTCCAGCTACTGCAGCATCTCAACGAGGATGACCCAGATCGGCGCACAGAATTTGCAGAATGGGCAAAACAAAAATTGGAACAGGACCCTCAGTTCACGCAGAAGATTTTGTTCAGTGATGAGGCAAACTTTTATGTGAATGGTGAAGTTAACAAACAAAACTACCGCTATTGGTCTGACACTAACCCACATTGGATGGATCCCTCCAAGACTGTTGGAACAACAAAAGTGATGGTTTGGTGTGGTATATGGGGTACAACGATAGTGGGTCCATTCTTCATCAATGGAAACCTCAAGGCCACTGGATATTTGAAATTGCTACATGATGATGTGTTTCCCTCTTTATGCACTGAAGCTGGCACGTTCCCTGAGTTTTTCCAGCAAGATGGTGCACCACCACATTATGGGTGCCAGGTCCGAGCATTCCTAGATGAACAGTTTCCTGGAAAGTGGATTGGTCGTCGTGGGGCAGTTGAATGGCCCCCAAGGTCTCCCGATCTGACCCCCTTAGACTTTTATCTTTGGGGTCATCTGAAGGCAATTGTCTATGGTGTGAAGATACGAGATGTGCAGCACCTGAAACTACGGATACTGGATGCCTGTGCTGGCATTTCTCCTGCGGTGTTGCTATCAGTGTGTGAAGAGCGGGAGAAGAGGGTTGCATTGACAATCCAACACAATGGACAGCACACTGAACACATTTTATAAGTGGTCAGAAACTTGTAAATAACTCATGGAAGAATAAAGTTACGTTAAAACCAAGCACACCATTGTTTTTCTTGTGACATTACCAATAAGTTTGATGTGTCACATGGCCCTCTTCCTATTGAAAAAACAAAAGTTGTATCCAAGATGGCCGACTTCTAAATGGCCACCATGGTCACCACCCATCTTGAGGAGTTTGCCCCCTCACATATACTAATGTGCCACAAACAGGACTTTAATATCACCAACCATTCTCATGTTATTACGGTGTATCCATATAAATGACCCACCCTGTATAACACTATATGTACTATATGTTTTAACAAAAAAGAAAGTTTCCAGCCTCATTTTAAAAGTAGAGAGTGTGTCTGTCTCCTGAATAAGCACCAAATATTGTAAAGCCCCACTGCTAGCAAATGGTGCTTTGCTATATCAATCTAAGGCAAATACCTGCATAGTGCAACATAGTCAATGTATGCATGGTTATTTTGTTGGCTTCAGTCCTTTTTTGTGGTATAAAACTTGTATGCATCAAATTGTTGATAACATCATCATAACTGTAGGGTCCACAAGTTGAAACAGAGATTCAGTGAGCCTGCATCTTGCTGTCATCTTAAATCGGTCATGTGATTTGGACATGCCGGCACATCCATGGACTCCAGAGGGTTAGAGTCCAAGGATAAAAATCTGAAGTTGGAAATGAGCATACAGCTCCACATTAAAGTTGCAGAAATCATGATGACAGTTAGCAGAACTAGATGTATTCACTACCTATCTCAGCTCCATTGGAGCAGTTGAGCATGCTACTACCATGGATCTGTTAAAGCCAAATTAATATCTGTATGTTACAGACTAAGTGTCTTGGACGCTTGTGACGACAACCAAGATAACAATGGCTGTGTCCCAATCCAGCGACCGCACGCTCCGGAGTACGCATTTTGAGACCTATTACGTCACAGCGATGCGACGACGGCTGTCCCAATCCGAAGTGTACTCCAAATGCGCCGTCGATTTCCCCATATTTCAAGCGTGGTCCGGTGCACGCTTCGTGGTCCCATATATCCCACAATTCATAGCGCGGCCGTGGGTGTGGATAATTTTGCCGCAAAATACGGCAGACGGCTGAAGCGCAGCGGCCGAAGAGTAAACTTTCAGAAGTAAGTACTGAATATTATGTCACTCATATATGTGCGAATGTTTAATAATGAAGAACATTAAAACATTACTGTTGGCCACATGTCGGCAAAGTTATGTGACATTAGTGATGTTTGTACAAACTTGGTTTTAAAGCCTTTACTTTAAAATATACACGGTTCAATAGTTGACCTTAATCTTACAGAGAATGTGATGATTTTATGGATAATTAAAGTCAGTCATATATCCACAAACACAACAAGCTGAAAGTCAGTGAATGCTGCTCGGTTTGCAGTCCTGAATATGACGGCACAAGCAGGATTCACTGCACTGTTAATGTTAGCTATGTTATATTGCCTGAGCCAAACGGACTTTAACGTGTGTTTGAACGAGCTGACGGTTCACTCGTTAAGCTGAAAGAAAGATGCTTTAATCACAGGAGTCACACATGTGTCCACTGTACCATCTGGGAACTCTTCTTGTTTAGCACTCGTAATAACACAAACACTAAATCCTCCTTCTCTTGTGCTGTTTTGTAGCAGTCTATACACCTGAGACTGTCACCTGTCTGTCTGTCCTGCATTCTCTCTCTTTTTCTTTCTCTCTGATTGTGTAATAAAAGTATGAACATGTATTTATAAGTTACACTTGTGTTTGAATCCTGCAGCTTATCACACATTTGATTTCCATGTGTGACAACTGCAAGTGTCCAGAGTGAAGACAGACTGAGGGACCCACTGCTGCACATCATCTGTGAGGCTTTGCAACCCTGATGATCCACCAGGACAAACTCAGCAGTGTGTGAGGAAGAGGAGGAGGAAGAGCCAGCAGCAGCTGACAGATGGAGAGAATAGACAGATTGTTCTCTGTTTGTGAAGGACTGCTAGAAAAGTTTAAAATAACTAATTGTCTGTCCTGAATCAGTCTCATTAGGTAATGTTCAAATAATGTTATCATTCCAGTGTTTTCAGTGTGGGAGAAAGTACTCAGGGCCTTCAAGTTACACACTATGAAGGGCAGAAACAAGTTTAATATTCAGAAACCTAAAGTATGTATCAGCAGCAGAATGGAGCTAAAAATAAATGTTTGTTTCAGTTCTATGAAGCTGTGAGTGTTTTGGATTAGTAGCACTGCTGTGTTTGTTGCATCATGTTGCTGTAATTGTTTATATGCTTTATATATTCTGAGGTAAGTTGATCTATTGTTTTATATCATATTCTATAAGGATGTTATGTGTTTGTATACTTTCTGCCCAGTTTGACCCATTTAGCAGAAGTCAGCCTGTTTAAGGCTCTGATATCTATTCTGTATGACTTAAAGCAGTTATGACATGGTGTGATTTTCTCACCCAATAAAGGAATATTTAATATATCAGTCTACTCTTCATTCTATCAGAAACAGTTATCACAGCTCGTACATTTTCTCTTTACACATATATGTAAGCATTGAGCCAAATGTAATGTAATGCCAACATATTAAACGAACAATATTTGTCTCTTATATATGATACATCTATATATACACTGTCAAAGATATTTGTCTTTGAGTGAAGATTTAAGGTGATAGGAAATATAAATAACTGCAACTTGAATCTTTGACACAGAGTTCAAGCTCACTGCTGTAATATATCCTGTAACATATATATATATATATATATATATATATATATATATATATATATATATATATATAGATATAGATATAGATATATATATATATATATATATATTAATCTGACAATAAATATAATACTGGCCATATTATATTTACATTACCACAGTGAGATGATTTTAGTCTCATGAACAACATTAGCTAATTGTTATTTACTAGCTAATCTTACAATGACTGTTCAGTACAGAAATGAAGCCCAACAATCATGTTGTTACAGTCCCGTGGTCTAAGCCTCAGATACTCAACTAATCAAAGTGATGTCATGAAAAAATGAATGACCAAAAAAACATTTTTTCTCCTTCATTTCTGTCAAACAATGCTGTATGAAACGTTTCTCGCGGTTAGTATCATGGTTGCTAGGCAACCTGAGCAGCGCCATGAAGGCTAGACCGTCCCATTTCACAAGCCTCTCACTTCCGCACTTCTCGTATTTATAGTACGCACCGTACGTAGTACGCGTACTGCGCGCACTCCGAAGCGTGCGGTCGCTGAATTGGGACACAGCCAATGACAATGCTAAAATGCTAGCTAGCTTGGTTAGCTAACGTTCAAAAACAGACACTTCCTCATTTGTAAGAAACGTAAAAATAATATAACGCTATTTAATACTACAACTCTATCCTTCAGCAAGAAGGTTCTGAGAATTAATTTGTGGGCCAGAAGGGACCCTTCTGTGGGTTCTTTAAGTACTCCGGCCTCCTCCCACAGTCAAAACACATGCTTGTTAAGTTAATTGGTGCTTCTAAATTGGCCTTAGGTGTGAATGTGAGTACCAATGGTTGTCTCTTGTCTCTCTGTGTTAGCTCTGATGGACAGGTGAACTGTCCAGGATGTTTTCTGCCTCTTGTTCGGTGACAGCTGGGATAGGTTCCAGCCGGGAGACCCAGATTTCAATTAGCAGTTAAGAAAATGGATGGATAGCCTTCTTGAGAAGACCTTTGGTGCACAGCTTTTATTTGTGAGAGAACCTTGATTTTCATTTTGACAAAGTAGCAATAAATAAAGTTCAAAATGAATGAGCATTATGTTCACCGAGGCTCAAAAAAGGGCTAATTTTAAGGTCCCAGTGAATGTCAATAATGGGATTGAGATTAACAGTGAATTACCACTTCGAGTGACGTAAAATCTGTATTCGAGTGCCTGCCAGGTTGCTGAATCCACCCACGGGCACCCACGTGTCTGATAATCTGATAAACATTAATTCTTACACAACAAACACAGTTTGTGTCACCATTAATCATGTCTGCATGTTACAGCGGGCACACAGTACACTGCACATATGTCACACCGGGATGCGGCGCCTCAATACAGTATGCAGGATGTGTCATAGGTTGCACGTGTCATCCTGTCTTCATTCTCTCTCCCTCCATCTCTCTCCCGCTCTCTTGAAACCTGCTTTCTAATCAATAACTCATCTCTCGATGTCGATTCCCCTCTACCCCCACAGGAAAACAAATGTCCTTCCACAGGACAAACAAAGAGAGGGGAGGATGGTGGTGGCGGGGGGTGAGGGGGGATGGCAGTGAAGTAAAGAGGTAAGCAGATAATTGAGAAAATACTGTAAACCCAGTGAAATGGCAAAAAAGCCTGTTGCAATGAAGAGGAGGGGAAAGGTGGAGAGGACATGGGAGGGAAAGATGGGGAGTAGAGTTACAGAGGGAGGTGGAGGGGAGAAGGATTAAACGGGCAGCCATGGGATGGATGATTAGCCCCTGTCTCCAAGGTTACACTTTACAACTGTATCACTGCAGAGTGGGACAGTGGTGATGTGAAGGAAGAGCGAGTGTGGGGCAGTGGAAGGGTGACACGGACCGTTCATCACACCAGAATGAATTAAAGAAGACAGAGACACCTCTTTCTGGCTGTGACCTTCACATCCAGAACTAACTCCAGCCTTGACCTCTAGACGAAGCTCACCTCCCAGAGTAACCATGCAGACGACGCCAACGCAGCATAAGCACCAGAGCAGAAAAAGAGAGACAAATGGCAGTGAGGAGCAGAGTGACATCCGACGGGCCCCAGAAGGGAAGAAGCAGGAGGGAGAAATCACTTAGATTCCAGCCAACTGCAAGAATTGGCCTTTTAAAAGGGAAGGGGAGGCAAAAAACCCCACAAAAAACCCAATAACTTATTTGGTCCTCCCTCTTCCTTTTCTTCTCCGCCTCTTTCTCAAATCACTATTCCAATCCTCCCGCCACCTTTTCCCCCACTGCCTTCAATCACAACTATTTTAACATAAGTAAAGCTGAGAGAGAAATAGACCCTTGTGATTGAGTTGCATGCTTTTGCCTCAGTGTTTTGTCACATATAAATTGCCCTGGATTTCATGCAGTCTGTTCTAATCTTATACATACTGCTGCTCTACCCTTGAGTCATGTAGATACTCGTGTCGGTGAGGTGAAAATGAGAATTGTTAGGTGGTTTTGCATAATCTATTCAGCGCGGCCGTGGACTGCACTCTTGATAGCATGTATGCAAAAGGAGGTGGCGTTGTATCAGCATTTTGAAGTTCCACCACATGACTCCTCTGGAAAGAGCTAGCATTCGCCTTACTGATATCCTTCCACCATGCACTTAAACTAATCCACCCGTGCAGAGGACGTGTCACTTTTTTTTTTTCATATGGTAATAGAAGTTACATGATGTTCATGCAATTCAAACCTGTTTTATTTAACACTGATTGTGCACAGACTTCATGCAAAAGAGGACAGTGCTTGTTTGCATTTCCTTTTTTTCCCCCCCTTCATGCACACACCCACACAAAGGCTGGAGGAGTAATACATAATGTGTAACTGGATTACAATAATCTGATTACAGAATTTACTGAATTTTGGAGGGGGGAGGGGGGGGAGGAGGAGGAAAAGCTAAGTTGCTAGATTACAGCTTTGAAAAAAGAATAAATACGTTCTGGTTTACATGTCAAAGCTGCTTGAAAGAAAATGGAAATGTTCATGTATTAGATTTGAACAATTGGAGTAATCTGAAACAAGTAAAACCATTTGCACATTTTTAATAAAAATTAAAGCCAGATTGCAATACCTACATATAAAACACCCTGACAGACAAATTCACACAGTGCTGAATATTTTTAGTATTTCTGCACTGTTGCTTTGAGGTAAAGTTATAGTCTAAAAACATCTAAAGCAATCAGTGGCGAGGACAAATACTAATATATAAAATTTATTAGCGACGCTAAAATATTTGAGGGAGGCTTGGCAGCTATTACATTACATCCACCTAAATAACAGACTGTTGTCTTGGAACTGTGGAAATTTCTCTTTATTTTCATGTACGTCATAAGCCCACGTCAACAGTGCCAGAAGGGGGAGACAAAAGTTGTGCACTGCAGATAAAAAGGCAAACAAAGTAAGAATGATACATTGGGCCTTGAATGCTTCTAAAAAAATAAATGAGGCATTTTAGGCCAATTTATTAGACTTGATTTTTCCACAAGGGAAACAACCAAGTCAAGTTTTCACACTGGATGCTGTCTTGCATGTTAGAATGATACAATATTTAAAAGTTTTCCCTTCAAAGCTGTGTTAACTGATTTATTTTACTGACTCTAAGGAATGTTGGTCTTTTGATTTTGCTGGTCAGTGCACCACTTTGATTCCAAAAACTATTTGATGGTTTGTTGCAAAGTTTTTTTATAAGCTTCTATGGTCCCAGTGATGGGTATGAATATGTTTTTTTTATCCCTTGGCAAGGTGAAATGTCTTAACCAAAAAGTGCCAGCATAACATTTCATATTTGCAGGTATGCTATGCAGGCAGTCTTCAATGCACGTGCAGATTTAAGTTTAAATTTGGCGAACGCTAACCACAGCTGTGCACTTTGCCTGCACGTTGCTTGCTGCAAACCATTGAAAATAATGAGTGTCAGATCAGAGCGCAGGCAGCTAGATCCTGTCTGAAAGTACCTTAACAGAGCTGCTAGCTTGGCTCAAAATGCTCATCTTTTTTTAAATATACATGTTGCTGTGCAAGCACGATTTTAGCACTGCAACTCGCAAGACTCAAGACCCATCAAGTCTTTGATCTATTAGCCATCTCCAGCAGAGAATCATTGATTATGTTTCATTCCTGATTACATTATTGAACACGTTTAAAACCTGGACATTTAGAGAACTGTTCAATGCCCCAGCTAGAATACTGAACATCTTTTTTTGAGAAAGAGACATGTATGCATGTTATCTGTTTTCTTGGATTAATTGTGCTCAGATGTCGACAGATTTGCGGCAATATTTAGTGAAAAATATCTTTTCAGAACTTTCATCCATAGTTTTTCTCAAATGATTATCCGGTCCAGGACTGCAAAGCTGTTTTAGTCATAGGACAAGAGGCAGTATGCCCGTCTGTCACATACAATCACATCTTCACCTAGTTTAAAATCACTAATTAAACTAACATCGGTGTCTTGGAACTGTGTGTGTGTGTGTGGGGGGGGGGGGGGGGGTGGGGGGGGGGGGGGGCAGCTGGAGTATCTAGAGAGAACCCACGCAGGAGGAACATATGCAGACTCAGAGTACTTTGGAGTTTTGAGTCCCCAGTTTGGACCTTCTTGCGGTGCTTCATCATTGCACCACTGTGCCACCCATGGATGGATGGATAGCACCAGACCTTGGTGCTTTTCTTGTCAACTGTCAGGCAGATAGCTACAAGAATTATGATATTAAAATAGTTTATGATAGACTTTATTTCACAAACATGACAGGAGAATCAGTATCACAGCAAAGCGGATTAAACCTAACACACCCCTACACCCACAATCTGCACCCATACACGCAAACGCACATATAAACACACACAAATATTGTAAGCCAATAATTGTAACCCTGAGTCAGTACTATTCAGAAGCTGACCTCTTGGCAATCCCCCAGCCAGCACGAGCTAAGTGTTCACCGCAGGCTAAACAACATCCCACAGAACAACACACGCAGACATGCACCCACGTGAACACAAAGACACACAGGCATACGAGCAGACGTAGGGCGCAGGCGTAGGTCAGCAGCTCGGGTCACAATACACACCCTGCAGCCAGCCGGTCCACAGCCTCAGTGTCAAATCAGGTTTAACACAGTGACACAATCTCTTGGAAACACACTCTGCAACACTGCTGCAGCACACTGAGGGAAAAAAAATGATGCTGACTGAAGGAAAATAACAGCGACATGGAAGAACACACACATTAAGAATTCACATGAATTCATTCACACATATGCGAGGCAAAATAACCTGCGGAAACAACATTTGTTACTCTAATGATGTGGCACACATGGTCTTCCACTTTTTTTTTCTGTCTCACTGATTTTCGTTAATAGACCTGCAGTCATAAATAAGCAACACGATCTCACATTGCAATTTGTGAAAAAACGTTATTTTTATTTCATAAATTTCTCAGTATGGCACATGAACAGAGATCGAATGTTCTGAAAAAGATTTGGCACGGAACCTTGAAGCAGAACAAATCCACCGTTCTCCACACACACCATCTCTCTCTCACACACACACACACACACACACGCGCGCGCACGCATCCCTGTGACATGTTCCTCCAGTGTTAATATGCACATCTGTGGTTATAACAGGTTAAAACACAGTCTTAAAAACAATCACAAGAACAACCATAGTCAATATTGCAGAAGAAAAGCTGAAGAGAAACAAAGAAGCAGATGGAGGCCATGTTTAATTGAACAGAGGGAAGGAAATATCAGAAGCCTTGGTTTGTTGTGGGTTTGTTTTCCATTTTCCTGAGAGAGGATCGGAGTGGTGCAGGGGGCTAACCTGGAGCACGACTGCACGTGTACTTGTTTATGTATGGGAGGATTAAGGGGTTAATGCAGAATCACAACATCTAGCTGCAGGGGGGTGGAAAATGGCAGTAGGAGAAGGTGGGTGGGGTGAAACACCAAATATGAGGTAGATAGAGAAGAGCGGAGGAGGAGAACAGAAGGGTTAAGGGGATGAGAAGCATGAGGGGAAGAAAGGGGGGATAATGTAAGACGTACTCCTGTGAGCAAGCAAGCATACGAGTGTGTGTGTGTGACTCAGAGGGAGAGAGAGGGGGGAGAGGCTGTGACTGAGGCTTTAGCTACATTTCTTAAGGAGAGGGTGAGAAAAGGCAGAGAAGCAGGAGAAGTCAGCCATGCTCCTCCTCTGCCTCCCTTGGGTCGGGGACAGAAAGGAGTCATTTCCCCTCTGGCGCTGGGTGACATATAAGCACCACAGCGGCCCTTCCTCCTTCATGTCTTTATCTCTGCCGCACACAGATACACAAACACGGATACCGTGCGCACTCGAGTGCACACAAGCACGCACGCAGCCCACTCGGACGTATGCATAAATATGCATACTTATGCCACTCATGCGGTTATTACACAAGCGCACACTGAGCTGGAGCCTTACACTGGTGCACACGCATGCAAACACACTCGCACATGTAGAGTAAAAAAACTGTACAGATATGGAGTGACAGGATGTCTCTCATTGTCAGCTTTCATTCCTCCTGTCATCCTCGTCCCTTTGCAGTCTATCTCTCCTTTCGCTTTCTCTATTTCTGTCTACCCTGTCCTCCCTCGTCACTCTGTTTCCTTTGGGCTCAGAGGGTGGGGATGCCAGAGGCGACAGAAGCTGTTGCGTGGTAAGCAGGCTCTAGCGAATGTGGCACTGGCATGACGGGATGCACAGAAAACGCCGCAGCTTGAGCACAATTGAGGCCACTGCGGTGCCCGTCGAACGTCGCTCGTAGCCGTTCTCGAGCATCAGGGTTAAAAATATAACTTGAAAGGTTGGTGTCACATAGACTGCGAGCAGAAATGAGAGCAGACATGAAATGAGGGTACTAAGGGCCAGACCGGATAAATAAATCAGCACCAATGAGAGAAGCAGCATGCCTCACTGGCTGACATGAGGGGGTGGAGACAAAAAAGGGTAAAGAAAAATCAATATCTCCAGTAAAAGTTTATTTCATATTGATGACTGTTTACAACCGCTTCAGCTTTTTCTAAACTTGAGAGGATGAACCAGGTCTGATTCAAAGCTCAGCCGGGGAAGCCTTAACTGGGTCAGTGCTGATTTCTACTCTAGTTTCACCTCTCCGAGACCAGACACCGTCTGACTTGACACTGAGTTGACATCCAGTGAGGGTTTGACCTCATGTCCTCTGGGGGCTCTGTTGCCTCAGTAGACAGATAAGCGGTTAGACAACTCCATTATCAAACCACCAGCCTACATACATATGGCTGTCGCTATCTCCTCCCTGCCCCCCATACGGTGCTCCAACCAGACCTGAATTTACACTTCAAAGCGTTGAAATGTACTCCGTGGCCCCTGCCCAGCTTCAAACAAACATCACACACACACACACCAGAGTGCGAATATGATGCCGAGCCAAGGCTCCCAGAAACAGTAAATCTGGAAGCTAGACTGCTGTGGATAGCAGGGAATATGCGTTCGGAAACTTAACTGTAAGCATGTCCGCTGAGAGGAGCACAGCTGCTAGGTCAGCACATCCTTTAATAGTTACGAGCTTGTTCAGGCCACAACACAAGTCCCCGAGTCGGCGCTCATCACAAAACAGGAGGGGAGTTTTCCACAGCGCTCGAGGGCATGAAGTCTCTCCAGAAGTTTCCAAATCCCAACACGAGCCGCAACATCCCAGATTGTTCTCAAAACACAAATCTGTATTTGAAAGTGCAATATGGTCGCTGTCAGATGAAAACCTTCCACAGCCCCAAATGTCAGCTTTTCAGGATCTAAGAAAGAACGGGCCTCTTTTGAACTTGTCACACCAAGATTTTTTTTTTTTTATAGTCTACCCTATGGAGTTCTGAAAAGGTTTTACTTCCAAAACGGCCTGTAGCGTCTAAGAACAAATACTAAAATATAATCACTCCACTGATGTTCAAAAATGCAGTTGGAAGGTTTTCACACGACAACACTGATATTCTCCTTTATGAAGCATTCATGAGAAGCTCTGTGTTAAGCAGCGCTCCAGCTTTATGATTCCCATTAATCGGTACTTTACAATTACATGGGCTGTGAGCGTGTCCCATTTTGCTATTCACAGCAACTCTGTGGATTTTTCTCAGTTTTCCTCTGAGCTGCAGCTCAGCGGCCCTCTGACCCACAGCTGAGTGACACAGAGGAGATAGTCATCCGGGATGAAACACCACTCATCACTCTCACGTCACGGCCCACACACTCTGACAGCCCTCTCTGACTCCGCACAGCTCAAAGCTCACAAGACGGCCAAAATGGACATCTTGCGCCTGGCGCCATAGTTTCCAAGGCAACAGGGAAATAAGCCATGCGCTAATGTCCCAGTCGCTCTCAAATTAAGGACACCTTCACAGGATGTAAAACACACACGTGTGGACTGAAGCATGATGGCAGCAGTTCAGAGGTTTGCATTAACCTTCGCTGCACTCGGCTGCAAATTGTTTAAGAAAGCTGCACCTCAATCAATAAATCACTCCTTCAGTCAGTGTCAAGAGGGCGCGCGTGCCCTGGTGTGTGTGTGTGTGTGCACGTGGTTCTTAAATGTATAAGTACCCAAGTGCACGGTCAGGTTTGAAAAGTGGCTGCAGAGCAGGGTTTTCACAGTGATGACACAGAAAAAATGTCTTTGCACATCTCATCTCAAGCTCTGGCAGGAAAAAAAGCATCGCAGTGACAAAAAAAGTTCCTCAGTTCTCTCATAATGTGACTGAACACAGTGACCCGGGCATCTGAAAACTGGTGCCATCAAATCGGCCTTAGACCAGTGTGACGGCGATAAAGCCAGCATAGCGAGACAGGGCTGCTGCTGTTGGGATGGTGGAGTGGAACGGTGTGGGGGGGCTGGCTCGGTGACACAGTGGCACACAAAACACTGCTGCACTTATTAGAATCGCAGCACTCATCATGTGAGGAGACAAGCTGCAACATTTGGCTCCCGTGGACCGTCTTGATGGCTGTGTGAAAAATAATAGCAATAACGATGCATATAAATTACAACCCGTTTGATGCTTCTGGCCTCTGCAATGTGGAGAAAATTAGCACTGGTGACTGCACATGCATCATTGACACCCTGTGTATCAATAATGCATTGAGTTCGGCTGTCACTTCTCTGCTATTTTTAAAGAGGGGGGGGGTTGATAAAAAGAAATGAGGCAGCGTGGTGCTCACACGGGGCTTGTAGTGCTGAGGTTAACATGTGTGCGGGGCTGCCCTCGGGGACAGGCCCTGTTTTCAAACAGTGCTGGTCGCAACAAGCGGCACATTAAACCAGTGTCCTCCCATCTGCAACTACGCAAACCTCACCCACCGCAAGCGAGCTGCCCAAAAATCACTTCATGTGCAGCATTACTGTTATGACTAGTCACATCACCGTCAAGGTGATTAACCACAAAAACAGCCACTGAAAATGCACATTAAAAATCACTTAAGCTTCGCCAACAGGCGTTTCCCTGAGCCAGGGCGAAACAATAAAAATAAATGGCACAATCCAAAACGCTAACCTTCATTAGCTGGCTAAAAGTGTGAGGTAAACATAAATTGCTGCTCATCTTGACCCTTGACCCCGAACTTGACAGGGAGCTAAAAAGACGATGAGGATTTGGTGAAAGAGGAGGTCGCCCTGATCGAGAGGACGTTTCATCACTCCTAGTATGCAGAGAAAGAGAGACAGAGAGGGGGGGGGCTGCTTACGCAAAAAATAAATAAAAAAAATGTATTTTTACTTTAAGTGTCAGTGAGAGGATCATAAAAGTTGCCTGAAGCAGAGGGAGACAGACAGAGCTGGTTTAAACTGGGGATTTAAAATGGAGGTCTGACCGCCCCTCCTCCCTCTTCCCCTCTTTACACAACCGAGCTAGCAAAAGCCCACCTGAGCACGCACGCACCTGTGCAGGAGTGCACACACCGAGCAGCGCTGCATCAACAATGGTGTAACATCTCTTGCCATAAACAGCGTACCGCTTCAAATGTCCTGATTTCCTTGCCTTATACAACAGTACAACGGGCATTTTATAATCCAGAGCTGCACATGCACTAAACGCACTCAAGCTTGGACTCACACGCGCACATATTCTGGTGTTTTTCACCTATTCCCCGAATGGGTGAATGAGCGGGTCCTTTCCTGCACAGTAAACACAGCATTTCCATTAGATTGTTGGGAGTGTGTTCAGTGCTCTGTGACTCAGACACTGCAGCACTGTGACTGTGTGTCTCCAGCTCAACCGCTGCTCTCTCTCTAACACCGAGCCTCAATAACATGGCCTCTGGTTTGTGCCACTTCACAGGAGCTATAGGGGCTACGCAGCGCTTTCCAAAGTGGCGAGCTACCACAGGCGATAGGCAGGGCACGCAGTATTTGAAGAATTAGGGGGAAATAGCTTTTGTAACAGTCCTTGCTTTCAGCCACAAACCTGGCGCGCGCACACACCACACTCTTACCCACCAGCATGCCCACATGATAATTTCACTGTTATTTGCACACACAGAGGCAGATGAATATGTAAATAACTTGTGAGCAGAATATGGATCCCTTGTGCTTGGGAAGGAATATGTTAATGAGAGATGCAGGGTATGAGTGTTAATCACAAGTGCTGGGTGCATAAATGTGTGGTGGCCTATGCAAATTAAACACATAGGGGAGAGTGGCATGTAAATCGTATGATTCACTAAGAGAAAGTCAGCGGCGTGAGAAGTATAGTTGCTGGTGTAAACAAATCAAACACATTAACGAGGAACATTACCAGGGTGAATTACTTGGCATGGAAAAAAAGAAGAGGAGTTCTATACCCTCTGCTCTCGTCTGTTTAGCATTCGAAACCCAAATCAAGACGCTGTGATAAGGGCTGTCGCAGCAGCAACAGTTGCCAGGGAAACCTGATGGCAAGATGCTGAGGGTTGGAGGGTGGAGGGAGTTTTATGTGAGGACATGGGCACAATGCTCAGGTTGATTTGCTACCACTGAAGGAACACTGGCCGGCTCGTCGAGATATGGCACCTCAAAAGGAACGAGACTGACAGGAGAGGGGGAGGGCGACCGGCTGCCTTACGAGGCGCCGATGCTGACGGCGTTTGGCGCATTAGTCTGAGGGTGTAGTCATGGCAACGAGGTGTTGACATAGCGCAATCGCACTCTGAGCACTGTGATGGTGATGACATTCACGAAAAGTACAGAGCGAGTGTGATTGAGCTTGTAAACCGGAGCAGGGCCTTTCCTGTCCCCCTGTGCAGAAAATAAAAGGACCCAGTGCTGACCATTTCACATTCGCTATGTCTCATCTCAAGAAGAGCCAAAGGGACACAAACAGTGATACTACAATTAAAGTTGATTGTAACATAAAGGAGAAAAAAAAATATATAGCCACCAAATTTCACAGACTTCCACTGCCATTTTATGTGCCAGTTTTTTTTTTAATTTTAAAAGTGACCTCTGCTAACAGAACATCTCTCATAATTATAACCAGTGTAATTAGCTAATTATAATAACAATAACAATATTACAATAAAGATAACACTTGATTTAAAAAAAAAAAACTCAAACTAGATAAAAACCCAAAATGAAAAACACTTATCATAATAGTTTTGTTTCCTTTTTTTAAAAGAGATCTATAAGGTTCTATATTTTTTTTCATTTAATTGTACTTTTTCTTTAGAAAAAAATTCCCCCCATCTCTGTTTCCTGTACTGCACGTCACTTCCTTCCTCTTCACTGAACGAGCATCGCTTACCTTTAGAAATGCTTGGCAATGCCTGTCGTCCATTTAGTAGTTCCCTGCTGCCATGAAATCCACTCACACACGATAACACTGAGATACAGTTGCGAGATAATCCTCTGCAAAGATGCAGTCTTCGTCAAAGGTTCGTGTCCTGTCTTTAACGCGTGACAAACATGAGGGTTCCTGACTGCTTGAGACAGTTGGAGGAGTTGGTGAGAACTGGACTGAGGAAGCCATTTAGAGGGGGCCAAGTTATTTCCTGCTGATGCATGTGGAGTAGTGGCACGCCGTCCCACCGCTGTTCATTAGCCGAAGTCCAACAGGATCAGTCATAAACAACTTCAGCGTCATATACAAATGAAAAAAAGTACTTTTCAGTTATTTGTAGGCACAAGTAGTAATAATAATAGTCGCATGAATGCTAATAATGATAACATAATCTCTTGGACAAATCTCAAATGATAGGCTGAAATCAAATCTGGAGACGTCTGTAGAGCATGCTAAATCAGCATGTGCAACATTTTGTGTCATTTCATGTGCTAATCATTAAACGTTCATTATGACAAATAAAGCTAAACCTTGTTATCATTATTACCGTTCCGATTATTATTATTAACACTCCCGCTAGGCTGTAGCTGTACCAAACGATGGAGAGCCGTTGTCGTATTTCATATTTTCGCAGTAGAGCATAAACACGTCCCTTCTCCGGTGACCCTGTTTATGTGAATGCGACAGGAGAGGGGAAAACACGCTCTGTGGCTACAAAAAAGTCAAGACCAAAATAAATTCACTCAAACACTTTGTCTGTTTTGCTTTTTTTTTTGTTGTTTTTTTTCCCCCACTCTCCCACGTGTCGTTATACGGCACAGTCAGAGTGGCCATTTTGTTCCAAGTTGAGGGAAGTAGTAAGGGGGAGGGGGGGGGAGGGCAGTGGGGTTGGGGGGGGGGGGGGGGGGGCACTAAAACAACTGTGTGTGTTTTTCTTTTTAATATATTCTTCAGACGTCGTAGTTTTCAGTCAGAAGCTTGATAAAGATTCTTTATAATTTACTTCTTTGAATGAAAATATATTTACGGTATATATAATATGTACTTTAGTCCTTTTTTTTTAATATATCACTCTTTGTCCTTCATGCCACGGGGTTTCTCTTCTCCCATGATAGCCCACGCTGTTTCTTTCCTCCCTCAAAGAAGACAGTAGCCAGTAAAGTGTGAAAGGGAAAAAAGTGAGAAAGTGAGAGAGAAGTGAAACCACTTGGAAAAAACAATTGCTGTTGTTTTCTCTCCCTGCAAAGTACTAGCCTGATACGTGTGTTCTGAACAGTATCGCTGCTCTGCTCTGTATTTTAGTGCTTCCTGGAAACCTGGGACAGCACTGCTCACCCAAATCATTGTTTGTTATTCGGAGTCTCTGCCAAACACTAATCTGAAAACATGTTCAGTAGCCAATATTATGTCTCCCTCTAAATATATACACTGAGTGTGTCTGGAAATATACGAAGCTATCTGTAAAAAACATACAGGCTGTTGTTCATAGCTGTCCACTGGGTGAAAAGAGTTGGCTTGATCTTGGACTTTGGCAAAGACTATAGCGGGTTGCGCACATGATTGTGATTTTTGTGGTGATCGTTCGATGTGTTGGTGTCTGACTTAGTGTAAAATTATGTTCAGATGCTATTAGTGGGACTGATCAGATGCAGTACTGTCTCCTTCAGTCTTCCTATCTGCTTCTACCTGCCAAGATTGACAATACAAAGCAGCAACTACGAGAAATTTCATCTTTTTTTTCTGAAACCCGTCCACGAGGACGGTATAGGCTACAGTCAGATCACATATTCACGTACTTTCTATATCACTGTCACTATCCAGCATCCCTTTCCTCTTACCTCATACTTCTACCCTCACTTTCACTCAGATTTGAGTCTCTTGCACATTTTCCTTGGAGCCACTCTTGAAAAGTAGTGGCTCGTTCTGGCCTTTCCCCATCAGGCCTTTCAGAGAACTGTGGAGACCCAGTTGAGGAAGGGGCACTGGGGAGGGTAGAGTGCCACCTGTCGGTGTTCCCCCACCAGTGGAGGTTGGAATCTGGGAACAGGATATGTTCTGTGACTGAGAGCATGGTGAGGGGTTGTTATTGTTGTTGAGGCCCACACCAGATCCTGAGCCCATGCCCAGGCCCATCATGTTGTTGTTGAAGTGATGAGTTTTGTAGTAGTGGTTGAGGTGCTCTGATCGAGCCAGGTTGGGCAGGTTGACTATCTCTGGGTGGTGCAGCCTGAGGCTCTGGGTACCTCCAATTCCACTGCTTCCGCTTTGTGTCACGGTGGCTCCCCCTGAGATGCCGCTGCCCCGACCACTGGCCCCAGCGCCGAGCTCATCCTCCACATTGATGATCTCGATGGCACGTGCAGGGCCGTGATGCTTGTGCAGCTGGTGCTGCTTCCTAAGCTTGTAGAACACCACCAGCATCACGGCTGCCATGAAGGTTATGGCTACGAAGCAGCCAATGATGATCTTGGTGGTCTTCATCACATCATCCATTAAGGTAGGGTCTGTGATGGGCTCAGTGAAGGTGGGTCGAGTGGCGCGGGGAGAGGAGGAGGACCAGCTGATAGGCAGAGAGGAGTCTGTGGTAGCAACACCGTCTGGCCACAAATCAGAGGGAGTGGGGCCAGGTGGAACACGGATGAAGGTCTCATTGATGGCAACCAACGCATAATCATTACCTCCTACAGTATCCACAGTTTCCACAGTAACTGTTGTAAAATAGGTGTAGTTGACACTAACATCAGCAGCAGTAACATTGAGGACAGCAGTTGCAGTGGTATTGCCAGCAGCGTTAGTCACCATGCAGGTGTACTGGCCCGTGTCTCGCAGGGTTACATTGGTGAAGTTGAGCGTGCCATCGTGCAGGACTGATATCCGCACGCGGTAGGAGCCGTGGGTCATGAGAGTGCCATTAGGGGTGATCCAGTTGACGGATGTTGTGGATGTGCTCGTTCGACACTTCAGCTCGGCAGCCATACCCTCGGTGACATTGAGGTCCGTAGGTGGCTCCACAATGACGGGCGCATAGCAGGTGAAGTGGCTCTGGTCAAGCTCTCCAATGTATTTGCCTTTTAAGAATGGTGGAGCATGGCAACGAGCGCAGCAGGTGGTGTTGCTCGGCACCGTCTCTTTTAACCACCAACTAAGCCAAAGCACATCGCAGTTGCACACCCAGGGGTTGTGGTTAAGGTGTACCCTCTCTAGCTGGTGAAGGGGTGTGAAGAGATCGTGGGGCAAGGAGTGGAGGGAATTATGGGATAAGTTGAGCTCTTCCAGGTTTTTCAGGTCATCAAAGGCATTGCGCTCAATGACGGAAACCTGTGAGTGCATTAGCCACAGCTTGCGAAGAGAGACCAAGCCTTGGAAGGAGCCGGGACGGATGATCTCCAGCCTATTTCCTGACAGCTCCAGCTCTTCCAAGCGCACTAGGGCTGTTAGTTTGGGAATGTCTTTCAGCCCACACATGCCCAGGTTTAGGTACCGCAGATTGATGAGGCCAACAAAGGCTGCGTCTGAGATGAAATCCAACTTCTTGAGCTCACCCAGGTCCAGGCGACGTAGCGAGGGCACACGGTGGAAGGCATAGCCTGGCAGAGTCTCGATGGGGTTGTTGCGCAGCCACAGCTCCCGCAGCTTGCTGAGGTACTCAAAGGCATGTGATGGCACCAGCGTGAGGCGGTTGTCAAAGAGCTCCAGCGTGTTGAGGTTGGGCAGGCCATTGAATGCTCCAACTTCAATCTGACGTATCTGATTCTTGGACAGCTGGAGGATTTCAAGGTGCCTCAAGTGCTTGAATGTGTCCGACTTGATAACCTGGAAGGATAAGTAACGATAAAGTTACTGCAAAACATGTAGGATTATTAATGGAGCTTACTGAAAGAAAGGTATCTGAACAATATGAAAAAAAGGAAGCTGTGTTTTACAGCAGCTATTTAAAACAAACTTAATTACACCTCTCATAATAACAAACCAAATACACTTTTAAAATATTAATTTGGCTGTCATGCATTAGTTCTCAATAAGAATGAAGATCAATAACAGCTTCCCTAAATGTTTAATTTGCTTTTTATTTATTAAAGAATACCAAATGATATAAAACCTTTAGCAGACATGCAGCACTAATACTGACATTGTTTATTGTTTGTTTTTTTTCCTTTTAGGGACAATGCACATTAATCAAGATTACTGTAATGTGTCAGTGTTTTCATTTTACAACTATTAAATTAATCTTTTAAAATATTTTAACTTATACAGAGAAGATTTTAAATGATTGTCAAACAATACCAAACAGCCATTTAACCAAATAATATCTCATTATATTACACATGACAATGCCAGGAAGGACACAGTGAGACAAAATAGAAAAAAACAAAACAAAAACAAAACGCAAGCACGCAGCAACTAAGTGTGATAGCAGCTCTGTTTTCTTCTCTTGTGGTTATTTTAAGGTCTAAGATTACTCGCAGCCTGTTATGCTCATTCCCCACCTGCACATTTTTATCCTTGGATTTTGTCAGAATGCACTGATAGTTAAAAGTTAAAAGCTCATTTTAGCTCTCTCCCTTTAAGCTAAATCTCTTCTGATTGGCTTGTTCTCAAAAACAGGTGGGCTGGACCTCTGTTCCCGTGGTCAGAGGGATGAGTCTGAGATGGCTGTATTACACATTGGAAGTGACTGGTTTATATAGCTGCAGAATACATTTAAAGTTGGATGTCTAGGCTTGTTCCTGCAAATATGATACACAGAGAATCGGGTGAGCAGTGACTAAACCTCTCCCCCTGAGCCTACAGGTAGAATCAGAGAAGGTGGAGGGGTTAAAAGAGCCAGCAGCAATGCAGTGGAGCAATGGCACTGACAAGTCAGAGGGAGAGATGCAGAATTTTTCAGATTAAATAGACAGATAAATTCCCGTCCCCCATTGTAGCTGGAATAGTCTCCGGCCACCCCACGATCCTGAATTGGATAAGCTGAAAAGCATGGATGGATGGATGGATGGAACAATGTTTTTGATTTCACATGAGGAAAGTGAGTGGTTGATGGTATGTATGTATTCATCAGTGATATCCACTCTCAGTGACATCATGCAGAGCCTAGAGTAGAAAAAACTGCCTGAGCCTGAACATTCAGAGCAGCTTGAATCCTGAGCTTTGGGCTCACAGGGATTACTTATTACTTAGTACTTATCTTGACCTCATTACTTGAAATTTTTCTCCGTATAACATGAGGATCCACCAACAGTATGTAACAGTATATATTTTCCAGACAACAATAAAAAGCGTAATCGGCCCCTTCGCTGGATGTTCCAGAAACGGAGAAAATCCTATTGCGAAGGCTGAGTGGCCAAAGAATGTTTTCTTCCCTGAAAGACAAATGTCTTCTTTAATTGTGCATTCTGTTATTCTTATGTGTTAATCTGTTCCCAACATGTAATTAAATTACGTTAATCTGTTCTTAGTAAATAATCTTTGGAATATGGAGACGGTCTAGTTTTTGTAATGTTACAAATCAGTGCGAAAACAAACACACAAAGCAAAGCAAAACAAAAACAAAAAACTGAATGACTTAAAGGCTAAATGTATGTTTAAGTAAAGAAGCCACACATTTAAATAAAAATGTATTTATCTGCTAATACTGATAACTGCTGACCCTCAGTGATTCCTGCTGCTGTCTGCATTTGAGACTGACTCCCTCTGACTGTGGAGATAAACATGATCAAATTAAGGGTTTCCCTGGCCTCCATGTTAGACTTTCTCTTAAAACAATATGCATTTGAGTAATGGAGTTACACTGAGTGCTCTGATTTACAATCAGAGGTTGTAAATAGCAGGGATACAATAAAGCTTAAGTCAACAACTTTGGCTAACGCCCACTGAGAATACAAATCTTTAGGACAATTCTGGACTGAAAAGATGGTGGATGTCCCACCCACGTCCTCAAAAACTCAATCAACAGCCAACACCAACGAACATATGAGCCAAATGTGTTCACACACTAGAGGTTCCTGATAGGGTAAGCTGTGAGGCTGCACCTGCTGTCTTTGTAAAGGTATCATTGTGAAGCCATAATTCAGTAGACTCACCCAAAGTATGTGACAATGAGTGAATCTGCATAAGTGGTAGTTTATTGAAACTAAAGCAACAAACATCAAATGTACTTCATGTCCAGCGAACCAGCTTTTAAAGCCTGAAATGCCCAGGTGAGCTGCATTACCTGACGACCCTCCCATGTCAGACTATTGTCAGTAAAAGGCATTGTGAGGTACGTCACAATGCATGGAGGCAGTATAAGCTTTCAAAGCTTTATCCTGGGCAAAAATATCAGACTTTTTAAGCTTCAAAAAATCTGATTTAACTAGTGACTATATTAGCCAAGAAATTTCTCTCCCCATTCACCAACAATTTAAGGAAGATACTGAGGCGTTCCAAAACCAGCTGAGAGACATAATCTCTCCAGTTTGCTATGGTTTTCCCCAGGATCTTCTCCCACTAGGAAATGCCCCCAACAATTTAAGGAAGATACTGAGGTGTTCCAAAACCAGCTAAGAGACATAATCTCTCCAGCTTGCTATGGTTTTCCCCAGGATCTTCTCCCACTAGGAAATGCCCCCAAGCCCTCAACTTGGAAGCGTCCAGGAGCATCCTTGTAAATTGGCTGGAGAGAGGAAGGTCTGGTCATGTCTGCTTAGACTGCTGCCCGCAGGACCCAGACCTGGTTAAGTTGTAGAAAAGATGGATTGATGGAACGGTGGATGGATGGATTCTGCACATGTAGTTTCACAATTGCTCTGTTCCCATTCATTTAGAAAATAATTGCCACTTGGACGGCTATGGAATTGCAAGACTTGCCTCTAAAAGGACTGTTTTTGCCATTTAAGTTGGGGTCAAATACACCCAGTGACCAAAATAAAGTTTTAGGAATTTGATCAGTAGCCCACATTATGACTACAGCACAGCTCAACTTGTACTGATGAAAAATGGCAAAAAAATGGTCACTTTTAATTAGTAGTTTCATGCTTCATTCGACAATATATCACATGACAAAAAGCAGTTAAACTCTTGACTTTTCATTAAATCTGAAAGCACTGTGGTAAATTTACTGTAAACCCAACCCTGTCTTAACCCTGACCATATTTCAGTGCTTGCTGCAGACACAAAAGTGCTTTTCACACCGTTGTTACCGTGAGACTCAGGGGGCTTGCTACTGACACATTATAATCCCTTGCTAATAAGCTGATTATCAGTGTTGGACTACAGTATTCGCATAAAGTGTCACGACAAACCACAAAGGAACTATGAAATTAAATTAATACATTTTTAATAAATTTGGTGTGACAAATAAAAAGAGATGATTTTGTCTGCAGGAAGACATGAATCTGAACTCTATGGGTGCCACGGGCCCTGGACAGAGCACAGTAGCATTGGTGTGGTCCAACTGGAGCTCATTTGGCGTGAAGTCAAAGACACACAGTTTAGTGAGCGCGACTAAAAGCCCCTTAAATCTCTGACTGTTTGAGATATGTGCGGCCAAAGCCCTCAGTGAGGCACACAGAGGCTCCTGGAGTCAGGCCATTGCTTCTTCTGTATGTAGAGCAGGAGCGGGGGGAGAGGAAGAGGGGAGTTGATAGGCAAAAGGAGGGAGGGGGCGAAAAGGGAGGGGTGAGGATGTTAAGAGGGGGTGGGAGCTGTCAAGGCTTTACTCTGAGGGTACTCAGTGAAGGAAAAAATAAGCCAGAGAATCTAGGATGCCTTCAGGTGTTAAAACATTTTTAGATTTTTAATCATTTCAAGTGGGGCTGCAGGATACAACAAGCCGAATCCAAATTTTGTAGGCTAAAAACAAAACGCAACAAATACTGTTCTTATTTCCTTATTTTTTTCTCCCCTTTCATGTTAACAGCATCTCTTAAAGCCTCACATACCAAATCAAGTGGCGTGATGTCCCATTTCTGCTCCGTTAACGTCACATAAAGTTTAATAAGATGTTTTCTCCGAGGAATAGAGAATATCAGGCTGCTCGGTCCAATGTACAGAGCAATTTGACATTATAAGAGATGCACTGGACAATTTTAACAACGTTTAGGATACTCGTTGCTTTTCATTAGAGGAGATAAAATGTAGTGGAAATGAATTTAAAACCACAAAAGAACAAGGCACTGTCAGGAACATGAGGATGGATCCAGCTACATCAAATGCTGCAGCAAAGACTAAAATCAACCCACTCGGTTTATAAATTTAGAGATTCATGTGCTTTGTATCGATGGTCTGTGGTTAAATGATCTTCCCCTGCAGCTGTAAAGCCACAAATGCTGTCTAGGGACTCGAGATAAATTGGTAATGCATACAAAAGGCAGCTCGGTGTCATGGAAATCTGCCTTGCTTTCAATTCATAAAATATTCCCTCAGTTCACTAGAGGCTTAAGTGCTTTTTTCTACCATTATAGCCGCTTACTTTCTTGTCTTTTCTTAGAAATAAAGTTTCCAAGAGAAAACCTGTATCAACAAGTTAATCCTAACATCCACAACTGCCTGCAAACGCAAATGTTCGCTCTGATAGCGGGCAAAAAATGCAAACACAAATGTTAAAGACACATAAGTGTGCTGGTGTCTGTGTATGTGTTGATTTTTAGATGTGTGCATTATGATGTGAAAATCCTCAATCTGCTATACAAGATGCGACTGTGCTATATCACTGACTATGCAAATATCTCCTTTCATAATAAAAGAAATAAATGAGTTTGTAGAGAAGTGTCAATAGGTTATTTGCTGAAAAGAAATGCTGAAAATGTGGCGTATGTCAAATGACAGAATGAGTGTTTTCTCTGTGCATTGATTGTAAAAAAGAGAATGAACCATGACCTCCAATCAATTAGTGTTATAGGAAAAATGACTGGCAGTCAGCACCTTCAGAAATTACATCATGCATCATGATGCAGCTTATGATGCTTACAGAAATACAGAAATAAACAGCATGTATGCTTTTGTTTTTAGCACTTCATGTGTGAATATTTGTGTCATATTCCAGAGTTTCCCACACACAGACTTTACTTGGGCGAGTCAGTTAGTATATTTTGGTGAATAATTTCAATTTTTTATTAATCTCAGAGAACAACATCATCTACAGTATATTATTATTATTGGTATATGTTATTGGACATCCCTTCACTCTTATTTGGAAAATCCAGTCATTGTTAGCCAGCTAGCTCCAGCCCTCCCCCTTTTGTGTTTCCCCATTGGCTTACTGGCTAGGTGACTGGATCACTATTGTGAAGATCTACTATATAGTTTAGCTGCGTGAATCCTTCCTCTCTCACTCTGGTAGACTCCAGTGGCTAGTTCTTGGACTGCAGATTACCATGGTAGTCCTTGTTCTTGAGCTGAACTGTATTCAGTCTACAACCTGTAACAGATAGTGAAATGCTTCCTCTGCTGCTACCCCAATGTAACCGAAGCAGAACAATCAGTACCAGTTGGGGGATGTGAGAGTCCTTTGAGAAGCAGCTGATTACTAATACATGATACCTTTTGGTAACTGAGATTCATAACATCAACAAAAGAACGTTTTTTTAATTGTTGTCATTTTTTATAGCACTATAACTACTATAGGCAGCATATTAGTTCCTTGTTGTAGTGATTAACACATTCCCCTTTACATCTGAATGATACTGGGTTCCAGACTGGCAGGAGACAGAAACCCAGCCTCAGGGAATTAAAAGCTATTACTCTTTTTATGCCAATCCCAACCATTCCTCCATTCCCTGGCACAGCCCTCCCAAGACAAGTAAAATTAGGAAAATCTGGGAGTAAAATCTGTTCCAGATCAAATATTTGAATCTATCTGCTGTGGCTCCCATGAGCAGGTACTTTTCTAGGTACTGCAATTCTTTTGAGAAGTGAAAGGGGAGGCATGCAACTACAAGTGTTCTAGTCTACCCTTATATGCTAAAGAAGAAGGCCCGTTAAAAAACCATGTGAAACACAGAATTCCCATGGCACCTCAAAATCCCTATGTGGGAGAGGGCGACCAGTGTAGCTGTTGCAATTGCTCTGTCATAACTCATTGATAAGAAAGTGATGATTTATCCTGATTTATCCTTATCTATTCTGCTTTGCAGACCAAGGAGGAAGTCTTCCAATTTTGCAAGAAATTAGGAACTAGTACAAACTAGTACAAACAAGCCACTGGTACAAACTACTAAATTTCCAGTATTGTGACATCCTACTGTTCATCCCTCATAACATACTTAGCAATTAAAATATTTGCAAAGGAGCAACTTATAAACTGTTGTTTAGCTCACACGGCTGCTTTTGAGTGCACATGTACAGGGCTGTGAAAACGTGTTTGCCCCTTTTCTTACTTCTTATTTTCCCTCCATATTTGCTACTGTTTCACGTCACCAAACACATTTTATTATTGGACAAAAATAATATAGAAAATGCAGGTTTTTAATTATTATTTCATTTATTTCATTTGACTAGAAAAGCTACCCAAACCTAGCTGGCTCAGGTCAACACATTTTTTTGGAGTTCAGTTTCCTTAGCCACATCCAGGCCTGATTACTTCCACACCTGCTCTTAAACACTTAAAAAGGACTTGTCTGACAAAATGAAGCAGGCTAAAAGATCTCAAAAAGCAACACACCATGTCACGATCTAAAGAAACTCAGGGACAGCTGATAAACAAAGTCATTGACATCTATCAGCCTGGAAAGGGTTGCAAACTATTTCTTAGGCCTTGGTACTCCAGTGAACCAGAGTGAGAGCCATTATCCACAAATGGAGAAAACCTGGAACAGTGGGGAACCCTCTCAGGAGTGAGTGACCTACTAAAATTACTCCAGGAGACAGAAGAACTCAGAGCAACGTCTAAAGAAATGCAGGCCTTACTAGTCTCAGTTAAGGTTATTGATAAAACAAGAAGAAAGAGGCTGGGGAAAAATGACATCAATAGGAGAGTTCCAAGCTGAAAACCACTGCTGACCAAACAGAACACAAAGGCTCATCTCACATCTACAAAAAACCCCATCTCCATTATGGGAAAAAAATTCTGCGGACAAATGAGACAAAAGTAAAACTTTTTGGAAGGTTTGAGCCCTGTTTCATCTGGGATTAAACTAACACAGCATCACATGAAAAGAGCGTCATAGCAACATTCAAACACGGTGATGATAATGTGATGGTCTGGGGCTGCTTGGCTGCTTCAGGACCTGAAAAACTTGTTGTAATTGATGGAACCATGAATTCTAGCCTCTACCGAAAATCCACTTGTGTTATGTAGGACAATAAAACGCACCGAAACACACCGACAACCACCTCTGAATAGCTCAAAATAAAAATGTAGTTTTTGGAGTGGATTAGTCAGAGTCTGGACTTAAATCTGACTGAGATACTTTGGCATGACCTTAAACAGGCCTTTCATGCTCTACAACTTTCCAATGTAGCATAAATGAAAAAATTCTGCAAAGAATAGTGAGTCAAAATTCTTCTACAATGATGAAAGAAACACTTGATTGCAGTTCTTGCTGCCAAAAATGACACAACCACTTATTAGTTTTAGGGAGCAATTGCTTTCTCATATAGGCCCAGGTGGGGTTGGATAGTTTTTTCTCTTAATAAATGAAATCATACTTTTAAAACTGCATCTTGTATTTACTCTTTGTCTAATTTTAAAATTGGTTTAAAGATCTGAAAAATGTAAGTGTGACAAATATAAAGGAAAAAAAACCTCACAACACTAACATCATCATCTCAGTGAATAAAAACATTTAGTCATGCTTAGCTCTGCAATGCAGACTGAAATGATTTGACCTCTGTCCACCATTATTTACCTGTATTGAGTTCTCCTGCAGGTTGAGGTATCGCGTGTTGACTGATATGCTTTCTGGCACCTCCTCCAGGTTTTGCCTGGTGCAGATGACTCGGCTGGCCTGGTTGGAGCAGGTGCAGAGGGAGGGGCAGGTGGAAGCGGCTCCCACTAACTCCGGCCCAGGGAGGAGGAGCCGCAGCAGCAGCTGGGCCAATAGAAAGAGGAAGGGGGAGGGGCCGGGAAGGCAGGTCAGCGTGGCGATGCGCATGGCAACTGGGACATGACCCTGCTCTTTAATCCGAAGGTACAGGTGAGGTGACTCCACACTGGTGGATCTGTTAGAAAAGGTTTCCTTTCCCTTTGGTCCTCCAGTGGCAATTTGTTCTTTCTAATTCCGCATCCTCTGAGATGTTTCGTGTCCTCTGTCGATCTCTGTGTTTTTCCCTCTTGTTTTTTGAACATAGAAATATGCAGATAAACAGATGTTATTCCCTTTTTTTCTGGTGCTGTCGGGGGATTCGAGTGAGGCTTTTTGTGAAGTGAGAAGAACCCAGGAGTTACTGTGAAGAACAAAAGAGAGAGAGACAAAGAGAAGGAGAGAGAGAGCAGATATTAAAGACAGTACACAGACTGCACTTTGTGTTTTTACCAATAGACAATGAACAGAACAAATAATGGGTAGGCAGCTACGATATAGCTTATCATGGGAGGGATTGTCAAAAAATCTTTCAGAAGCATTAGAACTTCTGTGTGACTGCTCATATCAAATCCCACATAATCCCTGAGCAGACATTTTGTCAGAAATGAAATCCTTACACACAGGGCAGATGGAAGCTGATTCTGTAATTAATGTTACGAGGTGGAGGTGTGGAGATACGGAAACAAACAATGTGAAGTGGGACAATCAGGTATTTTGGTCTTTAAAGGATTGCATTTTGTAAATCAATAAATCAGAAAGAAATTAGTTCTTGAAACATTGGCATAACCGCTGTAAACAGATAAGCAGTGTCACACAAAATCGTACTGAAACAGCATGGAAACGGTGCAGTTTTGCTTTTGAGGTTTTCCTGTGCAGATTTCAACTGCTCAAAAGTTTAGTTAGAAGAACACTCATAGAAGACGTGATCTTTGTACACTTGTTTCGTGTTTAACAGAATAAGATCTGTCGCCAAATAAACACGACAACTGTTGAATGTTGAATATTTACTGAATTACCGTGTTTGGGTGACAAATGTCACTTGCCTGAAATGTAATTCAGGAAAATGAGTTTTGTTGATTTGATGCAATACAGCGCTGAAAATATTAAAGCCTTGAAAGACAATGACATGGATCATTTTATGCGACTTAAAGTTACACTTTAAAGTTTTGGTGAACATGTGAAGAAATGCATATGAATTCTGCACCTGTGTTGTCAGCTTGAGATGGGTCAGAACTCTTCACTGTGTAAAACTAAGCTCACCTGTATTTAGACATCTGAAAAGGAGTAGTTGAACCAAAATCATTTTTATTTAAGGAAAAAGAAATAAAACCTCAAAGACGTGGCAACAGTGGTGAAGAAGAACTCCCTTTTAACAGGATGAAATCTCTAGCAGTATGTGGGTCAGAGAAGGACACCTATATGTACTGACCAGTTTGGGTTGAGTGGAAAAAGACCCTCAAACAACTTACAGGACAAAACATAAACTACATGATAGTATATTTAGAAGTATATTATGGCTTTTACATTGCTTCAGGAATGGTAGTTTCAGTGGGTAGGAAAATTGTCAATTGTTTGGTAGGTCGAAGATAAACACAGCGACATTAACAAATGGTTTGTAAAGTCACGTTCAGATGCCTCAATTTCTTTCTTTTTTTAGTTAAAACAGGTGCATGTTTTCTAAAATGGTCATCTCCATCCATCTTTTATATACAGTCTTTGGTTTGTAGACTTTTTTGACTGTTCAGGGGATTACCAGAATTATTAAAAGTAAGTTATTGAAAATCCATCTAAATTAAACCCAATTTTTAAACCTGCAGTTATATCACTACTTCCAACATAAGGAACAAATAAGTAAAGAAAATAGTTTCCATATTAGAAAGGAATTACATATGCAAGAACCTATGCATGGTTAGTCAGATTGAAGAATTTCCACTTAAAATCTCAAAGCTGTGATATTAACTACAATTTCTAATTATTAAAACACTGCGGAACATACACAATACACCATTCTCTGCATCAACTGCAATATTTCTGCTGTCTACAGAGTGAATAACAATGTTGGGTTTTACAGGAAATGTGTGATTTGTAGGAGCAAAAGAGACAAAAAGCACAACAACATTTTGCAAAGGTAGACGTCAGAAAGAATGAAAAACAAGATCTACTCCGTGACAGGGAGCGGTGGGGTTTCTGGGACATTTGGTCTTAATTCTGAGAAGCATTAATAACACCACTAGATAGAGCCTTCCAGTCATCTCTGCTGTGGTCTCATTTGTTAGCACTAATTATTCCAAGGTATAACAAATAATACGACAATGATATATTGATGTTTGAACATGAACACTTACCACCTTTAATTAAAGTTATCCAGACCTTGCAAACAAACTGAAATCAGTAAGCGCTTTTTTTTGTTTTGTTGCAGTAGCACAGACATAGAGGTGGGACTAAAATGCGGCCGTTCAAGTCAGAGATGCAGAGCGCCTCTGTATCCCTCCCTGCAAGCTGTTTAGAACCTGAATAACCTTAAATAAGGGCATCCAGCAATCTTAGATATTAATGATGATAGTTGTAATGATGGGACTTTGACACGCAAACTCATTTGACACGCTGAGCATCCTCACTTGGCACAGTAAGAAAGGAGATGTTGGGGGGAGCAGAGAATGAGAAGGAGAGGAGGATTATTAATCTGATAGATGACTGTATGGCTGCAGGCAGAGAAGGGAATTATCAACACTACAGTAATAGATGAATACTGAACAGCTGCAGAGAGAGGGCCGGAGAAAGAGAGACAGAAAGGAAGAAAGAGATCGAGACGGAGACAGATGGAGGGAAGGGTGAGTGAAAGGGATGATGAGGGATAAAGACCCAGAGAGAGGTATAAATAGTGGGAAGAGCAGAAAAGAGATGAGTTGTTAAAAAAAGAGAAGATAAAAAAGTGGAAGAGGGAAAATAGGGAGGAATAAAAGAGAAGAGACATTAATATTAATCATCTCTCACTCACCAAGAGAGGGAGAAAAAGAGAGAGAGAGAGGAGAGAAGGGAGGAAGGCTCAATAGAGAGATGAATATAAAGCAGACAGAGATGGAGGGAGGGGAATGACAACACAGAGACGCATATAAAACAGAGTGAAGAAGAGATGGAGGCAAAAGACAATACAGAGGGATGAATATGAAAGGTGGAGATGTAGAGGAAGAGATGGAGGGACAGAGCGGGAGGTTTCTCCTGAGTGCCAGGGGAGTGGGAGGAGAGGCAGGCTTGGATTGGCTGGGCCAAGATTGATCAATAATGCGTGTGCTCAAGTTCAATGACATTAAAACACACACAAGGGCACGATGACAAATCATATCAGCAGCAGTGGCGGCCGTGTCTCTGGTCAGAAAGAACAGGACACCAGCGGTGGCAGCAAAAGCAACAGTCCCACTCGTCTGCAGCTGCTCGTCATCGGCCGATGGATGAAGAGGAACTCGCAGTGCTATTTCTGGACCAGCTCTCACCTTTCTACGTATTTTAATTTCCAGCCACCTTTTTTTTTCCTCTCCTTTTGGCGAGATTTAAGTGCCAGAGCTATTTCAGGTAGATGGCATCAGAGCAGAGTGGAAAGGTGCAAAAGGGGGGGGGGAAGAAAGAGTGCGAGGGGGAGAGCTGGGGGTGACTGGGGCTGAGGTTAAGATGCTAGCTCAGATGTTGGGTCCATCGAGGAGAATGAGGCTGCTTGGAGCTGACAGCTGGTTAGAGGCTGGTTGATTGTATTCTGCCTTACCGCTGTCACTTTCCACATGTTACAATAGTCTCTAACTGTAACTCTCCCTCCTTATCGTCACTCTCCTCTTCCTCTCTCTATCTCGCCTGATATCTTCTTCCTCCTATCTCCCATCTCATTCTCTAAAAGTGGGAACACTCTCTTCCTCTTTGCAAACTCTTTCACATTCATCCCCCCTCCCTTCCCAGCTGCCTCACACCTCCCCTCCACCCTCTCCTTCTCCTCCTCTACCCTACTACTACATATTTCCTGGACCTCCACCTCTCTCCCCCCTCTTCCCCCCCTGTGTGGCACACTGTAGTGTCCAGTGGCGGGGGTAAACGCTGCACTGACCCCACAGTTTGATGAAAGATTAACCTGCTACAATGATGCATATTAACCCTTAACCCCCACTCTTTCTCTTTCCACCAAACACAAACACACTGCAGCTTCCTCCCCCCACTCCCCCACCCCTTTTGCTCTCTCATTCCTCTCGCTGCATTCAAATCTTAGCCAACAGAGTTACCATGGTTACCTATTCACCACAGTCTCCCACTCCGTCCAGCTGTATCCCACCGATTCCACATCCACCCCGCTCCACCTCCCCGTCCTCCCTCATTAGCACCCTATACACACGTATACAAATGGCACGGACCAAGCGTGAGCGCAAATGACATCAACGCTGCGCAAGCCACGAGGTAGGGTAACAGCAGGCCGCGGTTACCGTTTGTAGCATCGATGTCGATGCCGCACTGATGTCGATGCCGCACTGATGTCGATACAGTTTCCTTCGTCCAGCGAGTCGCCACAAATGTCAAGCAACCACAAATCACAAGAGCAAAGGTCAGGGCTGTTTTTCCTTGAGAGCGATGACGTAGTGGCACATTAACAGGTGCATAAATCGAGTTCATACGCAAAGAAAACAACTTTTTTGAATTTTTAAGGCACATACAGCCTGTTTTCCCAAGCAGCTTCTAACATGCACACATTACTGTAGTTACACAGATCTTTTTTTTCTTTTTATAAGAATTTTTAAATGTTCTTGGAATAATACTAAATAAAGCTACTACAATTAACATGTTTTAAATCATTGCTGATCACATGACAACTTGAATCTATTTGTTCATAATGAAAAACCTGCAGAAATCTATCATGCAGCTCCCCACTCCCCCTGAGCTCAGAGACATTTTAGATTTACTTTATTTAGGTTTGCTGTCACTCCTCTGATAGCTTGTTATTTGTCCACAAAGGGCAGCTTACATTAAAAAATACTTTAACATGCCCACTGTAAATCATCTGCTCAGCACAGTCAGTTAATGCAGTTTTAAGATTTGAACCCTAGTTTTAGGGACTTTAACCATCCATCCATTTCCTTAACTGCTTATCCAGCTGAGGTCACAGTCAGCTGGAACCTATCCTAACTGACATCGGGCACACCCTGGACATTATGCGTGTCCATCACAGGGCTAACGCAGAGAGACAGACGATCATTCACGCTCACATTTATATCCTCGGACCAAGTCTGAATCACCAATTAATCTAACATGCATGTCTTTGGACTGTGGGAGGAAGCTGGAGAATCCAGAGGAAACCCACGCGGGCAAAGGGAGAACATGCAAAGAAATCTAGCAAAACTGCCAAATAATTCTGGTGGACGTTTAAAAAAAATGATCATAAGTTATAACTCTGTGTTTTCAGTATGGTTTTTATTTTTATTTAGTTTTTCACTTCTTCTTTAAATTCCAGTTCAGCTTCCAGAATGGTTTTGCTCATTTCAGTCTAGTTTTTATTATTTAAAAAATGCCAAGTTTTAGTTTCTGTTTCAGTTTTTTATCTTTTCAGTTATTATGAAGGGAGTATTTGACAGAAGCTAACAGTTTAATTTTCAATTTTCACATAATATTGAAATGGATGGAAGTCAGCGGATCACTGGAAAGTCAGGTAAAATAATTTCACTTTTTTGGGTCATAATACATCACAGGTATTCCTTCAGTATTCTCTTTAAATTCCCCCCGAGCTACAAAGAGCTGATGTATTTGATTTTATTGGTATATTCTGTTCGCACAAAACTTTGATTCTATCAAATAAACCCTGACACCATTCTACACTTAAAGGATTTCCCACATTTCATTTCTCAGTAATTTAAAGTAAAGTTGTGTGCATCTGCACACTCTATGCTTGCCCACTATGAATTTTTAATGCCCGACTTGCTAGAGGCTCTGTAGAGTTGAAAAGGTCAAAAGACCCCCATCTTGATGCTTTTGATCCTCGCTGCGATCATGTATCCTGTGAACCTTATTTCATAAAGACTTGTGACAGCTTTTAAATTTTGGGTAATTGAGTTTGAATAATTTTACCCTCCACTTCATCTCCGTCTGGTTCTTTCCCCCATCAGATCGAATCCTCGAGGAAAGAAGCAGAAAAGGGAGTGAAGCGTTCCCCTTTTTTCACCACGAGAAACGTGTGATCTTTAGTCGTGTATACTGACCAATAATGGACTGTTGCTCTAAGTGATATAAGAAGAAAGAGACAGGATGAAAGACAACCAGAAAGATGCGCTGACAGTCGAACAAGCAGCGAGTCGGACAGACAGGAGCACACTCCTTCTCTGCAGAACCCTGTCTGCACATCAGCATGGAGGCCCATCAATAATGACTCGGCACACACCAAGATGGCAGCTCATGCAGCCACGAGAAAAAAAAAAGAAAAGAGGAAAGCTCATCATGTCGGTTGTGTGCTGTGGGAATAGAGCTATGACCTTTCCTGATCGCTGTGACATCTTGCCAAACGGGGTTGTGCCTGTGAGGCTTTAAGACAGTGGAAAATCTGCTCTCACACACCCCAATTTCTGAGGCAAGGAAGTAATTTTAAATAATAACCTGAATCTGATTTTATTCCAAGCTGCAGAGAGCAAATTCATTTACCTTAAACCTGCAATGCTGTTATCATTTCAGGGACGGTATGCTTCATGGCTGCTGCTGATTCAGTCAATTTAATGAATCAATCTAATCAATTTACCTTTTATTAAAATTCAGTTAGCCGTCTAA